>NC_091825.1:149410344-149715344 GCF_038994185.2 Dermacentor albipictus | reverse complement strand
GATGCATGCAGTCGCCTTTACACCTCTCGTTCCACGGCAATTAGCTTTTGCGCCTGCTGTAATTGGGTTACTGAATTCCTTGAGGGTGTCCGTGCAGCTGGCGAACGTGTTCTGCACGCAACGCGGGAACGATGTCAAAAGAAAGCAAGAAGTCAGGGTTGGCCGTAAGGAGGAACGAAGAAACTTTGGCAATTGAGAAATAAGTGCTTCATCTGCTGAACCGAATGAGAAAAAGAAAGGACATCGGACGTCAAGAAATACAGAATACACGATGACTGCTTTTCTTTTATTTCTTCTTCTTCTTTTTTTTGCACGATGGTGGTTATTCAGAGAAAGAACGAGCATTGATAAGATTCGGTCGAACTATCGACAGCTACGTCATCAACGACTACCGGCTTTCTGCGTACTCTTGGCAGTGGGTGAACTTCACTGCACGGACTGTCAATGAATGAGACATAGCCGAAAGGGAACTCAGCTTTAATCATTTTGCCAATAATGTACCCTTTCTTTTTATCATAGAGACTAGGCTGTACTAAGTTTTAGACTGCCTGGGATTTATTTTTATTCTCCTCACGTTCTCGCAACGTCCCTCCAGAATACTTTTTTTTTTCAGCACTCGCTTCTCTCTGATAACAGATTGATTACAATCTGGAAACAGTAATTTTAATAGTACGCACACTTTGTCCCTCCAAACTAAACCTAAATTTACTAGTTCTAGTTTTTCGTTTTGCATCTCAGGGACGCGTCGGAAAATATTTTTGAGGTCACGAGAATGACGTTCGTGCCCGCTCTTGTTCTTGAGGGGATGTCATTCTAAAGAGAATTTAATAAGACCCTGTTTGACTTGCACATGACAGGGATCGCTTACGCAAGTATAAAGTGTGGAACACAAAAGGAACTCTCCCTCACTTTAGTTTTTCTGAGCACTCCTTGAGCACTGAAGCGCCTGGGGAGTGGAAGGTTGAAGTTTCGCCGCCGAACGCGATGAACGACTTGCGCAAGCGTGATATTATATTCCCTTTAGTCATCGGTAGACCATGGGGAAGCCCTATTTTCTCTTTTTTTTTCCTTGATTGAAAATCACGCTCCATGCAGTTGTGCAAGAGCAGATGCCCCTACAGGCGATCAGATAATACTTACTAAATACTTTACCGCCCCCCCTCCCTCCACTCCTCTGCTGCGAATTTTAGAACATGTGGTATGAAACAATGTCCTCATAGTTTAAATGCTCAATGCCGAGCAACTGGTCGACGCAACAGCTGTCACTAACATAAAAGCAGCTAGAGATAGAGGGACAGCTCTTTAATGAAACGGCGAGATTTCTGCTGGCGTGTGTATAGCCGTATGCATGCCACTCACATGAAAGGGAGACGAAATGAAAGGCCCTGAGAGAGAGGCCAGAAGAAAAGAAAAAAGGTGTGACAAAGATGGGCTCGGTATTTGCATGTGAAATGATATTCGGGCGATGTCATGGTAAAGTTCGATAATTCTTTGTGTACCTTGTATACATATAGCGTTTCTTAAAGCCTGGCGCTGCCTGAAAGGACAAGGCATATAAGCTAATGTGTATCTCAACATCAGTAGTGCTTGACTAGTTTTGTCGAACTTGGCTTTCATAAAAAGCAGCGAAAAAGCAAATTCATTTCATTCTTGATGGTTATGCAGCACTCAAAGCTGTTGAGATTATTGCTATATGTTGACGTAGCAATTTTCTTCATTCTTATTTAAGGATGCTGGTGCTAGAAACCTGTTAAATGTGGCCCTCCTCCATCCCCCCTCCACCATTCTGCAAATGTGTTTTCAAGTCATATTGACGTCTCAGCTAACGTTTGCTAATAAACGCCTATAAAATGAGCGACAGAAATTTGCCGTCTTCTGCTTGTTTTGAAACCTATCCCGACGATCCTTGGTGTGGAAAATGCGAGAACCACTACTCGTCACCAACGCACCATTTAGCTTTTCGAAAAGCTAAAGCTTGTTTCTGCACATCTGGCAGAAACGTTATCGCTGAAGACTACCGCTACTTCCGCAATGAGGAGGAAGTGAAAGATTTCAACGCTGCACGCATGTGTTCCAAGGTCGTTAGACCTCACTAGCATTACTAGAAATTGCTTGTTGGTCATACAGGGAAGTAGCAGTCATGTGCGACGTGGAGCGCGCATTCTAGTCATGCATCTACGCTCTCAGAATGGGACGGCGACAGCAGACATTGCAAAAACGGTCTGGTGCCTGTACAGGCACTCGACTGTACATACGTTGTAAGCAAGTAAAATGATGGTTGCTACTCATGTGTTTTCTGTGCAACTACTTATGAATTTGTTTTCCCTGTCACGGGTTTTAATTCACAAGATTTGAGTTCTAAGTTTATAGCCAGGTAAAGCCGAACATGCTGAAATTTGTGTTGTAAAAAGGTAATTTTGGTTACATTTCTTTGTTTAAAACAGCGAATGCGGAAGTCGAACGCGCAGCACATTATGATGTTTCATTCGAGGCCCTATATACGCACTTGCGACAAAGTCAATCACCTCTTGTTTGTGGATGTCCTAACATTCAACGAAACCAAAAATAAACTCAATAATAAGGAGGAGATTTTGGCAATAAATTGAGCGGCGCACACGTAAATACCCCAGGAGATTGGGTTACTTAGTTTTCACGTGGTTTACGCCTTACAGAAGCATAAGCGAAGAGCAACAGATACCGATAATGTGATAAAGTGCTTAAAGACCTTGTGATTGGCGTAATATAGCGACAATTGCTTTTTCTCCAGAAAACCGATAACTAACAGAACCGCTTCTTTATTATTGGCTTCTTAAATGGTATCTTTATATATAGGCATGCGCGAAGAGTTCGAACGTTTTTCATACTTCGGGCTGTCGATAGGGATTTCCGGAAAGTCTTCGACTTACCACACTAAAGAAATGTTTCTGGCTTAAAAAAAGAAGAAACATTTAAAAGTAAAGCTCCTTTTTTTTTACGGAGTGTTTAATCGACCGGAAGGAATGAAAATATCTCGACTTCCTTATAAAACCTAACAAAGGCGACAATAGGGAGGCAAGTGTATCGACCGGAAGAAACATAAATTACAATGCCGGCTCTACCACGCTGCGCGGCTATACAGCGTGGCATTTTTTTCTGCAAGGCACTTTGACTTATGCATCAGTTGATGCAGCAGTATACAGGAAAACATAAATGACACAAAGTGTAAAACGGAACTACTAAAACGATCTCGACTACGGGTGCGTATCCGTAAAAGAGGCTAGCACAACAGCACTACGTACATCGTCAGCAACAAGGTTGTGATTACTGCAATAACGAAATTGTCTATTCGGTACATTCTGATCTTACTACATCTTCGACTGTTTCGCTTGCAAGAATTGTTTATCTTTCCCCGATAGAGGCGTGAAAACCACGACAAGTTTATGTGAAATGAATGTTCCGAATTGCGGTAAGGATCAACACATCGCTCGGTATCTCTCTGTGTGAAATCTTGCTTCCATGAATTTGTAAAAAATTTACTGTCACCAATGCATGTTGCTGAAACGCCTAATGAAAACAGCTAGTGTATCCGTGTGTCGAAATTACTTTTCTTTTGTGTCTGTACACGTAGCCAAACTTAAAGCTCTGCACAGTTGCGATACATGCAATTTACAGTACTTTTACGTATGTTATTGGCCAGAGATGCTGCTAACGAAAATATATATATATATTACCTTTCTGTCTCCATTTGACTGTGTTGTCAAGTTTCAAAATTTCAAGTCATGCAAGGAACCATTGAAGGGAGTTCGAGGTCGGTGTGACTGCCTGCAAAGGTTCACACATCAGCGGGCTTCGACTTGGACAAAATAAGCGAAAATTTCGCTAGCTGAATTGGCTAGTGGCTCTAAGCGAGCGTTACAACACAAGTGCTCGTGTAGGGCAGTAAAATTGGCCTTTTGCTGCAACTGGTATATCGATTAAGGGAGTGGCTCCTTGACTGCTTGGTTTATTGCAAAGTCAGAAAAATTTGAAGCTACTTTTGTCATAGTTCTATTTCTGTCCTAACTTGAGCAGAATACTAACGCTTGTGCCCGCATGGCTTACGGCTCACAATAACTCGCGAGACAAGACGTTGAACGCTTTCGTGAAGACATCTACTGTGGGTTTTGTTTGACGGCTTCTACCTGTACTTATGACGCGCGTTTCGACGGGAAGCATCGTGTAATGCTCTTTGTTAGCTATGCATAGATGCACAGATAAACTATTATATCTGTACTCGATTCTTTTTGAGAGAGATGGCGAATACCCAGTGACAATGAAACAGACGCTCAGGCGGAGAAATTGCGGGTCTCGATCGCCAGAATAAACCCACCTGTAGCTACGACACACCACCACCAGTGCAGTGTAGTCATTGTGATCGATGATGAATGTTTACCTAGCCTCGGCCGGAGCTAATTCAGGAATCTCAAAAATATTGCCTTACTTTCAATGTAGAAAAATGGTAATGTAGGCCTCTTTATAGCAGGCTATCCCAAAATTTAATATACGCACGCTACTCAAAACGCTACTCAAGTAAAGAAGGAAAACTTTCACACATTTCACAAGGTGGAAATCCGCACATAATTTGTTACGTAAAAGCAGCATTCACAGTTGCGCATGAACCTGTTCGCAGAGAGTCCCATCGCCCATAAAGACTATCAAAAAAAGAATTTGTGCACCCCGTAGACAAATCAGGTGCAGGTCACGCACGCTGGAACCTAGAAGAAGGGGCATCTAACACTTAGGACAACGAATATGTAGGGTACATTGAGAAAGCAGTTAGGGTAACAAGAAACCTACTTCGAGAACAGGGATTGTGAATGCTAAGAAACGGTCAAACTACCACAAGACGTTGCTAATTGGTCAAGTGCTAAACGAAAAATTAATTGGGCAGTTGGAGAACAATTGGACAATTGCAAATCAACCAAATAAAAATGCGGATTGATTTTGGCCCTAGAAATGTGCATTGAGCATTTTTTTTCGTAGTAAATGTTTTCTTTCTTTTTTGTTAATGAATGTCCGCTCAGGAGAGAGTTAATAGGGCTACTGGAGCAAACACAGCTCTGCCAGTTCGAATGCAACATTAATTAACACTTCACGACCCTAGGCCAGCTCTCCTCTCTTCGAAGCTGGCGCCCTGAGGCCACTGCCAACTTCGTCTCGCCCGTGAGAAACCACGCGTCCGCTTTCATCCGCCCAGGAATCGATCACTCCATCTCAAGAGGCGCACGCTGTGCCTCAAATTCGTGTATACGCATATTGAGACGAGATGATGGCTCGGGTGAACTCCGCGATTCACTAACCGACTTCCAAGATCCATTGAAATAGCCAAACCATCCTGAGTCATTGAATACTCGGTCAGTTAAAAAAAAAGAACTTACCCGCTGGGCAACATAAACAAAATGCGAAAGGCGTCACGCAGGAAATAAAATTTTATAGCAAGAGCCTGAAATGTTCACAGGCAAAGACACAAACAGACGTATCCTATGCACGTAAGGAGAGAGACAAATACAACATGTAGGATTGAGCTTGTAATCAGCCAGATCCCAATAGCGTAGGTGATGATTTGGTGTCTTTGCTGTAGAAAACGCGGCAAACAACTAGAGCACAGACCACAACTTGCACGTTTTGTGAATGGGTGGTACAGTTCTTTTCGCCACAGAGAGTGGTAGAGGTTAGGTCACGCAATACTAGCTACTCTGGAACGTACCGTGTCAGCAGTAGCGTTGCGTGCCTTGTCTTGCCTAGCGTAGCATAGCCTAGCCTAGCTCAGAGACCAACCTATGTTATGGGGCGTGCCCACTACGTGGGTTTAGCGTTGCGTCTTCCTTTCCCACTACACTTTTGCACTTCGTCGTCGTTTTCAGATGCAGCCTCTACGAAGAAAGTAAAAAGTCTGCGCAGAAATAGCGAATTTCGTCGGCGCCTTCTCTTCATGGTTCAGATGTGTGCATGTGGCGGAGCAATATTCATGCCAATTCATCATCGGCTCACCATCTTGGTTATTCAACGGCGTAAGCGCCCTCCAACGAGATGTTGAAGTTGAAATGTTGTTGAAGCACGCATGCTTACACGCAGGTACGCAGCACTCGTGGCTAAATTAGACGTAGTGAACCATGCACGCTCAAAGCTACTTGCGTTAGCCAGTACCACCGTCTTCCCTGCGACTAAAAGAAGTATCTGTGTTTGAAATAGCAGTGCATATAGAAAGAAACCAGCCATGGTTGCTCAATGGCTCTTGTGCTTGGCTGCTGAGCACGAGGTCGCGGAATCGAATCCCGGCCACGGCTGCCGTATTTAGATGGGGGCGAAATGCGAAAACACGCGTGTATTTAGATTTAGGTGCACGTTAAAGAACCCCAGGTGGTCGAAATTTCCGGAGTCCTCCACTACGGCGTGCCTCATATTCAGAAAGTGGTTTTGGCACGTTAAACCCCATAATTTATTTTTTTTTAATATAGAAAGAAGGCAAGAAGTATGAGACACTCCCGCATTAGTTTTGTCTAGAACAAAAGCAAAATCTACATGTTAAGATGTACTTCATAACTGCGTCAGTTGAGTGGTACAGAATTTCGAACGTGGGCAGCAAAGTTCCACAATTCCGTCGGCGCGTGGAGGTTCAAAGCGTAGCAGAGTGCATGACGCCAGGAGCGCCTCTGACACGTGTCTCAGCTCTGCCGGAAATGGTTGATTGGAAAATCTTTTGCGCTAAAACTTGTCGACATTCTCCCGACAGTCTTGCCGTGGTTTGTATGATGCAACCTTTCCACAAGTGTACTTGTCCACTTATCGAAACGTTGGCTCCCGCTTTAACCTTTTTCTCGTTTTGTTCATTGTCTTGACTTTCCATCTCCCGCTTTCCCCGTGTTTTCCCTAGTAGCTTAATACGCATTCTAAAGAGACACAGAACGTACGTACAGTTATAGAGGCATGAGCAGATCACAAAAAAGTACATTTTAATGGCGGGCAGGAGAAAGTCAACCGTTTCGCAGATACTGGGTGGTTTGTAATAGCAAAAGGGTTGCAGTTTATGACTCAACGGCATGGGTCACACAAATGCTTTTCAAATACTGTATTGAGGAGTAAGTGCGTTGTTCTAGGTGACACTCCGCATTATATTCATTCATTCATTCATTCATTCATTCATTCATTCATTCATTCATTCATTCATTCATTCATTCATTCATTCATTCATTCATTAAAAAGCATCAAAAGGCCCACTGAGCGAAAACGCCGGTGTCCATAGCAGCAAAATGGCACTTAAAGGGACACTAAAGCACAACAATAAATCAGTTTAGACTAATAAAGCATCGTTTCAGAAGTCTGCAGGCAGTCATTTCAAAATAATTGTTTGATTATTAGATCAGAAAATGAAGGTCGAAGTATCAGTATTTGAATTTCGCGCCGAAACCCCAACACCGATACGTCAGTGTGACGTCAGGGATTCCAAAGTATGTTTTCGCATTTGGGCCGCGTTCGCTCAGTAGAGGTCCCCGAAACTTGCCATGTTTAATATTTAGTTCCTTTAGAACGTAATGTAGTCAATCTGTACCGCTATATACTTAGGTAGTCCCTAGAAGCTGCCATCAAAATTCATGACGTCACAGCGACCAGGTGCGGGAATCTCAAGGAGGCGTCGCCACCCGTCTTTCGTTCTTGCGTGTTTTCTGGCTTACCAAGCGTCTTATCGTGGCAAGAGTGGTGTTTTTGGTGTCGTAGAGAGGTAGTTTACTGATGCAGAAGAAATCATTTTTCTCTTCAGTGTCCCTTTAAATTCCCATTGGCTGCGGCGTCATGTCCCGAGCGTGCCTCGATGGAGCGGATACGATGACGCGACGCCGCGGGGCGAGACGGGTTGTCGTTGGCGAGGCAGTGGCGTGACCGGCACGTGTGCGAAATTCTGCATGGGTCCTCGTGCTTTCTTTTTAAGTGCTTTTTTAAGTGCTTTTTTTGTGCTTTCATTGTTTCTTGGCTTGCCCCGGGAAGTAACCAACACTACTTAGAGGCTCTTGTTCAAATTCATATCATAAAGGAAAAAAGAGGTGGATGGGATCGGGAACGAAGGAAGAAGGGAGCGCGTAAACAAAAGGTACCTATATCTACAGCGTACGTCCAAAAGGAGTGCAGAATCAATAAACGTATTCCGTCGCACTCATGCACGTACGTGACCCGTGACAGAGGAGTGGCGAATGAGATTGTCATACACACGTGCAAGCACACAAACGATTCGTCGGGAAGCGCGCACGCCACAATCAACTTCGCTTTTGCCCTCGATGATAAGGGGACCGCAACGACGGCGGGGTGGACGGCGTCGCGGGGCCACGTTTCGTTTGTTCCGGTGCGTCGTGTTCAATCCTGCTTTGTACAAGCTGGCGCACGAAACAATTGCACCTCGATAAGTGAGCCGTTTGTCGACTGTAGAGTTACATCGATCGGCGCGAAGCGCTGGAAATATATAGATAACGAACTATTCGGGAGCCTGCAGTTCATAAGAGGTGGGATGAAGATGGCAGTTCGGAACGGGCCGCTTTGTTTGGTCATTTTTCGAAACGGGCCTCCCTAGCGAGCAGAAAATAAAACGATACATGTGCGTTCTTGCTGTACCGCATTTTACATGTTTCTAGAAAATCTGCGTTTCTCAGAAGAGGATTCTGATTTTACAGCCATTACAGAAGCGACTTAATAACGGAAAAGTTGCTGAGTGGTTAAAATGCGTGCAAAGCATTTTAGCAGGTTTTCGTGGCATGTAAGCGCTCTAACTTCTTCAAGGAGGTACAGACATCCACAATGTGGTAGCTTATTCAACAAACCTATGCTAAATGTAGCGGTGCACACTAGGTAAAACCAATGTCTGTTGAGTTCACACTTTGGCCGTTGCGCGTTCGGCAATATGAACATCAGCCGCTTTGAAATAAAGTAATCGCACTGTGCGCCCAATTCTTGTTCTATCTAGGAGGCGATGATAAAGCTGTAGTGCCCTCGTTTCCTATTGTGAGGTATATTTCGCAGTATGAATATTCGCGCAGAAAAACTTCATTTACCCTCCGGCTCCTTACAGCTGCGCGGCGTATTCTTTTTTTTTAGCTTTATCAGAATGTGACTGATTAAAAAGCTGATCGCGTATGTTTCGACGTCGAAACGTTGTCGCCAAGCTCTAGGGAATAAAAAATTACAGAGGCAAAAGCACCCCGAAGAACGACACACAGCCGCTTTGTGCGAGAGTATTTGTGAATTTGAACTGTTCTTACAAGATGTTGGTTCCACATATAAATCAGAGTTATGGGATCTTCCAGTGCCTTCCCATCTGTCAACTACAGAGGATGAAGCAGGATAGAAAAAAGAAGTCGCAGTTTCGCTCAATAGGCGAAGCATTGATTGCGACAGCAAATTAGTAGACACCTACACGAAGTAAGACTAGTAGTTTTATCGGCCGTATGTACTTGTACACATTCGCTTACTAATTAAGTTAACAAGCATGGTGCCACGCACGCACAACGAAACATGAACTCATCTCTTTCGAGATGTGTTCATGTTTGCGCTGGATGGAGGAAGCGTGGTAGCAGCAGCGAGCGAATTGACAATTCGTGCTGCCTCTCGCTTCAACGCGAACTAAGCGGCGAAAACACGGCGCACTCTATCAGCTATCAGCTATCAGCTGATAGCTGATAGCTGCGCCGAAGTTATTAGCGCCGAGAGTGCGCCGAAGCTATCAGCTTTCAGCGCACTCTGCCGCATCGCAGACCGCTTTCAAGACGGGACCCGCGCGGTCGCGCCATACGCAGCAGCCGCCGGAGCAAAAAACACTCTCTCCCCGTCCCTCCCCTCCCCCCAGTGCCTTGCGCGCGACAGAGGAAGGCGCGCTTCCTCCCCGCTTTCCTCCGTGGAACTTGAAAGATTGAGCCGCCATCGCCGGCTATCCGTTGCACGCTTTCACTCGCACATACAGCACACGGCGCGCGGCGACGATGTTATCGCCCTTATGCGGAACATCACAGCGACGGAAGAAATGCGTCTAGAGTGTCCATATAATTGCTATCGCAATAACAACTTGTACGGTACGTGCTATCGAACACGGGTGTAACCTCAGTGTGGCAATCGGTGATTCCACCGCAATGCCGCGACCTAGGTATGCTTAAGCGCTTGTGCACTCGCAATATTACAGTTTGACAGCAAACTTAAGAGGTTTCTTCCGCTTCATTTTTGTTGATTTCAGTGTTTATGAAAGCGAATTCTTGTTCACTCTAAGCACATTCTACTCTAACCTTTTATCTCAAATGCATTTAACGCATCCAGCGCCTTCTAGACGGATCTTACGTTAAAGAAGCTAGCCCGGCCTACACCATGCAGTATTGATTGCCATCGATGTCAGGTACTCCACGCAGATTCTCCCTCGTGTTTGCATATAATCAAACATAGCACATGTAATGAAGGCAAGGAATACATGTATAATGCACATAATGCACAGCTCCGCACGTCTTTTAACCACTATACTCTGAAGGGAGCTTGAAGCTTTGCAGGATGCCGCTTTGTGAAAGAGTTTCTCCATATTTGTCCACTATACCTAGAACGCTTTATCAGCTGTATAAGTCAGAACGAATCTTTAGACACATCATTACTCTTTTTTTTGCTTTTCTCTCTTTTGCTGGATCCTTATTATTGATGACGTCGGGATATCCGGCCATTTCGGTAACCTATATTTCAAGATACTCGTCCTTTTCAACAACATCATCACGAACAACAACAACAACCTGCGTATTTAAAATCGTGCGTACAGCCTCTTTTACGCTAGGACTAAGGAAGGCGGCGACACTGGAGGTTTTAACATGGTGAATAGGTGCAAACAACGACAGAAGTATTTCTTACAGCGCAGGTACCCCGCCACTTTTTGGCGCTGCTACTTCTGCTTTCTTGGAGTAAGTGGAAGTATTGGTAGACCCTCCCCTGCCCTCTCGACATATTGTAGCGAGAGGACACATCGCCAACGGTACAGGATACGACGGTGCTTGGAGTAAACGGGAAGCGGCGGCGATCTTCCAACAAATAGCCTCGACCTGAAGCCATACTGTCAGAACAGGCCAAAAGACGGAAATGCGACCATGACGGGAACGGCTTTCTCGTCGATTCCGCCCCATCAAATTTTTCAGGGACGGTCCGGACACATCATGTTGTCGCTTCCTGCAGCGTTCGTGTTTGCGTTATCATCCCTGCTAGCAAATGATGCGCCACTCTGTCCGGATGCGCGGTCGACTCCAGTTCCTTTCTCCGTGCATATTCCTGCGTCTGTTCGCAGCAAATCCCCAAGGAAGGAAGTTTTCGACACCGGAAGGCAATGTTTCGTATTATTTACCTTTTTTCTTCTTCTTTCTAATTCTGTTATTTTAGTGTCACTCTTTATTACCGTCATTTCGACTGTACGGGTTTTTGTTGTTGTTGTTAATCAGATATATTAGAAGCGCACGAGGAAATGGATCTTTAGCTGACCAAAGTGCGGTAAAAACGAGGAAGTAAAATCTCCTTGCAAATAATTATTTATGATCTACCTGTAAGATACCTGACAAGTTGTGGATAGCTAATACAGCGTGATTTGGTGCGTTTCTTTTACAAAACTCGACACATTTCATCACATGTAAAAAGAAACTTCAAACCAGCCCATTATCAAGCAAGACCGCTGTACAGTTCTAAGAAGAAGAGGAAGACGAAGAAGAAAGCGCATACGCTAACCTGCATATATATTGATTTATTTGAACCGAGCAGCCCATGGCATTAAGGGATTAGCTTCGGGAGGCTTTGGAGGCTATATTCGATATCAGCTAATCTGTTTCTACTTTCATTTAAGATTTCACGTTTTGAAGCTTTCAATGAATGGCTCCCTTTAGACTATCGGCCAGCGCCACTAAATCGCGGACCACTCGCGTGTGAAAAGAGTGCGATTTCCAATTACCTGGAGCCGGCTTCATGAACTCCGCCCTTCTCTATGTATGACTACAGGCAAAGAAATTAAGGCACACATTTTAACCGCTGAGTGCAAGCCTGGCTTGAAGATAGTTCGCTGCATAACACTAGAGAGTTCCCATCAGGGAATCTCAGCTTAGGTATAGTCGCGAATAATTGCGTCTATGAGAAATGGGGCCCTCACGCGGCATCCGACAGTACGTATATATAGAACATAATTTATTTATCTTTTACTGTTATCAACTTCCACCTATATGCGAAAAACTTGCAGTGTTAGGGTCGAATTAACGCAGTGATTTCAATGCTACTACTTTTCAAGCTTTCTCAGTGCTCCAAGCGACGCACTGACTACGCTATGGCCGGGATCGACTGGTCCTATACAATTGGCGATATAAATGCAACATAAATGAGCGAAAGGCAGATTTTGTTAGCCCAGCACTTGTGACCGTGTCTTGCGAGTTTTCATTCGCTCATGACGGCATCTACTTTTCTAATAGATGTTGACACATAGATACATAGATCTTGTTCATTGTTTGAGCTGCGCTTCAGTTAATCAAAGTCAGGTAGTTTCACCTCAAAGCTCGCCCTGTCGTCATTATGTAAGATGATGTTCTTGCATAAGCGCTGCAGGATCTCATTTCACGCGTGCACTAAGTGTTCTTTTGGACTCTGAGTCTTCAGCAGGCATAGCAATGCAATAGAGTTGCCGTACTGAACAATATGTCAAATTGAACGAATAAAGTGTAAAAGATTATAATTTTTATTTTTGTTATATATCAAAAAAGGCTCAGCTAATTTTTTTTATCTTTCTTTCTAAAGCAAGAACACTTGTAGACGTTGATGCCAAAACAAGCACTTGCGTGAATGGATGCTCGAATATAGCACGTTGCACTCTTCAGGTCATAAATTCCGTGATTAGGTTCATTGGATTGTAGCATACTGCTTTATCACGTTGTTACACAGCCCGATGACTCAAGACGATGGTCACAGAAAGAAAGAACGCAGAAAATGTTCCTTCTATTCGAGTCGATGCTTTTTTCTTCGTATTCGTCAAGATTATATCAACCTTATTGCTTTTCGCTTGCCTACAGAACCACTCGCTCAGAGCTTCTGTTCCGGATAATTATCGCAATGCTAACAAGGGACTGAGTTGTGGACAATGGTCTGACATTCTTTCATCTGCAACGTGACCGCAGCGCTATTCCAACTTTTTGCTTTCTTTCTTTTATAATGACACGCATTGAGATCAACGACGCGGCGTCCTTTGTACGGAAAGCTTCAAAGAGCGCCGGTTAAATAAAACAACAAGATTATCCTAATTAAGCTAATTCGTGCGCACTCTAGCCGCCTCTGCAGGTACAGCACCAGCCTGCTTAGGCAACGTCATCGTAATTCAGGCTATCCAGGATTAGATAGAATGTTACAACTCCCAAGGGTGGGGCTACAGCAGCGTCAGTGGCCTCGGGCGTTGCGTGTTGAAATCCACTTTATACGCTCTCAACTGCAGTAGTCAACTCGTGCTGTCTGCGTACACCATCTCATTAAATGCGTGCAATCTTGGAGAAACATGAACTAGCATCGAGTAGTCGTTCGCTGAAGCAACATACGTACAGTTCTTCACACTCGAGTATCGCTTGCAATTAACCTGTGCATATACGCCCGATTATCACACTGACTCACTGTGCGATAGACAAGGAACCGACCAAATTATCAGATATTTATTATGGTGGCCGGGCTTCCTATAATCAATTCTCGAGATGGTTTTTCACCACGACGAAGCTGCACCGAAATAAAAGAAACGTACCTGCGCTTCTATACTGTACCGCGGCTTGCTTTTGGCTCTTCGCGGTGAAAGTAAGCAGCAGAACGACATATCCTTAGCTTCATAAACATCGTTGCTACGCGACCGGTGCTTCAACTTGCCTCAATGCAAATGCTGCCATCCAGCAACGCAGCTACGTGGAGCTTTTGTGGGAGCTATAACTCCCGCTTCGTGTCGAGTAAATGCGATTTAATCCGCCGAGACTCGAAAGACTAAATGTCGCGCCGGCTCTCAGCGCAGCTTTCGGAACAGTAAGCTGGTTTCGCCGTCGCCGGAAATCGCGTTACCGACGGGGGCTTCGAATGCATGCATGTCGCGTGGTTACATCCGCATTTCCATATAGCGAAATATAAACGACTGACAGAAAAAAAAATATGTGCCCACTCTTCTTCAATACTTGCCGCAATGTTGCGATCTTGTGATTGCAAACGTCGCCATCCGTACGATTTATGCAAGGCTGGGCAATAACCTTCCCTGAGAAGTGATGCAGCGACAGAGCCGCAATTATACGTAAGATCACTTGTTAACTGCACATTAAACTGTAGTCATAAAAAGGCATTTATTTATGTGGATTGATTCGCCAGGTGTTTCGGTTGGCACAGTCGAGTTGAAGTTTCAGGGTACTCCGGCAGCGCTATCAAGTTCGTGTAAGACGGCAACTATAAATTTTATTGAGAGCATAAACAGGCTATAATGACGACAATTAGACCGTGTTATCTCAACTATGTCCGCTACAGAAGAACTTCAGTTTGGCCTAGTTGGTATTCACTGCAAATCATATTGACCGCAAAAAAGACGGGGACGTAGGAAGAAAACACACCGCCTGTGCTGTGTATGTGTTTTCTTCCTATGTCCCCGTCTTTTTTGCGGTCAATATGATTTGTATGTCCGCTAATTATAGTAATAAAATATATATTAAATCTTTCTTTAACGAGTTGTGTGTGTCTGTTTTCTGCTCTGCTTCACTGTCATATTTCTTAGCGGTTTTATGGTGTTTCAAACTACCGCATTATGACTTTTTCCTCACCCTCTCTCATATGTTAAATAAAGAACAACAACGAACAAAATACTTTAGTAGCCCAGCCAGAGAGCTATAAAGCACCAGGTGTCAAGTGAAACGTCCTCAGTTTCAAAATGTTAGAGGCCGATATGACGCATTTTTTTATCATTGTTTTTTTTAAGCTACAGCGGCACATGACGTCAGAAAGTGCTAACTTAGCGCTCTAGCATGCGGCCTGCCCCACTCATAATTCTCGCTTATTGAGCGACGAAGTCAGTATTTATGAATAATGATAAATTGCGTAAGTATCATTTTTGATTGTTTTTAAAACGAAGGGCGTTCATGAAAAGATTACGTTGCTCAGTGGTTTATCGAGACGGCAGCTAGGTGAGCCAATGCGTCGTCATCTAACATATATATGTGTACGTTCACAGGAGCTCTTTTGAAGAACGCTCCATATAGAAACAAAAGTGCACTCCTGGCCACGGAGAAATTCTAGACGAAACAGAATGCAAAAGCACTCAAACATTTATCTTTAAAGTTGAATAATACTCAGCTGGTCATAATTAATGCATGGCACTCCACTGCAACATCAGTTACAGCCCAAGGGTTAGGTGGCGCGGTCACCGCACCTGCCTTGTTTCTATATATATATATATATATATATATATATATACGCATGCAGCGTCACTCACTCCCTCTTTTCTCTTTCTATTCCTTTTTTCCTTACTCCCAGTGTAGGGTAGCAAACCGGACACTCGTCTGCTTGAACTTCCTGCCTTTCCTCTCCTTGCTTTCTCTTCTCTCTTCTTCCAATGAAATTCAGTTGGCAGTTAGTGCCTGTGCCTTGTCAGTCTCGCTATCCCCTCTGGAGCTGGCGGCTACTGTTCCGCGCAAGAAACCAGCCAAGCAAGCAATCTTACACACAAGCGTATGTGCAAATATAATTTGGTATGGACGGATACATATTTCACATCTGGAAACAAAATTTATTTCTACTGCCACCCAACTTAGTTGAAGATGCTGTTACTCGAAAAGTTTGAATACACTTCAACTTTGCTTTAAAATTGCCTCGTTGTATTGGCAATGTTGCGGCTGCAGGAGCATTTTGGGACGAAAGTGTGGCACCCGTATTTGATGCCACTAAAACGCACCAAAGCCGAGACAAGTTTCGAGAGGCCACGTACAACTTTCACTTCAGTTTGACGCAATAGTTCTGAGGAAACCCGCAAGGTGGAGAGAAGTAATTAATAAAGGGAAAATCAGACATGCACCAGTTCGTGGATGTTCGTGGAGGTGGTGGTCCCGGGTTCGAGCAAGAACGAACTTTTCTTCAACTGCGAGGCTTTTCTTTCGAGGAACCCGTATGGGTTTACTTTGTAGCATTTGCTACGAACAGGTGGATGTCTGATTTTCCATTTATTAACTTTCACTTCACCGCTCACTATATTTCAATTATGGACTGTGCCACACAGCTCACTCGCCCGCACTCACACATGACCTGCTAGTTGGGCAGCGGGAGTCAGGTTTCAGTCCATAGCTGTGCCTACGCACTACCGCTGGAGCGTCATGCGTAAGTATATGCAGTGTCACGCTTATCGTCATTATGCTTCATCGGTAGTAGAACTTGAGGAAAACTATTATTGTCTATGCTTCACGATTGCGTCCTGCGTCTACGACTTCAGAGCTGCCATGTCATTGTTTTCAGTCTTCTTCCTGCAGCCACTGTCTGCACCTTTCTGATCGCTATTGTCGGGTAAACTATCACAGTTATTTAGCAGTACTTAGGACCTTCTTTTAGTTGACCCTAAACACTTTTTTTTTCCTCACTGAAATGCGAAGCTCCCACTCATACCAGCTGCGTATTGACGTCGCTGTCTTTTCAAAAACGCAAGAAGATTCTAAACAAGCACTAAAAAGCGTAATGCGATATTGTTCATACAGTTCCTGAGAGCAGGCCTCTCCAGGGTCGGCGCATTCGCCTCTCGCTGGAGAAACGTGACAGGTTTCTGGCCGCAAGCCAAAGGAACGTGAGAAGCGGGGCATGGGAGTGGAAGAATTGATCAAGGTCGCGTCGATCAAATGTGTGGCCGAGCGTGGGCGGTTTTGCCACGTCCGCAGAAGCCGTGATTGCCGCACCAATCTGTCGGCCGGCACCGCCAGAGCCCCGCTATACAACGCTGTCAGAGGAAAGGCCGGACGCGTTAAAACCAGAAAGGCGTGGAAAGAAATGGCTGGCGCCGATAGTGCCAGACAGTGAGCACGGCGGGCTCGGGAAGAAAAAGCCATAGTGTGGAAATATGCGCCACCACGCTGCCGTTCCTCTTGCTGCAGCGTTAGAGCTGCTGTTGTCATACTTGTTCTCACGAAAATAATGCAGATGCCATGCACTGTGAGAACCGGTGCAACAGAAGTTTTGGTTTTCGTCGCGAAACGGATTTCGGCGACGAAAGGTATCCGCAACCTTACTCAACCACGACAGAGGAAACGCAACGAAGCCTACCAACCACTGCTTTACAACCTTCGGAAGAGACAAAGAAAGCTGCACTAAAAACGGAAGCTCTTGATTATCGTAATGGCAGCCATTTCGGTCCGCGTAGCAGCCTCCACTATCTTAAGTGGAATAATCATTTACGCTGACACATGTTGGTAGACGTCGAACTCTGAACACAAATTACTGCGTGCGCCTCTCCAAGCTTATCTGACCGGCATGGCAGAAAGCTTACAACACTTGGGGCTCACAGTGTGTTAAAAATTGACAAGCACCACCCGCCGACTGCGACGAAACTATTGCCGTATTGTCCTGCTGTCTGAGACTTTACACTTTGATATAAGGTCTACGACACTTTCGTTATCTGAGCGGGAATCTCGACTCCAGATTATCCGGTGGCGCAAACACGAAGCTGCCCTGGCACGTAAATGCACAGAGATTCGTGCCATCATTCGACCACTATGTACAATGCGGTGGGGATCTCTGCCTAAGGGGCCCATTGCCTGCCACGCATAACGTACGTGGCACCGTTCCAATCATCAACCCCGCCACTAGGGAACCTTCGTGAGCAGAACGCCGAAAAGGTCACTGGATAGCGTTGCGATCGCCTTCTTTTTCTTGAATCAACGAGATCTTGCATGACAGAAGCAGAAGACCAGCCTATGTTATATTCGCGCCCTGAAGCACCTGTGAGGCACACAAACAGGTTGTCAAACATTTCAAGTGGAAAAGCCTACATTAGGCGTTTCTCCCTCCTGCCTTGCTAGGTTACCCAAAACACCAGGGAACTACAAGCGAACTACCAGAATAAGATGACGCACGCCATAATGATGCTACATATCTGCCTTGGGTCACGTGCCTTAGAGGTGTTCGTCGTCGTGCCTTGTTACCGTGAAAGAGTACGTCATCCAGCCTGCAATTATAAAGCGTTTAGTCGAACATACAAAGGACCATCGACACTTCGGTTATACGATCGTCTATACCAACCGCTCCTTAGACCTAACTAAGCAAGCTTCAGCAGCATTCTTGGTACGAGACAAGAACTTCTACTGGAGCGCTCGCATGCCGATTTCTGTATCAAAGAAAACAGCAGAGCTCTGTGCCACTCGACAGGCAATTGCAAAGAAATTTTTGTACACGTTAAACAGCCCAGGAGGCCTAAATTACTTGGCTAATATGGCTGTAGAAGTATGGCACGAAAAAGATCGATCTACCCATTCTGATAAAAAGGAAAACAAAATGCTGCTTATGGGGCGCGTGTCGTCTTAGTCTACGTTGTAAAATAAAAGGTGGAAAGCTCGTTCCTCGTCATTCAGAAAAACTACTTTAAAACGACCATTAAACGGTATTGAATAATTCTACATTTCCATTCCGAATGTTCTGTTTTTAGGAAACTTCTCTCGAGGACATCATAAGAATGCCTGTGCCGTCAGTGAGAAATACCTATCGGAATCAGTATGATTCCTTTTCAAATTTCTCAAAATAGTATGTTATTTTACTGCTCTGCGTTTATTACTTTTTTGTGAGAATTGTCTTTACAACTCCTCTAATACTTGGCCAATCCCCTATAGGGGCTATGAGCCATCCATAGAGGTCAAGCGAACCCAACCAACCAAGACGCGCTGCTCTGGGGGACTATGCACATAGCCAGGCTCTAGTTTGACGAAACACGGGATCTCCCAAGCTCTGACAACACCTAGAGATAAAAAACATTAATTGGTGATATGAATACATGTACCCAATATTCCTTAAATCTTCAATTTCATTTGTTAAAATTTGTTTGGGTGGCACAAACAGCTTTAGTCACGTGGCCATACAGCCGATGCATCCTCTCATTATTCTATCGTTCCACCAAGTGTATTAGTTGGCAGGTAACAACAAAGAAAAACTACTTTGCATGCATTATTTGTTAGACATATTACGGCAATTTTTTTTTACATTTTCAGCTAGGCAAAAAGCGCCCCGAATGTGTTTCGGAATAATACGTAATTTTTGCTAGAGTCGGCGGCTCCATTCTTGTTCTCCCCCATGGCTGCAGCCTATAGTAAACCCGATCAACGAAGTCTCCAGCCTTTACGTAAGTGGTATGACAGTCTAGGTGATTCTTTGGGAAGTCGATGTATATCAAGTAATAATATTGACGGAAGTTATTCCCCGGCTATCATACACAAAACGACGCAAGCCATTTTATTAGATAAGGTATCGCTCAAATCGGACGCTCCCATGCAAGGAATAGTTTGTTCTAGCTTCGTCTGATCCAACTGCTCTTTCTTCTACTCTGCAAGCTGCCTCAGACATTTTGTAAGACAATCTTTATGACCTAAATTTGAGCTATTCTTCCTATTCGTATATATTTGGTCACATTATGGCCATTTAACCATATTCAAGAAATTTCCACTTGAGGTTGAATGAAGTAATGGTTAGTCACCAATGCAGCTAGTGAAATAATAATCACGGTTACTTACATTCCGCTTTGTCGTCGTCCCACGGCTAGCAAACGTTCCAACACTCGTGATTCCTCTGCTTTTTCGTCGATATAGCGAAAATAATCTTGCCAGCGCACTTGAGCCATAACAACAACGACCGCGGCAGAGTGGTTGGTCACGATCTCGGCCTGCAGCTCCTAAATGTAATAAAGGCGATTCGCCTCGGGCAGTCTCGCCATAGTCACGTCCGCCGTTCCTGTCTTACGAGAGAAGTTTGCGTGGAAGCCTGGTATATTGTCTGCAGTGCTGATTTCCTACGGAATGATTTCCCGGATATCTGGTACAAAGCAAGAAGTGTATGGAAAAACACAAGGGGCGATTTCCGGCAAATAAACAAATGCCTTAATGCTGCTTCTTGCGCGAATATTTTATTGTAATTCTTCTTTCTTTTTTTCTCCCTTGTTCTCTTAGGCACCACTGTGTAAAGTATTCATACTTAACCAATCGTATCTATTGAACGACACTAAGACAATGTTGAACTGCATCGCGTAGACGGACCCATCTTCAGAGGAACAGACTGGTGGGCTGTTTGGCACTACGTAACTTGAGGTATAGCGCAAAATGACACGCAGGATGACAGTCTTCGTCTCCACTATCGCACTTGGCCCTTGCGCCAATAAACACTGCATATCATCATCATCTCCACTTTCGTCCTGCGCACCCCTTTCACGCTATGCTTGAAGGCATGCACCTTTGTTTTACAAGTCAGCTGACCACACGGAATAGAAGAAGACAGGGAGAGTTGCAAGTGCGGGGCAATACTCTACTCCTAAATTAAGTTTCGATGTTATAGTATCAATCGAAAATCTTCTTGGGGCACTTTTCCCTCATCTCTAGCATCCATATATTAGGAATGTCTCATATATTTCTTTGTTCATATATTTCTTTGAAGCTAGTGAGGCCAGAACACCATTTGCCAATCGCGAATAACACGACAAACCTGAAACATCAGTTGCAGTTCGACAAAAAAGAAAGAAAGGAAAGAAGCACTTAACGACGGCACTACAAAAAATATCCAGTTTCACTTGATGAGGTAAGCTGTCCGTTATCATATATGAGAAGGTAAGTGGAACTCTAAAAGAATAATTTGGGACGATGTGGCTTCGCATTTATGTCAACAATGTCTTCATTACAGCTGGTCCGTATATGATTACAGTAGGGAACAGCCTCCCCTCCTTACGATTATGGACAGCACAAAAAAGAAACGCATAGGCTGCAAACGCATAGGCTGCAATCTACAGTATTCACAACTGTTCTTTGTATGTAGATCATACCTGAACATTTCTCTTTTTCATTTAACTTCACCTGAGAATGAAGTCGAGTGCTCGCTTATTGGCTCGAGAGGAAACACAGTGAGAGGAAAACGGCATTACAGGGAGCAAAAAGAACTGCAAGAAAAAAGATAATTTCTACAAAAGTTATTGCAGCTACATTAATATGTCGTGATGATATAGTATTGACTAGGCAATTTTGCTACACGGGCCTCTAGTGGTTGTCCATCAGCTAGGAAAGCACTGTTAGAAATTTCGCTACATTAAAGGCGGGTAACGGCTTTCTGAAAATTGCTACTCGTAAACAAAACGCCAAAGAGAACTAATACTTTTATTGCAACTTTCCTAGTAACTTTCTTTGTTAGATTAAATCTGCTCTTATCGCCTGTTCTTCGTTATTCCACGATTGCAAGGTCTTTACGTTGATCTACTGCTTTTTTCAATTCTTTGTTTCCTTTCACTTAGTGTAGCTAGGGCACTATTCCTGCATAGCTGAGAGCAATTGAGTGCGGGTAATTGCGAATCTTCCTTATTGCGAATCTACGACCCGAGTGTTCAACAAATACCGTATATTACAGTTAAGAGATCTGTATCGGTATAGGCTAGACCTAGCGTTTCCTGTAACTGTAAGCAAAGAAACTTCTTGTTCACTGAAAATGCAGATACGGAAAAAAAATTTACATGTGTGACAAAATAAAAATAAATATTGATCTCGCATTGCTGCGGGTTTTATCGACGGGTATAGCGGCAAGCTGTAAGCACAGTCACGTCGGCTCGAGCGCAGAACAGCCGAGCCAATTTGGCTGCGTTTCTAATAAGTAATTCACTGAATTCAACATGATATTTTCCACCGCATTATGTAGACACCTTTATTGACATCGTGCTAATTGGTTACGTTTAATTGTCAAAGCATTCATCGAACTAGTTGCAAGCTTGTTGCTTTTGTCGTATTTAGGTTGATGAGTACGAGTATATACAGTTACACATACATATACTTAATTCATTAAGTCGATGTCTCGGTGGTTTCTTACGTCTGTGATTGCATATACTTATCATTAGTTTTATTTTTTACGTTTCTTTGTCTGCCTCGCATTTCTATCATGTTATTAAATGGCATGGGCTTTTTTTTTCAAGCCATTTTTCTGTTGCTTTTTCTTCACTCTTCTCCATATGCTGAATGCAAAACAGTAAAAGAAACAACCAAAAGGGAAGGAAAGAAAGAGAAAAAAGAACGAAATTTATATTTGAGCAGCGATGCCTACATTTTCAAGCAGTTGACCGCCATCAAGATAGACAAAAATTAAGCCTCCTTTTACTTCCTTTGTGTTATCTCCGCGAATAACTGTGAAAATTCGAGATTACTTACGACCTTCCGATGAAACGCCTCCTTTAATGCCGCGGAATCACGTTACCCCTTCTCAGTGAGTTGGTTCGCGTGGGCGATTGACCTCGCAGGAATGACCTGGTCGAGGTGGCGCAACCTCGCGATGGCGCTCATTCGTGGAACCCAAGACGTAATCATTTTCTCATCTCGCATCGGCCGCTGGCAGCTCTAATGGCGCGTCGTCTGGTGCAGTGTGATTGTGAATCGGCCAGACGATTCGGGTGACAACAGCTGGTTTCAGACAGGCGAAGGCGTTAATAGCCTCGGGAAATCATTGTTACAGTGACCTGCAACTTTGCCGAGCGAAGAGAGCAGCGCTTCTAGCTCTTTCACTTCTGCCCAGCAGCATGCCCAGCAACAAAGACAATTTCTGCCCAGCAACAAAGACAATTTAGATTGTCGCAAAGAGAATTAGAGCTGTTCTCATCAACCGCGTCAAAGCTAAATTTACACTGAACTAGGATAGAAAAATAAGCAGCGTGAAAGAAGTGAAAAAAGGGAAGTAAAACAAATTCTATTTATTAAATTTCTTTTGCGCGACCTGAAGTTTCTCATGAGTAATGTCTACCATATTGCTATTTATTTGGCATCGTCTTTGACCGTTTCTCTTAACCACTCAATTCTTGGTCAATTTCACATTGTCGGTGTGTTCCACGAACCTATATGAACAAAAACAACAAACCTAAGAAGAAAATAATTTTAAACGTAATTATACGTATAAACAAGCTTATTGTATATATATATATATATATATATATATATATATATATATATATATATATATATATATATATATATATATATATATAATAGTACTGATGATGAGAAGTAAGTGACCAGTACGTACACCTCCGTTCGGCATAATAAAACCATATGTTACGACCTAGAACCTATGTGCCATGTGTCCCAAATAATATTAGCCAAGCTGATAGAAAAAAGACATGAAGAAAGAATGCTCGGTGGAAGACACAATTATAAAATATATGGTGTTCGCTGGTCAAAAGTCTAGCGACCGAACGTCGTAGGTCTTGCTATCGTACTTTGCACCATGGCTTTTTTGTTTCTTCATTTTTGTCTTAGATAACCTTGGCTAACATTAGCTGGGATACTCTAATGTCGGCTCAGGTATGTCCAAAGCACGCATACACCTTATCAGAGCAGCTCATGACATTGAAAAGCTTCTTTGATCGCATTATGCTTTGGTTACCCCGTTCTTGGGCCAATGTATATGTGTACGCTGCAGTGTATAAACATAAAAATTGTACGAGATTACGGGTTACGTAGGGCTAAATAAAGACATTTGTACGCCTGACATTTAGTTGTGCCGCATTTGGTTAACCACCTTTCGGAAGCTTCGCTGTATAAAATATGTATCGTACGCTTACAAAATGTATTTAAGAAATGCACGAATGTCTTGCTATTTCCGGCTACCTTTACAGAAGAAATTTCTGTGGCTGATGTAAGTAAAAAAATAATAAAAATGCTTTAATGTCCGGGTATATGTTAGTCTTAAGCTGTGTGAAATGGTCTGCCAGGATGAAAGTAAATGCAGGGACTCAAAGTCCAGTCTCTAAATTATTCAGCCTATGAGGAAATAGCAACAGCTTTAAACACTCGAGGTCCGCGCTAGCGTCACCGTCGATAATAACGAAATGCTGCTCTCGCTTTTTCCTTTCCTTGTCTGATCTGCACAGAAGATGTGGGGAACACTTCGCATTTTCCCTCGGCAAAGTGTATGTGGCTGCAGTTGTTGGAGCGAAACAGAGCAGAAACAGTTATTCGTATATGAAGGTTCTGAGACACTGGAAAGTGTTAGTCACGTCGGTATGTCGTGAACATTTTGCTCGTCCAAGCTTCGCCGTTTATGGTTCCATGGAACAATAAAGTTTATTTTTTGAGCAAGCGTTTAGCCGATTAAATGAGAACTTTTTCTTCATCAAAATTGGCCCGCTGCCTGAACCTGCAGCTTTGTTCCTCATGATGGCTAAACAAGCTGAAGCCTGCTCGGCGAAAGCTGTGCTCTATGCACTTTCGAAATATCAGACGAAAATAATTATTATTATCAGAGGAAAATAATATATCAAAGCAAAAGCGTACCAAAGGAATATGCAATGAGGGGGCAACTTTGGCAAATCTTCTTTAGTGGCAGGGTCAGTGTTGCGAAGGCTATCTCCTTAGAAAGAGAGGCAATATTGAAAACCACGTTTTTGTACAGGTAGGAAACTAATATTCTTGCCATTCCTTCGCCGTCAGGTTTTCGAAAAGCCGAATGGGGAAATAAAGAGCGTTTAGACTTCGGCTGATTGGGGAGCGGGGCCAATTATCGCTAAATAGTGCGCATGGTTGAGATGACGACTGGTTATCGCACTCTTTGTGTAATGTTAGTTCTCCACGACACTAGTGAATAATGCCTTTTTAAGTAACCGAGAAAGAGAAGGCAGGGGAAGTATTGAGGAATAAAGACGTGGTGTTCCGCCTGCTTGAGTGTCAGGCAGCTCCTGAAGCAGTCCGCTTTTCCAGCTACGCCGCCACCATAAGTTACGTTAACAAGACGTAATAAAAAAAGAGAATGACACTATCAACAAAGCGTACACTACCAAGTAAGATAACTTACTATATTATATTATATATAATACTATAAGTATTATAAGTATTATATAAGTATTATTTACTTTATCTTTACCAAGATAAAGTATATAATACTTTATCTATGCGAGGTATGCTCTTCATTAACTCAAGCCCCCTGCTCTAGAAATTACCTTGACAAATTATGTCTGCGAAATTGTTTTTGTCAACAAGGTTTTCGTCATCAAAAACATCAAACAGTGAAGAGAAGAGTACTTTTTTTATTGCGACAGCGTGCCTTCTGGCACGCTGTCAAGACTACGACTTGATTAAGCGAATAAAAGAAATAAGCAAACGACAGCAATGAAATATAGATTCGACAATTCTTCACTGCCATCAAATAACCTGCCGTAAACCTAAATATAATATCTTGAAACGGAAATTGCATTTAGTTACGGCTGGCTCTGGTGCAAGACAACACGCAGTGTGTAAGCATAAATAAATATAGTCTGCATTCGTGCATTTCCCACTCAAAGTCTGGACGGTCTAAACGGCAGAGGTTAGGCCTTGCCACTGCCCGGCAGCGAATGAATGCGAGACAAGAACACAAGCCAAACGACAGTGTAATTTCAATTTGACCCGGTCGTAAAGGAAATAGCCCACGGGAGAGGGGCAAGCGTGCCTTCCCATTGTTTTGAGAGAGGCTTCGCAAATCGCCTGGAGTCACCACGCATGCGTTCGGAGGCCGCCCGGCGAGACTCACTGGATGTAATTGTGCAAGTCTGCTCAGGTCATTAAAATAGCTTGCACAGACCGTGGAACGAAAGATGCTTGCGGCGCGCTAAGCGATTTAGCGTTCACAAAAGAGCTGTTCGTCTCAACAATATTTCGGGCTGCGTAAGAATGTGGCTGGAGACCAGTGCACGAGTGAAGAAACATTGTCATCAGAGACTAACCTTAACTTGTCGTCGCCCCTATGTCGGTACCAAAAGCTATGAGGCGATGTAATGACGTTCTCTTCTGCGAGCTGGAGACGAAGACATTGCGTTCCACACTGATAACTGCTCAAACAAGCGTAAGGAGCGCCGCGCTATGCAACAACGGTAAAATACAAGAGAAAAGGCAAAAACTGCGCATTCCAACGCTAATATGATCCGTCCTCGCTCTACCACAATAACAAGTGTTCATGTGAGCTTGGTGCAAAATCAGCACCGCTCTACTAAGCTTATCGTGTCCTAACTGAGTCAGATAATGCTGATAGGATTATTCCATTTTTATCTTGAACATAGATTTTCTGCATTTTGTATGCTGTATACATTATTCAACCTTCTTCACCTCGGCCACCAGCCTACGAGCTTCGATGAATGCGTGTATTTCAAGGGTTGTGCATTTGAGCACAACCAGGATGATTTTATAATTTCTATAATAAACTGGCTTGATAATGCAGTTTATAGCGTGCTATTTATTCCTTTGTTTTTTACACTGATGAGGCCTCGGACTTCCTTCTCTGTCAATGTTTGAGTATTCGTTCTATTTTATTTCAATACGACCTACGGTGAATTTCTTATCGCTTCTTACTCTCGTGCTACATTCTTTGTCGTTGTTTGTGCCCTGCAATCTTTTTCATCCATCCTTCTTTCTTTTTTAGATCTCTTCTTCTCTTTCCTGAAGATCTCTTTCCTGAAGAATAGGCAGCCATTTTACCCCTTCCTACCGCCTGTGGCCAACCTGCTCCTTCTCTTTATTTCCGAATGTGAATTAAAAAAAAATCACCACCCCAGTACTCCGTACTGACGGTTAAACAGCAAAGCTGAAGCGTGTGGCCCCGATGTTTATCACTGGGTTAATCCCGACGGCTCATTAAACGACGGCTTGGTATGCTGCCAGATCCTCGGTACGCTGTTGCTGCTTGCGCTCGGCTGCGCGAACCTGTTTTTGTGCCCGGGCTGAAGCATCGGCATTGCGTAGATGAGATCATTCCCGGTTCTGCTCGACGCGTTGCTGATCGAAGGCTGCCTGCTCCTCAGTAGTACGCATGGTGTGTGCCCTATCCCTTTTGCGAGACGGCGCGAAACTGCAGCGTGCGCGCTCGGCTGCTACGGAGAGCAACGACGTCACTACTGGTGCAACCAATATCGCGCCTCTCTTTCTCGTTTCTTCTTTTTCGCGCATGCGCATGGGGTTGCGCCGAAGGAGTTTTCGGCGTTCAGCCGACAGACGGACGGACGAATCGGCTAGCCATATACAGCTTCGTTGTAATAAAGTACGGTTGGAAGTTCTGCGTCTGTCCGCATCTAACGCCCTTTTTCCTTCTGTACGCTTCTTTGGTGTTTCGCTGGTACGCCTTCTTCAAGTTCATCATGCACCAACTGGTCCACGAGGTTGCGCTAACGCGTCCTTCCCTTCTGTTTTTCTCTGTCTATTTGAATGTATGTTTTCACATAAAGTAATAACGTTGCATTGATGTGAATGTGCGGCACTTCACTTCAGGCACTTTATTTATTTAACATTATTGTTGACAATGATCATTTAGATGCTTCCGCAGCGTACAACTATAGTGGCAGCTAAAGAGAAGATTCTGGAAACAAAAAGTTCGGAGGCAACATAGAAAGAAGACACAAAGACGGCTTGTTAAGCTTGGGTGCATGCTCAGTTTTTTTTTTTTTTAAGAGTTAAATATTGCTTCTACGCATCATACTGTCCGTTTTTCTTTGTATATTGTTCCCTACATTCCGAGTCGTGAGAGAAATTAGTTTCGCTCAGAAGGCTTAATTTCGTCGCCCGGCACATCACTGCGCACATTGCTGCTTGGTCTTTCGGGGCGAGATCGCTAACGAGCTAATTTCATTGCCCAAACCTCCTTGCGAAGGTCGACCAGTTTCCTGGCTGGGATGACTTAGTTGATCCCGGCTATAATGACTGATTACGTACGGCTGCCTGCCTGCCCAAATTACTCGGCGGCTTTGATGAGTAATGTGCGTGTCGCACCATCTTTACCGCGAAGGACGATTAACACGACAGACACCTCGTTGGGCAAGGACAGCGTCATCATTCCTTTAGTCTCAGAGATGCCAGAGTGTATGCGAGCAACAGTAAGTAAACTGAGGGTAAATCTAAGTTCACCCAAGGCGCTACAAGTGTGTTGCGTACCTTCGTCAATGAATCGAAATGTGCTATTTTTGTTGAAGGTTTCAGAGCTATTCTTTGAATGTCGCCAACGACCAGAGCGACCTATATATGAAACGTCATCTGGCGCTCCCTTTTGTGGGTTCTGTTGGCGTTCACGCTTTGCTGTCACGAAAATGTAGCAATCTTTTGACATAAGTTCTTTTAACTGACGGTTTAGTTGGCGCATAATTTTGGTGAAGCAGCGCACTTGGAAAAAAGACGTTAACACAAGCATGAATGATGAGGACGTACACAGGCGCTGGCGTACAAGCCTCTACTGCCGGGACTAATTTCCGACAGGCCGGAACTGCAACTGTCGCTGGAAACAAAAGCTGCTGGTATGCTCGCTTTAGCGTGGTATGCTGGCATTAGGGTCTGCAGGTTCTGTATAAATTTTTCTCACAACCTGCGGCATCTTTTTTTTGTTTTTTTTTAATGCGAGGATAAATGCCTCAGGGCATACAAGGGTAGGGGATGGGGGTGAACAAGGATGATTAAATGAATGAAAATAGATTTGCTGACCTAATGAAGTCCAAGAGGGATCGATAATGCGGTCCCTGGGTCCAAGCAGTGTAATGGCTTAGATTATGCGGCGAGAGTCCCGCTGCTGCGAGGTGCCGGAGCCTCGTCGGTTTCAGAGCAGGGCAAACCCACAGCAGGTGGTGGATGTCGGCTTCAACGTTTGGCGACTTGCATAGTGGGCACTCAGGACGAGGATATAGCGGGCGAAAGTGCGGCCACTTCCTAGTCACGGCAGGAGTGAGGGCAACCCCGACCCGGATCCTCCGAAGCGCAACCTCCTCTGCACGGGTAAGACCGCGGGGAAGGTTTACCGCACACGGAGGTATGAGAGCACGTGTGCGGCGCCGGAGGTGCTCCTTTCTTGTTAAAAGGAGGGTGGCATCATCTAGGTGAAAGAGTTGAGGCGGTGACGATGGAGAGGTCGTTAGACGGGTCGCAGAATCCGCACGGCTTTGGAAGCTTAGAAGATCGCGTGGGATCCACTCGACAGATATTGACTGCGGGATGCGTGCCGCCAGAAGATGGATCTGTTGGCATATGTCAGGGCTGCGACTGACGCGTCGCAGAAGCCGCGTCGCCTGGAGAGCATCAGTGCGGATGACGATGCGGGCCGTGGGGACCAAGGGAAAAGCGGCCACAGAGCACAACGCTTCTCGGACAGCAAGGAGCTCAGCACAAAAGGAGGAAGGAGGTTCTTGGACTTGAAACCGGGTCGTCTTATTAAGGGCAGGTGCGCATGGGCAATAAATTGCAGTGGTTGTTTCACAGCCCTTAATGCTTGCATCAACGTAAAGGACGATGGAGCCAAGCGGCAGGTGGGCATCTTGATCTACAATTCGGTCACGAAGCGATGCCGCCGCGTGAGTTGATGTCGGGCGATGTATATCAGTTGGCTTGTTGTCACTCAGCTGTACAAAACTCCAGGGAGGAAGAACTGGCGATGGTGGTGGTAGAAGCGAGTTCGAGAAAGCGTAAGCCCTGAGAGCACTCGTTGCGTGTGAAAGGCTGGCCTTAAGCCTGCGAGCATCACGCCGCTGCTGCACCAGCTCATCTAGTGTGTTGAGCTGCGCATTTTCTTGGAGAGCCACGATCGGGGTGATTCGGGGAAGGCAAGTGATGACCCTCATTGCCTCGCGATTAACAGCCTCAAGGCGATCCCATTGTGCCCTCGTCAAATGCTGGAATTGGGCTTGATAAATAAGGCGTGGTTGCACTACCGCCTTTACCAATTGTCGCGCAACATACGAGCTGGCGCCGCCCATTTTAGGAGCAATGCGCCTAATCAGACCCAACGTTTGAATTGCCTGCTTTTTAGCGCTGGAGAGCCAAGCAGTTCCGGTTCCCGACTCGTGTACCGTCAGACCCAGAATTTTTATAGTGGAACATTGTTGAAGAGGGGTTCCGGATAGATGAAGACGAATGGGTGTTGCAGAGAGTTTACGCCGGCCCCAGCGATTGGCGACTGACATGTAAGCAGATTTGCTGACGGAAAGCCTAAGGCCGACCGAAGAAGCGTAAGTCGCCGTGATATCTAAAGCTGATTGAAGGGCAGCGGCTTGAGTCAGCAGGTCGTGATGAGTGCTCCATACCGTGATGTCATCAGCGTACAACAAGAACTTTATGTCGGGTACATCGTGTAAGCGCCATGCAAGCGGGATGAAAGCAATATTGAATAATGTGGGTGATAATACAGATCCCTGGCGTACGCCACGAAGAGGGACAAATGAGCCGACGGCGTCACCACTGAGGCGAATTGCAAAATGTCGGTCTTCAAGGAAAGATTTGACAAAATTCCGTACTCTGGGGGGAAAATGCAGCATGTCAATTGAAGCCAAGATGGCAGCATGACTGATGTTATCATACGCCTTTTCGACGTCCATAGCGAGGACAGTACGGACACTGTGGCTACGAGTTGACGATAAAACCGAGGATGCCAAGACAGCCAGCCCATCTTCAGTACCTATGGATGGACGGAAGCCAATTTGAGCAGGGTGGTAGAAACCGTGGTGCTCTAGCCACCACGACATTCGTGTGGCAAGCATTTTCTCAGCAAGCTTGCACAACGTGGACGTTAGGGAAATGGGTCGGAAGTTGCCAAGGTCAGTCGGCGGCTTGCTTGGTTTCGGAATCGGGATCACAATAGCTGACTTCCAGCCTGGAGGGACAACGCCATCTAGCCATACCTTGTTAATGGTGTCGAGGAGTTGAGGCAGCACAGCGGAGCTCAGGTTCTTGTAGGCCTCATAAGTAATAGAGTCTGGACCTGGTGCTGTCTTGCGACTGGTACCATCGATCGCTGCAAGCAACTCAGGCATGGTGAAAGAGCTTGCAATCCCCTCGGAGTCTGCCGTAGATGGTAACCTGTCGATATGTGTCGGAAGGCCTGCCAAGGAAGCACCATTGGCTGGTTGAGGCAACACGTCGTACTGCGGGAAGAACCTCCGGGCTGCTTCTCTGGCGAAATCATCCGGCGACAAGCCAGCAGCGAAGCAGGCTGTGGCTGCCGCGTCTGGACGGCTACCACCGTGTTCCATGGCGCGGAAGGTTCGCCAGAGAGAAGCATTCGATGTCTTGGATGAAAACCGTTCACACCACGTATGCCAGTGCCTCCGCGAGAGGTCGCGTTCATACCTGCGGGCTTTAGCAGTAAGGAAATTCAGTCTTGTACGTGCTTGTGCAGAAGTGGGGTCTCGGGATGCTGCCAGCTCAGCTTGTCTGCGAGCAGCCCACAAGTTGAGCAGGCCGATATCCGGTGCCGGTCGATTGACGTCTACCCAGCTGATGGTTGTGGCTTCATTGAGCGCGCTTTGTATGCGGTCAACAAGTAGTGATGACGAGTCCACAGAGGTGTCTTGGAGAACGGCGCGAAATTTGTCCCAATTGACCACAGAACACTTGCGGCGCAATCGGCGGGCCTGCGACGGATGAAGGCCGATGATGATAGGGTGGTGGTCACTACCCCAGCAGTCGGGCTCCAGGTGCCAAGTAGGAGTGCCGGGACCCGACCACCACGTAAGATCCGGTGCGTATGCTGTACGTCGAGCTTGAGGCACAGCTCGCGTTGCTGAATCGGGATGGTTCAGTAATACAAACAACGCATCCGCGAAGGCGTCCCGCACACGCCTACCTCGAGGGCTAGAAGTAGGGTACCCCCAATCTGGGTGAGGGGCGTTGAAATCACCACCAACTAAAATAGGACACGCTGGGTATTGGCGACGGACATTCACTAACCAGCCCAGATTAATTCTTGAAGCAGAGCCACCGGCTGGTCTTATGTAGTATGACACTACCACAACAGTTGTTTTGGGTAACTTCACAGCTACTGCCACTACCTCCTGATATGAGTTACACCAGTTTTCAAGAGAAAGGCAGACCTGAGGATAGCGCGTATCAACATACACTGCCGCCTTTCCTGGAGGGGCAGCTGTGTGCACGCGACGGTCACTCATCGAAGGAGACACGTATCCACTGAAGCCCGGAATGGCAGGCAAGGCGTTGGTCTCCTGTAGTAACAGGGCCCACACCTGGAGCTTGTTCATACGTAGACGGGATTTAAGCTCCCCCACTTTCGTGGAGAGCCCTCTACAGTTCCACTGAAGCACGCCACAAACACCTGTGCCCGCCATTTTGATTACGAGTCCAGGCGTTGCAAAATCACAGATGTCAGGTTGGATAACTGGCTGACCATGAACCGCAAAAGGGATGTTGTAGAGTTATCCGGCAACGGAGCTGGAGATCTGGTAGACTCTGCGACCGATACAGCAGGGCGTGACAGAGACGATGATGCAGCGGAATCGATACTTGTATTCGTGTGAGAATCCACTGAACGTCGCCGACGCGCAAGTAGCTCACGGTGCTGTCGGAGCTTGGATACCTCCGCTAAAAGGCGGGCAATTTGATTGTCAACTGCTGCCATATCATCACGCGGATGTTCCGGCCCGCTCTGCTTCTGTATAACCAGCTGGCGACGGCGGTCTCTGCGAACTTTGTCACTGTAAGTCTGTTGGGAATTGGGTGCAGGCGGTTCGGGCTCGGAAAGCTCTGGCCAGTCGTCGTCATCCCACTGGAGCGCCGCAAACCTGTTTGATGTCGGCACTGGTTGTGTTGCAGCATGCTGAGGCCATTGCTTAGGGATCCCGCGACGAACCTTCTGAGTGGCCTTTTGCTTTGTGGGACAAGTCGGAGAAGTGATCTCGTGGTCGTCGGTCTTGCAGAGTCCACAGCGATAGGACACTGCGCCAGCTAATACAGCTTCATCTGGCGCTGTAAATGGACAGGATCGGCGCATGTGGCCCGGTCGGAAACAGTTGTAACAATAGACGACACTGGGTTTATATGGCCGAGGTCGTAGAATGCAGCCATAGTAGTACAGGCGAGCTGGAGGAGTTGGTGGGCCCTGCAAGGTGACGATGCAAGAGCGCCCCTTTCCCATGTAACGCGCCTGAATGACACGGTGAGTAGGACAGTAGAGCTCACCCTGGAGAGCAGTCTGGTCCTCGCCAACGTCAACGTTGTAAACGACACAGCGCTGTAGATCCGAGCCCTCTACCAGGTACACCTGGACCGGCACGGTGACCTCGCTCGTTATCGAGAGACGTTGAAGCGTTTGCAAACGCTCGACAGCAGCCAATGTCGGGAGCCACACAGCGATGGTATTTGATTTCTTCCGGGCCGCGAAGCCGCGGAAGCCTGTGGTGCCAAGACAAGCGTCTAGGTTCGCCTGAATAATCCTGTTCGGAATCTCCGTGAGGCTTGTTGGGGCCAGAGCCTTAATGGTTGCTTTATAGCAAGCCGAGCCCGGTGTCGACACAACTGGGTGGTCAGTCGTTAGACAGGAACGCTTGCCTTGGGAGCCGCTGTTGGCCGAACACGAATCTGGTGCAGATTGCTCCGAAGGACGCTTCTGAGAACCACGGGGTGCCGACGCCACAGATGGTAGCGCAGAAGACAAGTCCATAGGGGTACTCGGTTCGTCATGCACAACAACTGGAGCCCCATTCCCGATCGGTGTCTGGGAAGCCATCGCGGGGCTCCGCCCTGTGGGCAGATCACTCACGGTCTGATGTGCATTTTGGGAAGGCGATGGGTGGGCTGTAGCCGAAGGACTTGGAGCAGGAACCAGGAGCTGGGATCCAGGCTCAGGTGTCAATTGTGCGGCCGGTAACGCCGTCGTGACGAGCGCCGCCGGTGAATCTACCGCCGCCAGCGCGTCACCGGAGGCACTAGGCCTTGTCCCGGTGTACAATTCAGCTGCAGGGCCGATGGAGTGACATTCGCTGAATGTCAGAAAACCAGACTGCGCATGAGCGTCCGGGGCGTCCTCAGATGTCTTGGGGTCCAATCTCTTGATGTATGGAACGTATTTACGCGGAAGGCGAGATTTTTCACAGGAGCGGTGAGCAGCCACCTTAGCAGGGAGACTTCGTCGTCCCTGCGGCATCTCTTCGAAAGGTGTGTGGAAGCATTTTAAAGCGATCGATACGAACGCCGCTGAGTAGATTCTTCAGGCTAAACTTACCGCATATTTTAGGCTGGTTTTGAGAACGTGCGCAGCTTATCTAAGCTTACCCTCAGACGCCAGCCTCTTGTTGGTTCTGATTCATGTGCGCACCCTGGATCTTTTATAAAATTGGGGACCTGCTTCGGACATATATTCTTTCAACCAAGCTCGATATTATGTATAGTCACCCTTGAATGATATCACTACAGGTATTCGACAGCTCCTTGATCAATTGCACGGCACACTTTCGACTCGTTAGAGGAATAGTAAAATTAGTACGTCCTCCTAGCGGTGAGGAAAAGGGTCTTCGCCTAACCCATGGGGCACAATGTCATAAAACAAAGCGATAAGTAAAAGGAAAACAATGAACGCTTGCGTTTTCTTCGCGATCGTTTCTCCCTTAAAGCCGTGGATAAATATGTTTCAAAATGTTCAACCTTATTAAGTGCTGATAGCAAACTTTATAGCCAAGTACCCATTTCGAGCTGTCTTCAGCAAGCGCTCGGTAGTTAAGGAAAATCTTCTTTCGATCGTTTTTGGCAAATTAAACAGCTGGAAGAACATGTCAGCAAAATGAAAAGTTTATTTTTCTGCGAAAAAAGAACATACTTCCAGAAAATATACCGCTCGATCCCAAGTGCAATTGAAATTTAACTTATAGAAGCTACACAGTGAACCAATTTTACAGAGTGGTGTACTTGTTACTAGCGGCACAATCTTTGAAGCGAGAAGTTGCAGTGTCCTTAACGCTCAATATTCCGTGGTAGCCCTACTTGGTGTACCAATACAAATAATGAGGTCTGAACTTGAACAGCAACCCGTCGTTCAAAGATTTCGTTTCCCTCTGCGCCAGATTTCACTTACGATAGACTTGATAAAACACATTAAATTCAACTTGGTTTGGTTATTGACTTTGGTATCTCGGTTTGCAGGCATAATACGCTGTCGTCTTAGCTAGCCGCATTTCCTACAGATGAAAACGACTGTTGTGTCGGTCCTTTTTATAGCGTCAGGCCAGCCATCTAGCCTCCTTGGCGTAGTACTTCGAGTGGGAGAGAAATAAAAAGGTCGTGGTGTCGTGCTTGACCGGAAGGTAGCCTACACGACATAGCTCCTATTGCGAGACCAAGGTGAATCAGCGGTGGAAAGCGGAGCCCGATTTACAGCTTTCGTTTTATGGTCGACCAAGATGTCGTAGTGCACGGTTGAGCCACTTCTACGGAAGAGCGCTGTGTTCCATTGTGTGGTTTCTTTTGCTGCACGTTGAGGGACGATAAAATACTGACGGTAATTTGCCAGCGATTAACGAGGAAGCAGTCTGCTTTTATTGCAGTAGCTGGTCCCTCACAATGCCGAGCACTGCTCTGATTCCTGGGCTAGCTCTCCGTGATTATCAGCTAGCGCATGCCGGTTGTGTAACGAATAACAGCGTGGTGCAAGACCTCGAGCAACCGGTGATTGCTCTAATTGCGGTTAGCGCACCTCTAGGTCGATTTCTTCTTTTCGTATTTCGGTCACTGGAATTCTCATTGATTTTTTTTTCGATAATTCTTGCGTCGTGAATAAAGCCACTATTATCGTGCTGCCGTTGTAATGGTCATATTGTTGTTGCTGTCGTCGCCGTCGTTGATCGCAATGATGACACCGACGCTGACCGCACTGTTGTTTTAAAATGTTTTTGCTATTGTGATTAAGAATGGAAGTAATAGAAAGAAAACGCGAGGTACGCAAATTAGAAAATACAAAAGAATAGACGCAATCGACGTCTACCAGCACAACTCACAAGCAGTCAAATATTAATAGGCAGCAGCGGAGGCATACTCCAGTGCCTAGGGCAGTCAGCTATCACAGAGAAGAGGGATGAGTCGACATGTCGTTTCCTGTGTACATATGCGCATCAACACAAACCTTACCGCAAAATTTGCAACACGGAACTGACATCAATACGTCAAAACGAGAGAAGAACAGAGCGGAAGGGATAAATCACGTCATCAAATCTACGTACAGTCCAAGAGGCTAGTGTCCACAAAAGTGCGAAGAACTACACGGAACACCTTTGCTTATCACAGCTTGACTGCTGTCCAAACACCTTGCTGACTGTGAGTGGATGTCCGTCAAAAATGTTCAAAGGATCAAACAGGTGAACCAGTTGCTCGTCATATTGAGTGCAGTTTACGGTATGTTTAAGTGAGGCGTCGTGGTTGTCCCAGAAACTATCAACTGGGGACATACTTTTGATTCAGCAGCTCAAGACATGCAAGCTAGGTCTTATAGTCAACAGTAGGTCAACTCTGTAAAGGAACGACCCCTTCGCCTATTGATTGAAACACTTGTCCATACAACAATTGTGCCTCAATAGGCGGAGAACACTCCTAATGCAATATGTAGCAGGTGTCAGAAGACCTAATGTTTGTGCTCTTAAGTATTGGATATATCATTTACATATCAAACTAGCTCGCTAGCTCTTTAGTCATCTTTAGATTCATGAGCAGCCCTACAATTCTTGGACTCGCCACGTTTCAGCGCCTATCAACGGCAACCGCTATCTTCCTACCAAATACAGCGGGATGCATCATAGGGTTGCTTTACAAGGAATGCCTTCTCATTGCGGAGTAAAAGGCAATGTGTGAGGAGCGTTCAATAAGTATTGAACTTGCTTCTTTCCCGCGTAAACCCAATGATGTGCGGTAGGCTTCCTTCGGTGAAAATATGGAGAGGACATTCATTCATATGCGTGAATGTTTTTCCACCCACAGAAAGCTTCAGCTGCTGAAAAGTGAATGAGGACGTGTAGTGAGCGCTTTTTGGAATACGGAGCAACATGGGCAGTGATATATCATCAAACTTTACCAAAAACTTGGAGATACGCAAGTGGGAACCATTCGAAAGATTCAAGAGGCTTTCAGGGACGATGCCATGAACACATCATGGGAAAAGGAGTGGTACAACCGCTTCAAAGATGGCCGAACAACAGTGGACGGCGAACCACGTTCATGCAGGCCCTCAATAAGCTGAAATCAGAATGTCATGGGCAACTGCAGACTTTGGTCATGAAGGACCGTAACATCACAATCTGAGAACTTGCGAACGAGATAGGGGTGAGCATTGAACCGTACATTCAATTTTGACTGAAGATTTGGGCATGAGGAGAGTGTTCGCGAAATTCGTACTGAAACTAACTAAAACTGAAACTGAAATTGCTAACCATGGAGCAGAAGCAACTTCGTCTGTAAATCACACAGGACCTGCTGGAGAATGCAAATAGCAATCCCACCTTTCTGAACACCGTGAGCGCAGGCAATGAGTCGTAGGTTTATGGGTATGACCCAGAAACCGAAATGCAGTCGTCACAGTGGATACATCCGACATCCCCGAGGACAAAAAGAAACATGGCAGGTCAGCAGCAATGTCAAGGTTATGTTGACCGTTTTCTTCGACTCCCGAGGGGCGGTGCATCATGAGTATGCACCACAAGGCCAAGCCATCACAACGGAATAGTACCAGGAGGTCCTTCGTCGCCTTCGTGATGCTGTACGACGCAAACAACCGGATGTATGGGCAGCAAGAACTTGGCAGCTTCATCATAATAACGCACCCGCCAATTCTGTGCACCTGGTTCAGGCTTTCTTCGTCAAACACAGCATTCCTGTGGTTCATCAGGCACCCTGCACCCCCTACATGGCTACGTGTTACTTTTGGCTATTTCCATCTGCAGAGTTCCAAGAGCATTTTAGTAATTTCTACTAGTATAAACCTAAAGCGAAAAACACACTCATAGTTATGTAATGTTTGCAGATTCGGGTTCTTTATTTTACACCCTTTCAATGCGCCATTCTTTTCAGATGTATTCCTTCTTCCCAAACTGGCCCCCATTGGCTCAGACAACGATAAAGACATACGACACATTCGAGGCAAGTTCTTGCTTTGCTGTCCCGTTCAGTTATTATTACTCTGAATGCTTTCATCCTGCGATGTTTTTGCACCCGTCGTCGTCCTCTTTTATCTTCTTCTTTACGCACAATTTTTGTTTCTTGTCTAATGCTTTTAGGGGAATTGTAGGCGTCAATGTTCCAAGCCATTGAGTAGCCAGGCTTAGCGAGATGTCTGACGGCCTTAAAGAAGACATGTGTTCCATTCCTTAAGGAAGACAGAGAGACGACCCATTCGGCGATCCCATTTAATGTCCCTGCTCCATAGGCTCGCTTGTTCTACAACGTGCTCCTTTTATTTGTTGCAGATATAGAGTCTTTTCTCCTTCTCATCATACTGCTAATAATTTTGCCTGCTGATACCGATCGGCTTACTATGAGGCTAGACAGACGTTACAGCGTCACTCAGTAGGCATTCCACGTATTTTGGACAAGGCAAAATCTTTAATGTTGCCCCTCCTTCGGAGTGAAGTTACTGATGCAAATATGAAATGAAACATTTTTTTTTTTCACACAGAAGTCGTCAAAATGAATAAGATTATCTGGAAAACTCTAGGATGGAATACTGCCCTGTACCGAAAGCCCCTTTCTCTGTAACTTGGAGCTTGGAGCTGTAACTTGGAAAAAAAACGGGCTTAGTGCCGCATCGTTAAACAATCGTAATGACGCTCTAAAGGAGACAGACACCCGAGGTTTCGAAACAGCCGAAGTCATATATTTCAATGCCCGTGTTTTTTGTAATGCCGTATGCATACTGTCTCATGTACCTACATCCAGAAAAGTGCGTATGAAAAGAATAGACTGAATCATGTCTTTTAGTTAGTTTGAGTGTGAACATTTTTAATATATCAGGGCCCAAACTCGAAAATGAGTTCTTAGTGTACGCTTTTCATAACATTCCTTGACCAATGGCGATGTGGGGCATATTAATAATGAAAAGTGCAGGCTTTCTGTAAGGACAGTTGTCAATTCATTGTGACGGTGAGCATGCTATTAGCGAAGATAGACGGATACCGAAAACCAGCTTCTATGAAATAAAAAACTTTGTGGGCTTGGTTCCAGAAGTTCGATAACAAAAAATTTTGAGTAATTCATAACTACACTGCTGTCGGCGGAAAACGATGAATTTCTCAGGAATATGACTGTCGCGCCGGTGAATATTTCTAACTGCATAATACTCACTATAAACAACGCATAATTTTTCATTACTCTTTTAAGTCATCTTCGCTTAGTACTAATTCAAAGAAAATAGACACTTTAATATATTTGTACCCAAAATCTACTCCGAAATGGAGTGGTGTTATCAGATAGCTTTATCCGGAATCCCCATGAAGCAACATCTTCCGTGTTATCTTTTTTTTTGTCTTCGTCTCTTAATCTCCTTCCCCTTGCGTAGGGTAGCAAACATAATGCTCGTCTATTTGAAGTATGGAGCGTTAGTAGAATGATGTAGCACGGTTCGTGTTTATGTAGACCGCAGCGTCACATTTCAAGGCATGACCCTGTACCTTGAAGGTCATTGTTAACAGTTTCCATCAAGACAACAACGTTTATGAATAACAATTAATGTTCTTTTCACCATGATCCTGCAGAGCAGGTATTGCCTGTTTGCCTGTTTACCGATTTTGCCTGTTGGCGTCCATGCATTGGTGCATCGGAGACTGACTAAAATTAGATAGAGAAAACAATCGACTTCACGGGTGCGAAATGCATTTTGATAATTTGTCGCGGCAAATATCCTTTGATATCAATAAAGAATGGCGCAGAATAGAGATCAGGGAAAACTGAGGAAACTGCATGAACAAAAGAGATGGAAGTCTAGGGAACGAGCGGAAGGCAGCAGCAACCCGCTCGGTCGTAAAGGTGCCGCACCAGCGGAGCTGTAAAAAAGGCGGCGGTCCAGTCTCTCAGGGCCGGTCACATCAAGCCTGGCGCTAAAATTGGGGCTGTTGCTTTCTGCACGCGAGATTTTCCTAAGCCGCGATCCGCCCGGCAGGTCTTGTTTTGATTCTTGACCAACGTCTCTCAGTAGACGAACCCCCCTCCCCCCAAAAAAACACATATGTTTCATCCAGATTTCAGCGTTGAACAATCCCAACAGACTACGTTCCTGCTCGCTAGATGCAAGCAGTAATGTGCAAGTGCAGGTGTACTCAGAAAGCCAGGGGTCGCGAGCTTACGCTTACGCAGTTACTCAAACAAAAGAACGATTAGTTTGGCGAACCTGTATACATTCATCGAGGACGACTACGCAATCAGTGCTTTAACGCAGTGCCAATACTAGGTGGGCAATTAAAAAAGAGAGTGAAAGCTATCGTAACCCACCTCCATTTGCTAATTCTTACAAATCGGCACACCTGTTCACATCAATGTGCTAGTAGGGTCAGCTGTTCACTGCTGCACTGGGAGAATCAACCTGATACTTTGCCCAAGGTGAACGGTGCCGATGTGGTAGAGCTCGTTATGGAGTAGGAGCGGGAGGTCGGGTGAAGGGGTATGACGCCATCTGGGCCACTGCAGCCGCTTACTCAAGGGGGGCACTGGGTCCCGTATTCACAAGAAAATCCAAACGCTATAATTGTTCATAAGAGCACATGCTGGCACATTATGGTATTCGACAAACTTTATGGCGAAGACGGCCAGCCAATGTCAAAGAGCGCTTACGAAGAAAATTTGTAAATTAGACCCCACAGCTGTTCTGGCAGCAACAGAGAGAGAGGCTGTAAACACTAGGCCTTTCTATGCAGACCCCACCCAAGGGTTGACTGAGGCAAATGTAACCTTGCTGCAGGGATCTGAAGAACTAGCACCGCGTTGTTAAGTGTCAGGACCGATGGCCATGTGAAATCTGTTTTGAAAAGAGCGCCCGATTTCACATCGCCATTTAGAACGTCCAAACTTTTTACGGTTTTGTTTGGAGGTAACCAAGCCAGTTCTGTTCTGTGTGTGTCGCGTACGACTTTTCTCAAGGGCTTTCATGGAAAGTACTTTGACACGTGGCGCACGTCAAGCGTTAGAGAGCGCTGGCACAAAGGATACAACGGTCTTGCGGCCCAGCCGAATCATGGCATCCACGCTGCCTCTTGTAAGCCGTAATAACAATTTCTTTAAAAAACGCTAAGACAAAAGTAGGTAAAGGACGACGCGTTAAATGTGTGCACTTCGGTAGAGATTGTTACAGTTCATCAACTCTCATCTTTTATATAGTCTAGCTGATAAAAGCCTTCTCGCTATATATGTAGCTGATATAATAAAGTGGGTTTTCTGGAACAGCGTTTTGATGAACCACACACTACATATACTCAACTCTTACAAAAAAATATAATGTTATCGAAAGTCTGATATCGCTGTCAAAGCGTTTTAGTGAGCCACGATGAAACACGTCTCTCCATAACAAAGCATTATTGGTGCTTTGTTTCCTGGCTTTTGCAGCGAGCTCTTCAGTGAATCCGGAAACCGTTATATTTTGTTACATTTGTGCTACAGCTCCTTGCCGCGACCACTGACGTTTACCTTCATAACAGCACAAGGTTGAATTATGATAGAGCAAGTGACGTGCCATCGCAAGCGAAACCTATCATCGATAGCGCTGAGCGAGATCCCCCAGGTGCCTCAACTGCGAGAAATTATGCATGCGTTGCCTTCTGGTTGGTTAGAAGATAAGCTTGGATGAGTTAACCTAAGGTCTTTCCGTCACTTGTTATTCTGCGCGCTATTTTTCGGAAAGCTTATTCTAACAATATTATGCGGAGAGTAGATGGGAACAATTAAATTATCAATCACACAAGCTGTTTATCTCTCTCTCTCTCGCTCTCTCTCTCTCTCTCTCTGTGCGTGTGTGCATGTATTTTTAATACGACAATGAGGGGCAACGTCCACTTACGCCAACGCAAGCTAACACCCGCGAGGAATATTTAAGCAGCATGGCATCGAGGATGTCGGTGAATAAAAAGCACAGCTGGCAAAGACGTGTTTCATTTGCCAGATTGTTGAAGAAATAAAAAGTACAACATGCCACTGAAATAAACGATATAAATAACACGCACGCGCGAACAACCTTCCGAATGTAAGCTCGAGCCCAGCTGAATCGTCGATGAAGGCAAAGGGCAGGTTAGTTGTCTTTCGTAAGCCTGGCTACGTTTTGTCGGCAAGTAAGTGGCTGTAGTATCGCATGACAGCCGATGTTGTTTGTGCATTTACGGGAACAAAACTTCTGCTGAAGTACGTACGCAAATAAGACGCGAACTGACTTTTTTTGTACAAGTTGGCCAAAACAGCCAGTGAAACAATGGATCCAAGATTCTGCTTAAATAGCTTCCAGCACTAGTAACTGTTGCTACTTGGAGTACTTGCATTACCAGTGGCACTGCACTATACCTAAAGAACGATCAATATATTTAGCGTAGTTCCCTTACCTAAAGGCTTGAACTAACAACTGAATCGCTCCTTCCCTGTTTCTGAGCATGTACGGAGCAATGATATTTACGCGGAACGAAATCTTAAGGATAAATATTCAGCAAACACGCAGAGCCACGTCATAATAATAAAAAACAGCGCGCACGCGTCATTGGATGGGCAGTTGGAACTGGATCATCACTGCATTTACGAATACTATTCGGCGTTTCATCAGCTCACATTTTGTGGATTACTGGTGCCCGCGGCATCTGCTATATGCGCACCCATGAACAAAAGTATACGGGCCAGGGATCGCCCAATAAAGCCGATTTTTTCCTCTGCATGTCAATGAAACTTGAAATTGAGCACTGCAGTCCAAACTCGTCATTGGGAACTTTCCAGTGTCCTCGACAATTTCAGTTTATGTATGTTAGTTACAAATAAATTTAGTTCTTTCGGTGACTCTGTGGTGAGTATATTTTTGCGCACGGGTGTACATGAGTAGAACGTGTTTGTCAAGGCACTCCCATCATTGGAGTCATTGAGAAACCTTATCAAAGTGTGGTGCCTAGATTTGTCTGTCAGGACAGGGATAATGCATTGATTCTAACACAGTACCTTCCCTTTTCGTGCTTCGTCAGTGACCCGACTGGAGATCCACCTACGTTATCAGCAGTGTCAGTCAGTCGTGAGCGGTGGCTGATAAGAAAGGAATATAACATCCTACCAGAGGAATTGTTACGCTACATCGGCCCAATTGTGCTGTCTTACATCCAACGGATCCACAGTCGAAACACTTTTCAGTGCGCCTTGTGAATGTCGAGGTAACAATAGTCATTTTTTAAAACTCAAATAAATGAATTTCTTAAGGATTGATTGATTGATTGATTGATTGATTGATTGATTGATTGATTGATTGATTGATTGCTTGATTGATTGATTGATTGATTGATTGATTGATTGATTGATTGATTGATTGATTGATTGATTGATTGATTGATTGATTGATTGATTGATTGCTATTGAAGTCCAAATGCGACAGTGGGCTTGTGCTATTTAACTGCTTTGGTTAGTTTGCCCGGCCTTGCTCGCAGCATCGTGTCAGCAAGAAATAAGTTTGCACGCAAGCACGCTTTTAATTTTTAGTATACAAGAAAGGACGACGTTAGGTGTCACACGTTGAAAAGTCAAATGTAGATGGTGCTGCAGCCACCCGGCGTGTCCTACAATTCTTGAACAAGTATTTTATATCCGAACGTGGATGAATTTTTAGCTTCCAGAAGTGTTTCAAAAGAAACCACGTAGAAATAAAGCGTTGGGACAGCGTGGAAAATGAGTCCTCGTTTCTTGAGCTGTTCCTACACCAACACAAGCGAACTAGCCCAATGTCGCACCCATTTCCAAAAAGAAAGCTAAGCAATATAGCGGCAAGCTGGGATAGTTGGTGGAAGTTCATCTTGTAATACGGGGGTTGCTGCGCTATAATCACACGGACATCAGAAGCAGAAGTGGACAGGACGCACGCAAAAGTGGACAGGGCTGTGCGCGTCCTGTTCACTTCTACTTCTGTTGTACGGTTGTTTAGAGCGCAGTAACCATCGTATTACAAGATGAAGCTAAGCAAAGATAGGCGTGCTTTCTGGCTCCGGATGGCAGTGGGGGTACTCATGCGATGATTGCGGGAAGCACCGATCCCGTATCACATTGTGGGTGGGCAAACTGGTAACCGAGTCCTCTACTCCTTGCTTAAGAGGAAGCTTTAGCTCGGTCGCTCCTATTTAAATAAATGTAAAAGGAGAATTCGTTTTTCTCTGCAGAGACGGCACCAAAATTGTTGCACTTAAAAGAAAGACTTAAAATCTAGTGACTGTTAGTTTCGATTTTAGGTTGTCAATTATTTATTAAAAATTGGCAAAAATAAAAAAAATTCAGAAAACGAGATTATCAAGTTTACAATCTGTAACTCAGCAAGGAAAAATGACCGCACAATTGTGCGCATATGATAGTACATCCAAAGCGGACAAAATATATATTTTAAAGATGAATCTAGAAGATTCAGTAATATGGCCATATAGCTTTTGCAGAGATCTTGTACACAACGTAAGAAATTCAAGTAAGATATAAATTACCATATTGAATTTGTCCGCTTTAAAGGATCTAATAGATGCCGCTTACTGAACCGCGATATCTGTTCCTGATGCAGAGCTAATAATTTATGAACTTCGCACGTCTATTTTTTTTCAAACATGCGAAATATTTAAATTATTTTAACAAAATTTAAGCCCTAAATAGAAATTTCGCTTCCAACAGTCACTAGAATTTAGCTTTCTCTCTCAAATGCAACAAATTTCATTGAAATCGGTCCAGGAGTTATCTCAGTAAAGTGTTTTTGCATTATACATGTGTTTGAATAGGTCGCATCGGAGTTGCGTCCGCGCTAAGGCTTCCTCTTAAGACCGCAACACCGGCATTCGATGACCAAGAAGCCACATGCCAGCGTGCGTTCTCTGTCTATGCAAAAGAGGGCGGTGGTATGGCTGGCATCAGAGATTCGGCGGGCGAATTGATAAGTTGTTCACAGATGGGTTCGATTTCCTGTTGAATGACGGCTTTTGCTATCTCATCGAGGGCTAACGTGAGTGGCCATAGTACGGGCGCCGATCACTGAGGAATAACTTTTGCAGTACACCTAGGCACCCTTCGGCACGTCATAGGAGAGTGCAATTTTTCCATTGACCACCCCCCACCTATACCCATAACTAACCCCCCTGCTATCCCCACTCTTTCCGAGCGATGGGAGATCATGCTGTCCAGCCCCGCCCTGGAAGACCAGCTCCGACTGATCCACAGGGGCCAGGCGGCCCTGGAAGCATATGGAGCCCGCGAAGAGGGAGCCACCCCATCAGACGCTTAACGCGTTTCAGTTCGCAATGGACCAGTAAAGTTGTTTCTCTCTCTCTCTCTCTCGAAACATTTCATACGCTATCCTAAAATTTTATATTTTATGAACATTATTTGTATGGCTACGATGCAGAATTGATGCAGGAAAGGCGCTGTTTTCCCGCTTAATTAACGAGATCTGTAATTATGCGCCAGCTCGTGAAAACACTTACAAATACACGCACGTTCATATAACGCCTTGTGCAAAATACCAGGAGATGTGGCTTGTATGACGACGCGCGCTGTTGCCGTGGAAGAGGAACTATGTAGCCTAGAGAGTAGCGTGGACAAAGGCCGCTAAGCCTCTATGCTTCAATGACCGTGTGGGCGCAGGGCGGGACCATATCGAGCGGGAAAGGCTATAGCATGAACCGCTATTCAGCATTTCTTTTTCTTGCTAGAACATGGTTCCGCTTTCGCTGACGCAACTCGCCGGACGACGAAGGATCGTTTGTGCTCCGTAAGCTGCAGGGAAGCTTGTGGTTCCTGGTCGTACACTTTGTATACCTAGTTATCTGTTTTTGTGTTTTCTTGCGTCCTCTGAATCGCCGTTATCTCTGCCGTTGAAATGAACACCGAGCAGACCGTTCACCTCCAACAAGAGACTAAAGCACTGAAAAAAAAAGGGTAATACACCACCAAAGATTAAAAGAGCTATTAGGGAGTTCCGTCCAGAAATTACAAGAGGCCATTCTCACGGTCTCACTGCTTTTTGATTATTATTATTATTATTATTATTATTATTATTATTATTATTATTATTAATATTATTATTATTATCATCATCATCATTAGTTTAGCAGCAGAGTGTAAGGCAGTGGATTTTTAAGCTTCACATATTTAGTTGGAAAACAATTATGTCAGTCTCTTCTTAAAGCAAGGAGTATAAGCTATAGAGATGTTAGAAGCACTACAGTGTGAGAGCATAAGTGAGAACCAGTATGTTGAAGTGTTTCATTCAGGGTAACTTTTTCTTAATCAATGAAGCCGCAGGTGGGAGGGTGAAAGAGAATAAGTCAAGAAAGGAAGCTGCCAGTGAGGAAAACACATCGTAACTACTGCGTTTCATGAACACTACTGAACTTCAAAAACGGCTCTTCTGATTGCCCCCTCCCCCAATCTATGAGTATTCATGAGATGTAAAGGAACATCGCAATCTTATGGTTTATTTATAAGGTCAGCCTATGTCAACGAACTTAATCCCACTAATAAATTCAATATACTGTTTTCTTCCCTCGGCATACGTGGAACATACATCCCACGTAACATAGCTTTGAAAGCATGAACATTATTTTTGTACTGACTTTTCTTTAGCTTCAATCTGACGAACATCATCAGGGGTACCACGAATACGGCAACAATGTTGAGCTTCGCACTCAAGCTCCTCGTAGTGTGGCGTAACGGTATCCGCGGGGCGACATGTTCGCACTGTGCAATATGCAAGGTGAACGCTGCTGCGCAGAAGAACCGGCAGCTGCCAAGCGTCACACAACCGTGGCGTGACGGGGAGCACTACCAGCGGCGTTGCAGACACCGCCCACCAATCGTGCACGAGACAAAACCGACGGAAAACCTCTGGCACTTGTCAGAGGCCAGTGAAAGTGTTAGACAACTTCACCGTCACGCTTGCTGTCTGTTCCGCTCACACTAGCGCATGCATACTCCTGCTCAGAAGTAGCAGTAGCGTGCGCGCTCACAATGTTCAGCGAAAGGTAGAACAATGTTCTGGCTCTGCTGCAGAGCTGACTGAGCGGGCTGTGATGGCTTGCCCATTTGGCTTCGTTACATTTGCAGCCAAACTACGCCTCGTTCTGGTCCCTGGATACCTCCTACGTTCCTACGCACTTAACAAGGAGTTACCAGGAGTTAACCAGGAGTCTCGCTTTCGCCCTCGCACCCACAGCGGATCAAGTGATCTCCGACTCTAGGCGCGCGGGCCACGCATGCGCCGTGAATACAGTGACAATGCGGCGGGGGTCTCACCGACGGTGTGAACGCGCCTCGACTGTCCATACAATTGCTATTGCAAGAACAAGCCATTAAATCACTCTAATCTCCTCCAAGCCTTGATGATCGGTGACTTTCTCTCCTAACGCCTTTCTTTTTTCTCCTTTCTCTCTCTCTCTGTTTTTCGCTATATTCACCACACGGAAATAGGCGAGCGAGTAGGACTCTACGACCACCCTATCGTCGGGGGGCACTGCGTGAGGCGCAAATATTTGACGCGGTTGCAACTTTCTGAAGCGCCACAGAAGCTCTCCGCCGTACGCAGGCGGTGTGGAATGTCATCGCGCAGACCTCGTGCGCGTGATGGCGTGCACGGTCAGATGACGACATGGCCGAGGATCAAGATCCGCAGACGGATATAGAACAACGTTCCTGCGGCAAGCAACGACTCGGAACACTGCCCCACGGATGCTCTCTATTCCTCGCCCGGTGTGCACCGTGTGCTGCATCGCGACGCGCAGAGATAGCCATGTCGGAGCACGCACGTGCGAGCTTCCGTGCTATTAGCGTGTGGGCGCACCTACGTCGGCGCCTGTGGGACGCTTTGTTTGTCCAGACGGAGCGGAATCTGGGCTAAATTTAGCTCCGCTCAGAAGAAGCGGCCCGCTCTAGCTTATTCTCTCACTCCTGTCGCTGGCGTCCCGGTTATGCTGTTTTCGTTCTCGCAACCGCTGCAGGGATGCTCATAACAACCCCCGCTCCAACTCGGCGACACCACCTGAGTGCTCGGTCCCTTGCGCCTGTCTCGCCTTTCCTGCTATTGGTTCAAGCGCAGGGATGGAGGGTGTTTGTATTGTGTCGACATTGTTGGTATAGTGTCTGGTCCACGCACTTCGTCGTGCTCCCGTGGCCTCTCATTCTGGTCACACTTTCGCAACACCCACGGTCATATATGTTCGCGTTTTCCCGCAGAGTAACACCACAGGCCCGATGACCCACACGAGGCAAATCTATGTGCCAACACTTACAAAGTTCTCCTTCTTCTCTGCAGCATTTTCGGGAAACGAAGTTTGGTGCAGTGCAGTTGTTGCGATTCTGAGCGAGAGGGAATTGAGAGAGAGGGGGGCTGCAGTTTAATGAATCCTGGAAAGGTTTGGCTGTTGCTAATCCGGATTCGAATGATTAGAAAATTATGATACGCACAGTCCCCATCAGAGACAGACAACCATACGCAAAACACACCACGAGCCACCCTTAGTAATTACACACAGCACAAACGACAAAGTCCTTTGTTCAGAAGATGGTTACAATCGCAGTTATAGCTAGCCAGTAAAATTTTCTTAAGCTCTCTCCTTAACGGGCTTCACTGTAAAATACTCCTAGGGTGTAGACTGAGTATTAGGGCGGACAGAAGTGCTCTGGGTGAAAGGATGCCCTTTCCGCTCTTTCAGGTAGCCGTCAGGTAGCGCGAGCCTAATGGTACGCGCGACGCTCTCCCACCTGAGTTGGACGACTCCCAACCGCCAAGCTAGGTTGTTTATTCGTAATCTCACCTTCTTTTTTTTTTTGGCCTCCTCGCTCTCTTAACGCAGCGTGACTTTTCTGCAAGAAACGCTCAAGTTTTTCACATCGCGAAAGAAACCCACTGTGTGCTTGCAGAAGGCGTTTTCTCGGCCCAAACTTCGTGCGCCATGTGCACCCGAAGAATTACGGAAACGACGCCACTTTAAGCGAGCAGTCGTGCCACAGAGCATGCTACTCCTTTCCATAAAGACGAAGCTACAAAAAAAAAGCCTCAAAACACGAAATTGGTGCCAGACCCGCTTTCGAACTTGGCTTTCTGAGCGCGTGCTTGCAAACGGTACTTCAAGCGCTTTCTCGCCACATTAAAGATGCCCCGCGTGCGATTATGGTCTTATGCCACCGTTGTCCGCCAGATGGCGAACAGTGCGTATTACCATAACTGGCTATAGAATTAAGCTCCCCCACCCCGTCCCTGTGAAATTTTCCCCTGCTGGCAGAAATTCAGGTCGTTGCGTACTATACTTGGCGACGCTCTTCCCTGGGAAATGTTCTCATAAGAAGGCTCGGCGATGTACTTACCTCAAAATGCTCGTAGCCTTCGTCGGCGATCACTTACCTCCACAGCAAAAGTGTGTAAATAACCAGTATGCTTGAAAGCGTAACCGGATTACGACATATTACTGCGCGTGCCATTGCATGACGCCCATACACTGCTTTAGAAGAGTTTAAATATTTCCAGAGTGGTGCCGGGAATGACGGTACTGGTCTCGCCGGATAGCTCATGATTCTTGTAATAGCAACTGCATTGCGGAAAGGCGCGGTCCCTCCTGTTGTGGTTTTTTCTGTTCTTTCTACTATATGCCTTGAGATTAGAGTACCACGTGGTTTTAAAGAAACTGTCGACCACAATGCTCACACGTCTCCTCCTTTCAGAAGCCATGCAGTAAATCAATGTGTTTCGCCGTTCAGGAAGGCAGGTGTATTAGAAATGGGCTAGTTATGTGTACGGACCGTGAGTCAGGCTATAAAGACTACCCGCCAGGGAAGCATTTTGCGTATGAATACCTCTTCTGAATTTCCAAGAATAGTCAGTTCACAAATTGATCGCGAATGCTCCTGGCGAAGCTGTCCCCGGCATAAGACACCTTCTCCATTTCTTCCGTTCCAATCACATTGGCGTGTAATTAAAATGCTCTGTCGTCAACTACGAATCATCCCCATGATTCACAATGTTTTTTTTTTCACCAAATAGCATTTTCTGGTCTTCTTCATAACTACAGTTTCATTAGTTGTCGTCGGTGACAATGCTCCTTGCAGATTTGGCCCGGTAAGGCTTTTTTTTTTGCTTTTTATTCTTTGCAACACGGAGCAATATTGTTACACAGATTCCGTGCTGCTCTCCTCAGTGTAGACTGTGATTCCCGTGCCAGTATTGCTTATTGAGAAATAACTGCAAGAGATTTCTCTTGCGAAAGCATTTGCGATATTTGAGAAGTTGATTGCCTGCCAGTGACCGGGAATGTCGAGAGGAATGTGGCCCTACCTGTGATGCTACTTGCGACATACAAAGCCAGCATGAAGCATAGCCAGTCAGCCAGCTCGTTATAGTTACGGGCATCACGTCAGCTCGCGCGCGATAGTGGCTAGTCACTTCCCTCACTAACTAGGTCTGTGCCGAGTGGAAATTGTTCCGCGCAATACGACGGAGCCTCATGAACAAGATTAACATACCTGTTTTTTCCTTAATTCTTCGTACTTCTGTGGGACTACCTGCAATGAATGTACCTTTTTAATCTTCCATTATATCCTCCTCGTTTGCTTCTGTGTCTCTTCTGCACGTCCTACGCTTAAGCACGCAGGCGTTGCAGTGCTCGAAAAAAAGAAAAAATACCGCGCTCTGAGGAGACGTAGAATGATTGCTGACAAAGGAATGCTTGTACGTCATCGACGAATGTGGTGCGAAATTGGAAGAAAACCTAACATTTCAAGAAGTACTTTCGCTTCCCCCGTCTCGTGCACTCGACACTTGTCGAAATCAAAATTTACGCATACTTGCTCGTAATGAAAGCTACACAACAGATGCCGTTAATCATGAATCCTAAGAGCGTGGTAAGATAAACTTGTCAGTATTTCGTATCGATGGCTTAAGAGCAAAAGTGACCTCATGAACAAAACACGGAGACACGACTAGATATGTACACAAAGGCGTTAATCTAGGCCTGCCCTATTTAAGCATTTTCTTGTCTTGTCTTTTTCTCGTTGCCATTAGTTCATTTTTACAGAGTGACCGGTCGCAGGTATATAAAAGTTGAATATTTCTATACGCGACGGAACGTCTCATTTTTTCTCACAAACTGCTTCCTTTATGACCTCACTACTTTTAGTTACGGTCAGGCAGCTGAATTCTCGGCTTCCTCTCAAGAGTGCGCCCTATTTTTTAAGCCCCAACGTTCTGTTATAGTACAGATACACGTTGTTCTGCTTTCTCGTCACTTCTTCATGCCTTAATTATTTTCATTAAGTCGAGGGAGATCGTTAAGTACGCCTCGTTCGCAGTGGCTCATTCCTTTCCACCACCAATTTTGCTTCCACTGAAATCAAAACCCAGCTTGGTAGCAATTTACCAGGAAACTTCTCTCTGAGAGTCATGCCACGAAGCCTACGCTTCCTGAATGAGGCGCGTACATGCGAGTCCGGATGATGCAGTGGCCGAGTCATAATTGAGTGGTGGATGTCCAAGCGCAGTGGTAGTAATCATTAGTGTCGCATCAGTTCGGCACCTCCGGAAGAGCTGACGCACCTTTCACTTCCTGCACGGATTTCTCATCAGATCTCTCTTAAGGCGAACGCTAAAGTGATGCCTCTGGCTAACTTATATATCGGGATTAGAAGAGGTGGGGCAGCAAGGAGGCCAACAGGACTGCTGTCGTGTTAAATACTTATTTCATTTCTTCTTTCAAAGGTAAGTATAGGTTGACAGAGGCGCTATGGCGAGTAGTCAATACAAATGTTGAAGACCTTACGTTCCACGAAAAGCACTATGTTTCAATACATACGTGTTTCGAAACCGCTATCAAGGGGAATGTGGCATCCGCGACCGGGAATCGAGCCTTGAACCCTCTCGTTTGAGCACAAGAGTATTGTATCCACCAAAACAACAAGACCCTTCGCAACGCTGGCTGTTTTGACAGCGCACACAAACCAAATCCTTGCCAACCTGGGCCCATAGTCCCGAAAAGCTCTATTAAGCTAGAATTGTTCGTAAGAGCAAAAGCCAGCTAATGCTAATGCCGGGCATAATGAATGTAGTCGGCCAGTAACAAAGGGCACATGGGAATGAAAAACTTTGTGAATTCGGCCCCTGACCCGTATTTGGTGGTACCTTTGGTACTGCGTGATGCGAATCCTTATTGGAGCGCGGTAAATCATGCACGCAGTATTATCCAATGAATGCGCACTGAAAGCAATAGCCACGACAATGATCCATCGAGAACGCGGCCGCTGTTGACAACACACCCTTCGCGATCCCTTTGTGGAACGCGAGAGGGGCGCGCTCGGACGTGGTGATCTCCGTTTTCAGGGAGCTGTAGCGGTTCAACAAAGCATGATTATACGCCGCCAGACAAATCGTTGCTAATCACTCGGTCGGCTGGGAAGCGCAGACTTCCGCTTCGGTGGGCAATAAGCGTGCCTATACGTTTTGCAGCCTGGCATCCATGAAGTGCCGTAGCATGACGACTAGATGCAGAGCACTGGTGCAGAGAGGAAACTGTTCCTATGATAATGAGTTAAATAAAATGTAAGACTTACTAAAATGATAAAGATCGCATTGCGAAAAAGAGTTTACCGCTAAGTGAAGCTTGTGTCCTCTATACGTCGCAACCAAAGGCACGCAGGACTTACCTGAAAAGCGTTAGAGTAAAGCAGGATCGTGCCCGTGGTGGAAGCGTAAGCGCATAACTAAGCTTCTAGAACTAACGCAGCCTCGGTCTGCATGGCAAGAGCACAATCCGAATCGAATAGACCTCTCCCTTTCGTAAGCAGCGTGACGTCACGGGCCGTGCGCAAAGCTGAGTGCGAGACATGTGTGAAGAGCTGGAGGGCAAAACATTTCCCTCGTGGCATGGCATCTATCGTGATGGATTTGCCTGAGTACCTGAGTTCGCTGCTCGAAGCGAACATACAGTCAGTAGTCATCAGAAAGAAAGTGAGAGAAATATAGACAGTGAATTGGATGCAAAGCATGGAAACAGAAAGGACCGTGGAGATTTACAACAAGTAGAAGAAAGAAATTAGAAGAGAAAACTGTACAATAACACAATCCGCATTGCCTTGCTATTTGAGGATCAAGCCGGTTATCTAGTGGCAAAACATAGCAGAGCAAATATTCAGAATATGATAAGGCACGTGTATGATGCAGGAAAAGTCCGAAGGCCACTCGGCGCATCCTTATGGAATGCGAAAGGATTCACCCAGTGAGAACCGTAGGACAACGTACACTTTGCAGAAGCACTTGAGTTTAAAGTGGACGGAAGCGTCAACCTGTCAGCAGTCCAGATAAGCAAAAGACATTTAGAGTATTAGTGGGGAAAAAAAAGTAGGGAAGAGATTGATACGACCGGATCTTCTACAGTCATAGCTAACGGTACAAGGTAGATTTTGAAGGAAAGAATGTATTAAGGAGATTTATACAAAAACGCTAGATAAAAAACATGTATAGCATAGCTGATTACATCAAGCAGGCTAGATGACTTTTGTGACCGCCCCGTTGTAAAGGAGATCTCCATCAATCATCATCGTCATCATCCTAGCATCGGGTGGCGACGACCTCCACCTGGCGTTTACAACTCCTCGTCACAGTGGCCTCCAAGATGGCAACGCGCGGCTCGTCTTGAAGCAGCTTTGGATCAGTTTCTGTCATTTGTGGCATGGATGTAGAAGCTTTAACGAAATGTAGTAGACTGGAGCAACTGTAACAACATTTACACAACTGAAACAGCGACTCACGCCTATGCACATCAGTAACTGCAGTAGTGCGCGAATATCTTTTTGCAACCGTAAAGTATACGGCCAGTGGCCGAAAATTTCAGATTCAGAAAATTGTCCAGAGTTTATTACGTTCAGCATGGTCTGGAGCGAGAGAAAGGCAGACGCTGGCCATACCACATCCGCAAGAGCCGCACATCGGTACATCGGCCATTCCAATACGGAAAAGATGGACGTTCTCAAACGAGCTACATGTCATCATCATCATCAGCAGCAGCAGCAGCGTCAGCATCATCAGCCTGGCTACGCCCACTGCAGGGCCAAGGCCTTTCCTATACTTTACAATGTCTTCTGGCATCTCTTCGTCGCGGGTCATGTGAACAACTCGTGTCGGAGATACGAGAAATGCACCATCTCATGATCGCGAAAGGACACGACGTCGTGTTTCAGTGGCTGCCTGGTCATTGCGGTATCTCCGGCAACGACCTCGCTGACGAAGCTGCTAGAAAAGCACACGAAGGAGCAACCCTTGTTTCAATACCTTTATCGCGGACCGACGCAGCCCAACAGTTCGGCAAGCTAGCGCACTCTTTGACATTGGAGAAGTGGCACACATCTGAATTCACTCACCATCGCTTGCATTCAATCGATCCCTCTATGCAACTGCGGCTGTTACCAGGTCTTCCGCGAAATGAGGAAACAGTGCTGTGCCGCTTACGTTTGGGAGTCGCATTCACAAGTGCTTATGCATTTCTGATTGGAATGGCTGATAGCGACGAGTGCAATGCCTGCGGTGTCGAGGAAACCATAGAACACCTACTGTGCTACTGCCCATCTTATGAAAACGAAAGGCAAGACCTCTGCACAGCTCTCAATCAGCTGGATGGGAAGCCGTTCACCTTGAAGAAGATCTTGGGACCATGGCCTCGCATATCGCAGCTACAAAAGGCCACAAAAGCGCTGCTGCGATATTTGAAAGCGACCGGATTGAGTGAGCGCCTGTGATTCGGACTGAGTGACCGACTGATATCTCCAGTGGACTTTCTCTTCTTTTCATCTTTCCGTCCCCCTTTCCCTTTCCTCAGTGTAGGGTAGCCAACCGGGCTCAGTCCTGGTTAACCTCCCTACCTTCCTTTTATCATTTTCTCTCTCTCTCTCTCTCCAACTACCCCAGACATGGGCTAATTGTGGCCATGTTGTCCCTGCAAACTTTCTAATCTCATCTTTCCACCTGACTTCCTGCCGCCCCCTGCTACACTTCTATTCTCTTGGAATTTAGTCCGTGACCCTTAATGACCACCGGTTATCTTCCCTCCTCATTACATACCCTGACCATGTCCATTTATTTTTCTTGATTTCAACTAAGATGTCATTAACTCACGTTTGCTCCCTCACCCAATCTGATCTCTTATCCCCTTCTTAACATTACACCCAAAGTTCTTTTTTCCATAGCTCGTTGCGTCGTCCTCAATTTAAGTAGAACCCTCTTCGTAAGCCTCCAAGTTTTTGCCCACTAGGCGAGTACTAGTAAGACACAGCTGTTATACACTTTTCTCTTGAGGGATAATGCCAACCTGCTGTTCACGATCTGAGAATGCCTGCCAAACGCACCCCTGTCCATTCTTATTCTTCTGATTATTTCAGTCTCATGATCCGGATCCGCGGTCACTACCTGCCCTAAGTAGATGTATTCTCTTACCTCTTCCAGTGCCTCGCTACCTATCCTCAACTGCTGTTCTCTTCCGAAACTGTTAAACATTAGTTTTCTGCAGATTTTTAGACCCACCTTTCTGCTTTGCCTGTCCAAGTCAGTGAGCATGCATTGCAATTGGCCCCATGGGTTACTAAGCAAGGCAGTATCATCAGCGAATCGCACGTTGCTAAGGTATTCTCCATTAACTCTTATGCCCAATTCTTCCCAATCCAGGTCTCTGAATACCTCCTGTAAACACGCTGTGAATAGCATTGGAGAGATCGTATCTATCTGCCTGTCGCCCTTCTTTATAGGGATTTTGTTGCTTTCTTTATGGAGGACTACGGTGGCTATGGAGTCGCTATAAATATATTTTAGTATTTAGACATACGGCTCGTCTACACCCCGATTCCGTAATGCCTGCATGACTGCTGAGGTTTCGACTGAATCTAACGCTTTCTCATAATCAATGAACGCTTTATATAAGGGTTGGTTATATTCCGCAGATTTCTCTATCACCTGATTGATAGTGTGCATATGCTCTATTGTTGAGTAGCCTTTACGAAATCCTGCCTGGCCCTTTGGCTGACAGAAGCCTAAGGTGCTCCTGATTCTATTTGCGATTACCTTAGTAAATACTTTGTAGGCAAGGGACAGTATGCTGGTCGGCCTATATTTTTTCAATTATTTGGCGTCCCCTTTCTTATCGATTAAGATTATGTTGGCGTTCTTCCAAAATACCGGTACGCTCGAAGTCATGAGGCATTGCGCATACAGGGTGGCCAGTTTCTCAACAACAATCTGCCCACCATCCTTCAACAATTCTGCTGTTACCTGATCTTCCCCAGCCGCCTTCCCCCTTTACATAGCTCCCAAGGCGTTCTTTAGTCCTTCCAGCGTTGCTCGTGGGATGTCACATTCCTGTAGGCTATACCCTCTTTCCATTATCGTCCATATGAACGGGAAATTAAAAGTCAAGTCCTGGTCATAAAAAAGTCAAGGCCTGGCTCGTGTGGCCAATATTTACGCTTGCCTGCGTACACGATGCTGTCTCTCAGCCGCGTCCCGGCCAACCACCGAGGCTGTTCCGCTCTCGGCCTTTCCGCTAACTTCCTCGTTCTTCGCCTTCGCCGAACTCTTTTCTTTCTCCGCTTCTAACAACCACGGGAAGCGCTGTTCACTGCGCGTGTCATCTCCGAGAAAGACAGCAGGCGTCGGCACCAAGCACCCGCGGTGTTGCGTCAGCCTTTGGCGGATGTAGGGCGACACTTGCTTCTCGTGGCTCCCTCGGTTGGTGGTCTCTGACAGGGCTTGTTCACTTTATCGATGCTCCGCCGGCAGCTTCGTTGCTCGCGGTAACGTTTGCCGCTGACGTACGCGGCATTGTTTCTCTTTACTTGAAGCACGTTCTTCCTTTCTTTTTCTCTCTATCTCTTCCTCTTGTTTTATCTCCCTTTCAGGACCCATCGCGTTTCCCTTGCGTCAGATGCGATGAAAGCGAAATGTCGCGCCCTGTTCTCGAGCCACGTCACGTAAGAGGACGTGACATGTAGACTACGCCGTTTAGCTTGTTGTTGCACACATTAAGATAACTTAAGGTGCAATAGGGACAGACGCAAGTGCTCGTCCTTAAAGTTTTCCTTTTTTTTTGCATTCGCATACTTTTTTATTTTATTTTTGCGTTAGGGACTTTTCTAAAGATGCGACACGCAAGAAATCTGTACTAGAAGTCAGGAGCGAAAACTAAATTCCTCACGTTATTTTTCTATTTTTTTTGGTAGACATCTTCGGTTGACAGATGACATCTCAAGCTAAGTAAACGCTTTTCCGAAGGTCGTATATTGTACATACGCCGTAAAATTTAGCAATTCCAAAGCGTGATGTGAATCAAATTCTAGGTATATCGATGAGATTGATAAAACAAATATAATATAAATGAGGAGGTAAACGATGAAACAAGGTTTTAAATAAAGCAGAGCTACCCATAACATCGTTCAAATAACTTGGAAACTTCGCAACGTGAATGTTTCGGCAAGGCTAAATTAATGGATTTTCCTTATTTGAGCTGTAGTAATATCACACATGTGCAAAGCATGTAAGTACTCCCAGGATGGCGTTTATTCTCTTCGCGTCATCAGTGCTTCACTAGACGTCTTGGAACGTCCCATTTCACTGCAGTACACTCCACTTCAGTCTTGTGAAAACGGCTTCGCCATCCAACAGCTCGAATTGTGCGACAGGTTCAAATGTATACGAAGCAAAGCTTTCGTAATGCGGGAAATTAAATCATATATGCCACCAAATGCTATGCATACAATTTTCTCTGTGTAAACATCCATTCATGCAATGTCTAGAAAAAAAACGAGGCACCCGATTTTTATTAGTCACAATCATAAGAATGCACCACACAGTAATACCAAGGAAAGCATAGAGTAAATTACTTGCTTATTTAGATGAAGCGTAGATATTATAAATAAATGAAAGTGAAGGACAAATCAACTGGCCGCAGATGGAATACGAATCCACGTGTTCGAATTTCGCGTAATTATTCGTGCAATGCTCTTGCCAATTTAGTCACCGCGGAGCAATTTCTGTCCATGCGTGCAGGCAATGTCCATTTTCTAGCGTACTTATGTATGTGTATTAGAGCTAAGCATGGGAGTGTTAGCCAGCGCCACTACTTACGACCTTGGCGGTGGATGCAGAGCATGTGATCTGCATGCAGGCATCACTTAGTACGTGAACATTATTGGTGAAGTGCACTGTAAAGAATACCACGTGGGCAAAATTATTACGGAGTCCACCACTTCGGCGTGCGTGGTTTTGGCACGTATAAGCTCAGCCTTTCTTTCTAATTTTTCTCATGTTTGACACTTATCGATGCAAAATTATGAGAAAAGCTGTATGACACAGAGAAGTAGGGGATATATGTGGTAGGAGAATATGTGAAGGCTTCTCTTCACTTCTGGCACAATGGCACATACGAATTCTGAGGCATCGGCCAAGTATGGGCACATACCTCGTGACACATACCCAACGGTACATAGCCACTGCACATACCTAGTGGCACATATCTAGCGTAGCGTAGCGTAGTTGGCCCAGTAGGTACGGAGTAGTCCAACATAGTAAATCTATGTAAATAACAGAAGCCATTGAATTTCATGAGCTATTTCATTAAGATGTATGTGTGCCTTAAGGGTATATGTATCAGCCGACGCATGTACATTGACCCCGTCTTCGCTCTCTTTTTAGGTCGTCTGGGAGACATGACTTCACAATCATGTGTAACTCATTTTTCAATGTCATACGGCAACATACCTGTACCGCAAGAATATGATGACAACTGAACATATGAAATAGCTACAAGAATGAATTCCTGCCTAATTACGGCGGATTGCCTCTATGCAGGAATGCGTTTGACGCTAAGATACCAAGAAAAAGAACTTAACTTGGGAAGAAAATTGCAAGAAAGACGTAGAGAGTCAGGGACTAAAATTTGGGTTCAAGATTAAAGTCAGTGACGCAGAACTCCAAGTTCTTCTTCGGTATTCAAGAGCAAATTTACATATTCATATGTACGCAGTGCTACACTGAGAAGGCTAGTGATGAAAAAGTTGCAGTATACGCAGTTTTATATACGTAGGCAGTGTCTTGAATTCTGACCAGGCTCACGGGACACCTATTCACTCTTCAAAGGCCGCCCGCCGAGTAGCCTGCTTTCATAGTGGCGCCTTCTGATGCATGTAGATAGATAACCTTGTTGGTAGTTCACGCTCAACTTTCGCAGTGCACATGACATGAAGACCAGACAGAAACTCAGTGCTCCTGACCTATTCTTTTTTTTTTTTTCGTGCGCATCTCTTCTACGCTGCAGATGTATTTTCTCGTAATTTTCTCGTAAAGGCGGGCATGAAATGATACGCCCCCCCCCCTTCTTTATATGATACATATCAAACAAAACTTCATAACATAGCTATGTCAACGGCTAAAAATATTATAATAATGACGAAAAACTCATCAGAGCTAAATGATTCGAATAGAGTTCACAATGGTTGCAATGTGGGCTTGTTGGTAACGCATCTTAAATAGGTGTATGGTAGCACGATTAGGGGCCAAACAATGAAATATTCCTTACCTCAGTAAAGAAGCCTTCATTGCGGTGAGGCCACCTTATCTAACTCTGAAAGCTTCCTTACTGAGGGGCCCTCGGTTAAGGCTTCCTTGGTGCTTCCTCAGCGTAAGGTAACTCCGAAGCTACCTTCATGCGTCCTTACGTCACTCCTAGCCCTGAACGAGCGCTTCACCTCATTGCTTAGCCACCTGACGTTTGGTTGCGCATGCGCGCTGTCGCCCACCTGCGGAGAAGCACGAGCACAGACGTGTTCGGTTCAGTCGCGCGTGCGGCATGAAAGCGTTGCTAGGCGTTCCACGACGCCGGCGTACCAGCGTTGCTGGAGCACATCAAGTTTTGCATTGTAATGTGATACTTTCTTTACGTTCAGTAAACAAATGTAGAAGAAAGCTTCCACGCATATCTATATCAGGTCTTCAATTTAAAGATTGTGCGACGATACAACATATTTTTATTGAATAATGGTGTTCCAGTAAAGATTTTAAGACATCATCTCGAACCCAGGCATGCGGCAACCGCTCCTTACGTGAGGACGGGCGAAGGGAGCTTTCAGAGCTTCCTCCGTCGGTCCTTCGCTGTAAGGCGGCCTCACGTAAGGTTAGGAAGCGCTCGAAGGAAAGGAACGTTTCATTGTTTGGGCCTAAAAGAAAGAACGAAAGAAGACACACGGGGACACACACAGCGCTAACTTCCAACAATGTTTATTATCGAAAAGCAGGACGTACTTATACACTCAGCTAACATGAGTCTCAGCCACGTGAACAGATAACCATTCAAAGCGAAACATTTTGTAAGTGATATCTTAATCCATGCGCAAAATTTTCAGTTCTTTTTCAGAGAAAGCCAGTGACGGTTTACCGATACAAGAATCCCCCAGGGCAGCAATCTGCTCTACTTCTATAATAAGTCTAGTTATTTCGCACTTACTTCTACCAGTAATGGTTGTTGATTAGAAAAGATGGGAGCACTTGTGCTACTTATAATGAAGGGAGAGAAACCCATCTAATGCAACTTTGTCGACTTTATTTTTGTGTTCGCGCAGCCTATCATTAATGCATCTGCCCGACTGTCCGACGTAATACTTTCGGCACGATAAGGGTATACGAAATATAGTTGAAGTCTTACAATCTATAAACTTCTACCTGTGTTTGAAGCAGCATCAAAGCAGCATCAAAGTCGAGCTGCACCGTTTTCGTATTTCGCGAGATTTCTTACAGCTTTTGAAAAAACTACTAAGTAGCACGTATTGCGCAACAAAAAAAGGTAGAACACAAATTTTTCAGGATGGTCTACCATTTTCTCATTGACACCTTTGCCCTGAATATATTGAAGTAGTTGATTCATTATTAATAACTAATTATGTAGTTAGGCGAAGTACAAAAATAGTCTGACTTGCTCCAAGTGAGGCAAACAACATTACCTTAGTTCTGTCCGGCTAGGCGGCACTTCCATATTTTAAAATTTTTTGCACAAGTTACGTCGGACGCCCAGTATTTAGTCATGCATATAGCACGCCTTAGTTAGGTGGCCTTTTATTCCTGCATTATTGTTCCTTTCAGCCTTTGTTTCTTTCTTACTGTTCTTTTGTATACCGTATTCGCTGTAGTTTATATTTATGAGTGGAATAGCCAGCGCTTCAGCGGCATTTTCCCCAAGATCTCACTATTTAATAAACAACAAATGAAATGCAACGTGTTTAGTCCGCTGCAGAAAGTGCGCTTCACTGTTAAGCTTACTGGATAAGTGGCGAGGCACCCGGTATTCGTAACGGCGTCGTCCAAAGCGCTCTGACTAATTTGCAGGTCCTCACGGGAACTGCGCTATGAGCAGCGTCTCGCGTACACCGCATCCGCGATGCTTTCGCCGCGGCATCACCGGCGCCTCCTTAATCACCGGAGGGGGATTCATAACAAAGCGGAGCGTGAAAAATTAGCATCGTTCCTTGTTGTTTTTTTTGCTTTCCCTTTCGCCATTCCCGTTTTGCGGTGAAGACGAAAGCGTGTCGGGCAGCCCGCTGGACATTGCTAATTCAGGAAGGTAGATGGTTGCCGCCGTCTATGCATCCGACATGTTCTTCTCTCTTTTTTTTTGTTCAACCTTTATTCTGTTTGGATGTTCTGGGCTGCTTCTCGTTCTTCCATGTTTCGATGAACAATATATAAAGCTGCATTTCTCGCGAGAGACGCCTTGCGATTATTCATGAGGCTATGCCACAGGCTAGGCCTGGTCGGCTCCAGAGGCGCTAAAAAGCGCTCCAAAGATCACGAAATTGGAGTTCGCGTATCTGGTTTTTGTTCTTTTTTTGTTAAATGGCACTTCACCTTCCAGACACCTGCGGAGTCCACTAAAATTAAGTCCTATCCTGCTAATCTGTGGAGACCTTACACTTACATTGCCACCTTTAAAGTCACCTTGACGTTGTATCTTTCCTTTCTTAATCAGTTCGTAAACGGCTTGCCACTGACAGTTTCAGTTAAGAAATTTATTAGAAGTTTATGTAACACGCCAACAATAATCATAGTATAGTTAACCTTAGTCCGTGGAAATAGATGCTCTTTGCTTGCTTTTATTGACAGATTAGCTGTCTTGTAGTCTACTTTTAGCCACGCTGTAGATGGCACTCACGCCTGCATTTTTCGCGTTTTTTTCTCACAGGGCAGATGCATAGCGAGTGAAGAGTTCCCCCGCCTTCGTTGCCGTATTATAGATTTCTGCTTCAACGTGGACAACTCAATCATTCCACGGCAAGAAATGACTATGTTTAGCTGTGTCAGCGAACTACACATCTACATTAGAGAGAAGACATTTCGTAAGGTCAAAGGAGGCTTGACAAGGCTGGAAAAAACCCAATAATGAGAGGCAGATGGCGACACTGCCTTGACGATCCAGCACCATTTCGCCGTCTGACTTCATGAATTCTGACAGCGTCTACTAGCGCCTAGTTATATTTAATCAGTTGATATAGACCCCATCGCACATTAAAAGAGCCGAATAATGAACTTGGAGAGTTTTGATAGCTTTTATTGCCCCGAAGTGGTCCCGGTACGTGAATATCTATGATGTCGCAATGACGTGCCGGTGCTGCGGGGTTTCGACGAGAAATTCGGAAAATGGAAGTTTGAACTTATTTCTAAAGTCTTCATCGCACTTTGCGGGTGCTGGCTGCTGCTGTTTTGCCAAGTAGACAACAACTTTTGCCACTGGGAATGCGTCCGAACTTGGGTCGATCGGAAAGTGCAACTGCACATGCGGCACTCGGTATGTAAACAATGTTGGCCAATTCTTCAGACTGGATATGTGTCGCTGTGTAGAGCCACGTATAGACGGACACAACAAGAGGCAAGCAGTGAGGAATTCGAGAACACAAGCTTGAAAGAGTCGGTTACACAGAAGGGAAGAAGAAGGAGAAGTGAAGACATTTCAGTAAAGATCAAAATGAAGCTTGGCGTATAACCGATTCTAACATACGCATGGTATCTGCCAAATTTTTCTGCTAGTAATCAATTTGATATCCCAGAATGAGCAAAAATTAGGTTTTCAAAGAGTACTTCATCAGTCTAATCAGATTTAGTGTTCTTATAATACTTAGTGTGCTATTAACAAATTGGAATTTAAACACCATATAACCTGACTGCAGAGTTCAAGCAGACTCATTTGCCTTCTTATAGACTTCATCTATGATTGTATAAATTCAGCAGACTTTTTCTAGAGAAAAAGCTCGTTAACGAGTTTGTTTCTATTGATTTAACTTAAATCCATAGGCTATGAAGCGGGTTGCTTTCAGAAAGTTAACAGAAAAGAGTTGACAAGTTGTGCAATGCGGAAGTCCGTATGCTATCAAAGACACTTTATAATATTCATAAAATGGCGTTTACAGACGCTCTATGGAATGCCTAATAGGAGCAGTTTTTCAATCGACCCCTAACTGGGTCCACCAAGAATTGGTGCAGCGCAGTTCTCCTTAGTTTTTATCCGACGAAATCATGTTCGACCAGATTCAGCATTAGATGACCTGTGGCCAGAGAAGGACGATGCTCAATGAAAAGTGATGACAGTAGCCATAGCTGCAGGCTTTGCAGGCTGCTCCAGATATGTCAGGTGGAGCATAAAGTATTATGTTTAAAACATGTGCAACCAAGATTACCGACGCAAAACGTCGAATCTAGCTGCACCGAAAAGCGCAGCCAGTTTCTACGGAGCTTCCAGCGGACATTGGTGACCCGCTTAAAGTTATGCGTCACGACGCCAATTCTGACGTCATCCAAAGCGACCAAGCAGGCTTAAGTACGCGTATGCAAGTGCCACCATATTGCCGCTTGAGCTCGCGATCCTTACGCTATCCGTAAAATAGTAATATTTTACCATACCTTAAAGGTGGCGATGTATTGTCGACTATAATGACTACTACAATCTAGATAAATTTTATCTGAAAGTCTGACGCGTCGACTTTCTTTTATCATTTTGAACATACGCCGACGTATGTTAACAAATGTTAATGCATGCGAACTTGTGGACATCGTTAACTACTGAGGAAATGCCAGCATGACTCGCTCATTTACTCTCCCCTAAAACTGATCCCCTGAGCAACAGTTTAAGCTGCGTCCCCACACGTTGAACTGGTGCGATGATAAGCGTGCTCTGCATGCACAGAACAGCTGCATGACAATACAATCAATTGTACCATTTCTATGCAGTGGTGTTGAATAATGACGGGATCTATCTGACGGCGACCTCCAACCGGCGACCTTGTCCGGCCCCTTCTCCCACCTCTAAGGATGTATCGTCATCTGTGCTGCCGATATATCCCGACCTAGCGTCGCCAGGAGCAGCCGCTCGGAGGCGCTACCGTACACACACCCCCACCGATCCCCCCCTCCCCTCTGCGCGAGGTCTGGCGCCGGGCCTGCCCGATTCTCCGATCGCCCGCGCTCAGTGCTGGGATTCCAGGCGCGCCTTCAGGCAACGCGGCTGCCTGCCGCTAGCGCTCCGCAGCGCTCCCGTGACGCCTGTTGCCAGCGCGGCGGACTGCGCCGATTTCAACTCGCGCTGATTTCAAGTGCGCTGGCTCCGATCCGGATTGCGTCGTTCGACTCTCAACAGCGGGCCCCTGGTGTCCCGGCTGTACTTGGAGTTATCTCCACTTGCCCCTGAAGGAAAACCGAAAGGACGAGTGTAGTGACTGGCTCTAGCGTGAGTCGTTGGTTTCGTACACGAGACGTTCTCCTTATTTCCCTCCTGAACGCTTGGAGCGAAGCCCACGAAAGAAGACTGTGCGACTGCGGGATACCCCCAATTTATTTCTGGACAACTCTTCCATGGCATGTACAGTGATACTGCGGCCGATCACTTTGTACTCCGGTGAGTTACCTCCCTATACCTTTTTTTTCTGCTTTGCTTTCAGTTTAAAACGCTTGGAAGCAGACGCAATGCTCGTCAGTTCATCTGTGCGCAATCGACGTTATCGTCAATGAAACAAAAATGCGCAGTGACGCAGCCACAGCCTCCTGCCTCCTTAGACTAATACTAGTTCTGCTTCGGACGCACCTGTGGTTCATGCGAACGGTTCTTAGTTTTTTGCGACCTGAACGCTAATGAAACAAGTTTGACTGCAATGAAGCAATGTCTCGACTTTGAGCATGACACTTTTTTGCACAACGCACAATCCACTTCTTTTTTTTCATTGATACCGCAAAAAAAAGAAAAAGAGTATATATTTATCTCTTAATTTGAAAGCTGGAATGCGTGAATGAGGCGTTTAAAATTTTTTCTCTTTATCGCTTGTGCGCCGGGTTTCCATCCGCTTAGACTCTTAGACTAAAAGCATGACTCATGCATCAACGAAAGTTTTCGGCTTAAGTCCTAGTAAAAAGAAAACTTTGATTCTGCAAGAACGTTTGTGCTTGAATGACAGCACAATTGTTGCCGTAACGTGAAACGTTGCCAAGAATTGTATTAAATCAACTCTTCATTTTTTTCTGATATGTTGTCACGGCATGCGGTTTCGGATTAAATTGCGAACTCCTCCTTTTTTTCTGCCTGTCTTGGTGTGTCCTCGTCTCTTCGAGCGCACTTAAACCTTGAACTTACGCACAAATTGCGACACAATCAGGGCCGATGTGATACAGCGATTCCTTTCGCTTAATCCTATTGTTTGCTTATTCTCCACCGCTCACGTTCGGCCAATTCTGATGATAACGCATATCCGGAGTGCAGTTCAAGTCGCTGATGAAGAAAAGGAAAAAGATTTCGAATACAGTGGCGACAGTAAACGGCCCAGACCCTGCTCTTCCCAACAGACACAAAACATTCAAGTTATCTGCACGAAGAGACAGGGACAGGGGAAGGAACGCAGGTATAATAAAAAAAAAAAGATTATAAATAATGACCCGGCAGATCTGCAAATCAATGTTTCATGCCACCAAATCTTATATCCATGCCATAATGCAAGAGATACATAGTACTTGCCTTAATGCTCAAAATGGCATTTTAGCAAACGTTAGCCGTGTTCAGCTAAGGCATAATTTACTCGTAGTGCTGAATGGTTTTATTCATGAATATATATCATATACGTGAGTCAGTGCAGGACGCACCTCACACGCCAAAATATTAAAATCAAATTCACACAGGAGTGCTGCTGCTGCACTGTTTGGTAGACACCTTTTTAAATATGATCCCACACAGCCTATCGATTATCCATGATGGGCTACTCTGAGTTTCATGTTTTGCCTTCTAATGCGCTGGTCTTCTAGATTATAAAAAAAAACAATCTTCCCTCATAGAAATTTATAGCGACAATGCAAACAAATTTTCGCGAAGATGGCCTTTTTGTTTTAACCTTACAGCATTCTGGTGGCGCGTAAATGACGAAGTAGCTTTTCTGTGTCTCCCCAGTGCCATTAACGTGAGAAAAGAACCTCTTACGTTGAGTTGCCGCCACTGGCAGAGTGTTCTGGCGAAGAGCCCAGTATGGGCCATCAAGAAGTTTGAACAACAAGATATTTGACTAGCGTTCCAACTTTACCAGAAATACAAGAGTTACAAATTACAACGGTTCAAATCTTGCGACTTGTTCGTCACTCCAGCGAAAGCTTCCGTGGCGAGGCTATCGCCGTAGTGTGAGGATGTCTCACAGTGACAGCCGCTGCCCGGGCACGCATTTGTAATCCTGCGGAAGCTCTAAAGCGACCACTGCACATCGGCAGTCGTTCAAAAACCTTTCTTTGCTTCCTTCCATGTTTCTTTCTCGTTCTTTCTTTCTTTCTTTCTTTCTTTCTTTCTTTCTTTCTTTCTTTCTTTCTTTCACCCGCCGCGGTGGTTCAGTGGCAATGGCGTTCAGCTGCTAGGCACGAAGTCGTGGGTTCGACTCCCGGAAACGTCGGCTGCATTCCGATTAGTATGGTACGCAAAAAAAACAAAAAAAAAAACGTTTGTGTACCGTTCTTTGTGTGCAAGTTGAAGAACCCCTGGTGGCCATAAAGCCCTCTAATCGCTGTGTTGTTTCTTGTTTTTTAAACTATCTCTGGTCATGCTTTGGGTTGGAGGAGGTTGTTCACTGCTCTGGATCAATCAGTGGCTTACTCGATGTATATATATATATATATATATATATATATATATATATATATATATATATATATATATATATATATATATATATATATATATATATATATATATATATATATATATATATATATATATGTGTGTGTGTGTGTGTCCGGTACCGGATTTAGTGTGAACTGAGGCAGCGCACGGTGGCAGGTGATGTACAGTCGCGGACAGAATAAAATGGACCACGGGATCTCCGAAAACGTTCAATTCCCGAGCAGCCTCTAGCAGTAACCAGTAAAACTGCCCACGACAACGTTGTTAGCATATTCTAGTCGAGGTCCAAAATGCAAATACCAGATTTCGTTGTGAGGTTGCGGAGATATTCAGCTTTTTCTTAGATTTCATGGTCCATAATATTCTGTCCGCGACTGTACGTAACCGCGGACGTGAGCAGCGTGCTTATGCCATCGTGGTCGTGCCGTCGTGGCCGATCAATCGTCGTTAACGTGCCGCAGTCATTGCAGCGTCGTTCCGTCGTCCTTACTGAAAGACGTGGCGAGATTACGCATGCGCGCGGAGGGCACCACTATGTCAAAGAAGTTCACACAGGCCATTCGCCCTCAATAAACGTTTAGAAAACGCAATATTACAGTGCTGGACAGTCTTTTTGATCTCCACACTATTTTGAAGGATGATCCAGCCGCAGAATAAATTCAGAGAGAAAAACGCAGCTTTTACAACCAAGAAAGTACTGAAATCATCAACACTTACATAAAACACTACCTAAATTATACATAAGAAAGAGCAGCGAATTCTGGTGCGCTTAGATTATAGAAACATATTCCTCTGCTGTTCCTCGCATTTCTAGTAATTAGGCTTTAAATAACTCGCATGTCCAAAAGTTTTGTCTAATTATCAGAAACACTGGCGCGTGGATATCGCAGTAGCGTGCGTTCACATACACCGTAGCTGCAACTCTGTGTCTAGGTGATCCGGAGCCATGGCAACCTCGTGTGCCTCATCAGCGCTTCTCTTTCCTGCGCAAACGCGAAAGACGCCAACGGTTGCTTTCCTCTCTGCCCGTCCATCCAATTAACTTACGTTGCAATGCATATTAAAATTTTAAAACGCAATAAACCGGTGTCCCTGCGCATGGACGACTGCTATTTTTCAACATTATTCTTAGTTCTTCCTTTCTGTTGGCTCAAGTTAGTCTTCATTAATCATAATTTGTTCTTATTTCAGCTGGTGCACTTACCTTATCATTAGCATATACCAGTCTTATATTGCTTTCCTTCCTTCTCCAGACGAGAACGCCGTTGGAAACCTACGTCGACTATACTAAAATCACTCTGCGCTTCACGAAGCACGACGCGTGGTGCCTATTTGTTTCAATTTGCGCGCCCAGTGCCCGACAAGCATTGGAGCAGCGCGTATGCACGTTCGCCCATTTTACGCGACGGGGCGGGGAAAGAAAGGCACCGACCATCGGAAGCGAAATGGAGCGGCCGACAAAAAAAAAATAGGTAGGTAGATGGCTGAACCATTTTGTTCCGACGCGAGCCGGTCGACGGAACGAGAGAATGAAGGAAAGTGCAGAAACTTTATTTTCGGTACAAAAGCAGATGGCTTCTGGAGCGCATCCGAAGTAAACAGCTTTTAGCGTCTGTTTCTGGTTCTCGGTTTCTGGGACTCGCCGCTTGTTGAAGCTTGTTGATTCGAGGCTTAGAAAAGTTAAGCTCCGTCATAAACACCGCGTGTCGCTTTCGAGAGCCTTGTGTTCCGCCGAAATGAGTACGAACAGCTCTGTCTGTCAGGAATGTGGGCAGTGCGTGGCAATACGCCTTGCGAAATGCATATTGCCAACGTTTTGGCTTGACGGTAAAGAGAACGTTAGGCATCATAATTTGTCGTCGAAAGGAGCATGCTTCGCGCTGGTACACTGTGGGTTTTTCATATTTCGTTTTAATCTGGGGTAATGCGTTAAACATGCTGCCAGACAAAGTGCCTCTTTCTCTCGCTCTCGTTTCCTCATCGCTATATGTTTGCCCAAATTTACTTTTCTTTTCAATACTGGCTCATAAGCCGTCCGAAGTTTTAAAGGAGTGAAAACACACAATTTCTGGGAAGCATAGCGGGTAAACAGCTTGCAGCATGTTTGGCTTCCTGTTTCGAAATTTTTTTTTCTCATAGCAGCTTGTTTGTTGAGGCGTGGAAAGAACAAGCTGCGCAACCAAATACATTCAATGTCGTTGCAAAGAAATTAGCTTTTCCTATTGTGCAAACGCGTATGAGATGCTCACGGTAACAAGAAACACATTAGCAATGTCATTATGCCTCATAAATGTCCAAGAGTGCTACGCCGGGTGGCAGGCTGAGCCAGTGAGGTGCCGACTTAATTTTGCATGGCTGATGGTCTGACATTCGGCTTCGGTTGTTCGATTAGAAATATGATGTATACAAGGATCAAGGACAAACAAACCACACGTACAACACATGCTAAAGCTATTCACATAGTCTCGTCAATACACATAGCATTCAGTTAAGTCGAGTTGACCTTATTGACCACATAACTGTACACAAGCGGTTAGGAGGGAGAAAAGATACTGCGTTACGGCAGCTTCACAAGCGCCACATCTACAGTTCACGGTGACATGACAACAATAGGAAATTGTACATGTATGGAATTACATAATCTGTATGTTTTATAGACGAAAAAGATTTCAGAAACCGAATCACACTACAGTAAACTCTCACTGTACGAACGTCGGTTTAACGAATATTTAAGAATAATGAACTTTAGGAGATCCCCGGCTGTTTTCCCGTGCATTCAATGCAAAAATTTTTCAGTGAGACGAATTTCTGAATAACGAATATTTATGTTGAGCGAACTTAATCTGTAGACCTGGGCTCATTTTTTAAATCAGTTCAACAGAGTTTTTCGTTCTGCAGCGCTGGCATAGCTGATGCCCACCGCTCCAAAATTGCCCCTCCAGCTGCAGCGACGTGCAGTGTGACAGTGAACTAGTTACCTGTGTTGAACTGTCAGAATTGGAAATTGCTTTCAGTGTTCGTCCCGAAAAAGAAGAGATCAACGAGGAAGATGCAATGATAGAGGCAGATTCAAATCCTGTAGTTTTAGCCGAAGCTGTAGGATGCCGAGGAAAGCTGCGAGACTTCGTGTCTCAGCAACAAGCTGTGCCAGAGGAAGTGCACAACAACATAAAGCTCTCTGGACAGCTTTGTTACTTACTGGGCTTTAAGAGCACCAGTGCAACTGAAAATTAGACTTCTTTTTTTTTTTCAAAGTGACATAGTCAGCAACGTAACTGTTGCGCACTTCGTATGTATTGATGTACATAACTCCATAAATTGCATTTGACATTTTTGACTCGATGTGTGCTGTGCCATATGCTGTTCCATATTCTAGTGAATATTCAGTTTGGTGAACCTTCTTCAGTTAAGCGAACTATTTCCTTGGGTCCCTTGAAGTTCACTCAAGTTTGAGTTCACTGTACAAACATTTATTACAGCATGCTCAAAATAGAATTGTTAGAGAGTGTGCGTAGGCATTCATTAGTATGATTGAAATTGATCAGTGTGCTTGGCAAGCAACAACTTATTTTTTCTTCACAACATATTCTACGCGTGGTTGCGAAACACAACCACTTTTCTATGTGTAAGTTTAGGTGTGAAGGAGGATTGTGTTGCGAATTAGCCACACTGCGTATATAACCGCCATTCTTCCAGATATAAAGGATAGTATTAGTTAGGATTCATTAGACAGAAGGTTTATTTATTTACTTTAAACTGGACGAACAGTTCTGAAGTTGATTTCAAGAAAATAAAAGAGGCCTTTATTGCACGGAAAGCGCCGACAGAGCTTCTGTAACTCTCAGCTTCAGTCGCGGCGCTGCTGATTCGTGCATCAATGTCCTTGAAGATTGCCCTGTACACGTCTCACTTTCCCCATGTCTTTAGAAATAGTTTCACAAGACAAACACGAGACGAGAAGCACTGTTGACCATAAAATCAAGGCTCATAATCACAAACAAAAGAAGTTGTTACGCTACAGAACTGTGCGTGAGGGTACGTGCCGACCAGAGGCATCTTACGAATAAAAAGCTTTGCGAGTCCGACCCCACGTTCCGCTGACTGAGTCTTATACCGTGGTGAAGCACTGAACATGCATGAGACGGAGACACAAAGGCTCCGGCTTCTCGGATGCAACACTGCTTTCACTCGACAGATCCACTTATTTCGAAGGAGCTTTCCGACTCCCCGCAAATGTGGCTGGGTAACTTATCTGAGAGTAAAACGGTGCGAGACCTGCAGTGTCATCGCCCTGCAAAAATAGTTTTCTGTTGCGCAGCTAATCAGCGTGCAGTAGAAATAGGCTTAGCTGAAATCATTTCCCCTTAATGCCGCAACTGGCGCTCGTAATAACGTGCAGCCGCGAGTAGCCCTATGTAAAAGCATTGCGTGCATTCTGGGGGAACGAACTGCGAAATGCATTATGGAGGCCGTATGTTCCATTGACAAGAACACCTAGCTTGAATGGTGAATAACTAAAGAACGCAAAATTTACCTTTCCGGCTTCAGTGCAGCTGCGCCATACGAAAGTGGGACACTGTGGAGTAAAAAAGAAAAACGAATGAGAGGCTAGAAGGGTGGTAATGTGACATAACATTAGTGTGTTATTACATCCGTGGTACGGACTACCTGGTGTGTATAGTATATTCAGGGAAGTTGTCCACGCAGTTACCAGATACTACAGTTTTTGAGTACAGGGTATTCACCGCTCTATAGCCCGGAGCCTTGCACAATATTGGATACGCTCAAATGATGTGCATATCGCAGAATCTTTTTGGAGGATCTACTCAAAATGCGTAGACCACGATATCGAAGGACAGGATGAAACAATCGGAGGAAACATCTTTTCCTTTGTAATTTTTCTATGAAGGGATCGAATGCGTGCCGTCTACGTGTCCTTCGAGTCTTGCCTTTTCTTCTTTCACTGGTCTATACGGTGTCATGTATTTTATTACAGTTTTACGGTGATTGTTTTCTCTAGTTTCCAGGACCCGTATTCGCAAGGAAGTTGCTTAACTAAAGCTGTTCTTATTTTTTTCAATAGATGACATCCCTTACGAACGAGAAGCTTCGGAAATTCGGCCCCTGATGTATTGCTTAAAATCCGCCAAACCTCACTTCCCGATTGCCCTTACGGTGTCGTCATAATGCATATTAATAAATATTATATATTTATACTAGTTAATCAATGTTTTAAAAGAAAATTATAAAGATTTTGTAAATATGTGAGAGGACAGCAGAAATATGACGCTAAAAGGACGCTTCACACCTGATGCTAACTCTACCCGTGCGTGCTTTTTTTCCGTCGACAAAACTGACACCCAAAGCTCGGTATCAACTCTATCTCGGCCAATCACTGCCTCATCACTCAGACGTCCCCGCAACCACGCGATTCTGAGAGTCGCGCGAGTTTATTGTCTACTTGCGAAACATTGCGTGAGGCGGCAAAGAAAAAAGTCCCGCGATGAAAACAACCTGAAAGGACAAAACAAAGAGGATAAAAAGGAAATCAATGTTCGCGTGCGCTGCGCTTGTTCGATGAATACCCAGAAGTTTCCCCCTCTTCTTTTCTCGTCGTGTTTCGCCCGCTCGCGCTGTCTCACGCAGAGTTTACCTGCGCAGCAGCCGTGCTTCTCGTCAATCATCCGATTCCTACGTCACGATCTCTTTGACGTCTCGCTTACTCACTCGTTCTTGAAAATTTTAACCGATAACTTTGCAAGATAGCCAGCTGCGCTTAACTCCGTGTGGCACGTGTGTTTGACATCAGCCACGCAAGTGCTACATCATGACACGCGCGCATGCGCACAGGTGCTCGCGCCCGCCTTGTTTCCAGACTGTGCCGCTCTTCAATCGGGAGAGATTTGGCTGCGAGGAGAGAACTAAAACAAGAGTGAGGACGTTAAAAGCAGAGCGCGCAGTCAGTGGGAGTCGAGGAGCAACGCGGGGCGAGGGTTTTTGGGGGCCCAACGTGGGAGAGCGCGAGTTGCTGCGGCGTGAAGAAATGGGTGCGTAACAATGCTCCGTGTGCCCGCGGAGACGTTAAGCAGATCCCTTAAGGTAAAGAAGTGGCGTGTATTTTCGTTCAGACCCCGCTCCATGCACGCAAAGAATGAGAAGAGCGACCACGGGAATCTCTACGGAGGCAAAAATAACAATAAATAAAAAAGTGTGCGCCTGTGAGCGTGTGTGTTGCCCTTGAAAACACCAGCGTGCCATGCAGTGTTCCGTAACCGCGGTGTGCCAGCGCTGCAACAAAGGCAGGAAGCTATACTGGGGTGCCGTTCTCTGGCAAAGCTAATGCTTTCTTTCCTTTATTTTTTTTTCTGGCGTACCGGGAGGCATATGTATACAGTTAAACAGTAAACAAACGCATGCATCCTTGTGTGACGCAGGTACCCAGCAATGAGTTTGCGTATTTCTTGTCAGTTATCCAATGGGTATAGTCCCATAGAACATTGTGCTCGACTTTGACCTTCCTGCGCATCTTGTGCCTAATATGATGAGTACCAAGGCATAGCCACTAAAGGTGGTAAGTGTCCACCATAGACGCAGGAACCGGGTGGTTAAGACACGTTGCAGGTATTTCTGCCCAGGCTGATGCGTTAAACAAGCAAATTTAGCTCAAATCTACAATAAAGCAAGTAAACTTCTTTATATAAAAAAATGAAAGATGAATGTGTAAAGTCATTTGTTTATTTTTTTTTCTCTGTTTTATTTTCTTTTGTTTGTTCCACTAAGAAGGGATTGATGTAGCTATAGGCAAAGTCGCTTGATATAAAGGAACGCGGCCCCCTCATTCTCATCGAGTAGCCGTGGTGCAAGGAAGTTTGTAGGTCATAGTGGAAATATCTGCTGTTAAAGTGAGAAAGTTCAAAGGATCGGCAGATATTAGGCGTGAACAACGAACTCATTTAGGTTTCATGCCATCGGATCAGGCCACTCCAACCAGCTTACAGTTAATGCGCAATGCGTCGATTACTATGCGGCACGCTTTTTCTTGCTCGGCGATCTCGAAAAAATACTTATCGTTCATGCCGTTTGCTTATTCATATCAAATTTTTAGATGCGCCACTTTCTTTATCAAGATTATCACTACAAAATGCAGCTGCCGACTCGCATGTCAAGTCTCAGGTCAGCAGCTTGAAGCGCTTCAGCTGGAGCCAAATACTGTATATTGAGACAGAAAACGGCTAGTCACAATTTTTTTTTTTTACGCTAGAACTGTTAGTGAGAGTAAATGTCAGCTAGCTATAGTGTTAGCCATATTAGCTAAGGTGGTCGGCCGATGACAAAAAGCACTTCCCAACGAAGAGCTTTGCAAATTTGGCCCCATACTCGCTGGACGCAGGCCGTATGAATAAAGGGTGGTAAAAAAAACAACTTTATATCACCGATCTAGTGTGGATATGTCAATATTTCTCCCACGTAATCCGCGTGGGCAACTCGCCGTGGTGTCGTAGTTGCTTTGGCTTTGCACTGCTAGGCCCTAGGGCGTGGTATCGAATCCCGGCCGCGTCTGGCGCATTTCAATGGATGCGAAATGTAAAAACGCCCGTGTAGCTTGCATTGGTAGCATGTTAAAGAACCCCAGCTGGTCAAGATTATACTGGCGTACCCCACTTCGGCGTGCCTCACAATCATATCGGGTTATTGGTCTATGAAATCCGAGAGTATGAATTAGTTATAGTGTGTGACCACGCGCATGATAAACCAAGAAGCAATCCTATCTGAATATTCGATATGCTCCGCTCCATTATACCCCTGTTTGTTCTTACGTTAATCATTAGGAGTGTGCGACAATTTGAAACTTTCGAATGGCTAATCGAATAGTGTCCTGTTTGATTCGGCCTCCGAATAGTCACTATTCGTAAAGGCGAATATTTTTTTTTTCTATTTCTTTTCAAAACATCAACTGCGCCCGATGAAACATAAAATTGGAGCCAAAATACGGTAAATTATCACCCCTGCGGGCATAGTGTAGACATAAAACATGAGGATTTGCGTATGGAGCAGGAGGGAAAGGGGGACGTGTTTCTGTAAGTGCCCACCTAGTGGACATGTCTATTTCGTCTGCTGCTGAAGTCCTGATTGCCTGGGGGTGTCTGTATTCATCTGACGCGCAACCCAGCCCAGCCAATCAGAACTTCTGCACCATACGGCATGGATCTCTGCACTAGGTGGAGACTTGCAAGATACACCCCCTGCCCTCCCCCTACCCACCCACCCGCTACGTTGCTTAGGTAGCCATACTTTACAGGCTATATGTTTCAGCGAACACTCTCAATTTTTTTTAACAATTATACCTGTGGCAGATAGTAGAATTCTAGTCCATGAGCTTGTCTACTAGAAGAAGCGGACATTTCTTGCACAAAAAATTAAAATGCCTGATTGAATAATTAACAAAAATTCACTTTAATAAACAAGGCTTGATAACGTAGTATGTAATGACAGAAACTTGCTAAGTTTATGCATGCTAGTATGAGAACATCGCTTTATATCAATTGTGATAACGACTGTTCATTATTCGAAAAATATTCGAAAACTATTCCACGTTTGATATGATTCGACTCGCTTCTGGCACTATTCGGCTAGTACTCGATTCGCTCTCAGAAATTAATATTCGCACACCCCTATAAATCACATAGGATACAAACAAGGACTATGGATCCAGGCATATCGGATTTCCGATAACATAGCTCAATAATACATGAACTGGGAACGGCCTGCTACTTTGTATTATGCGAAAGCGAAAAAATAAAGTCATTTACAAAAATGAAAGCTAGTGCGACGTACTCATTACAAGAGGGAGCTTTATAGAAACAAAAAAAGTAAAACGAAATTAACGTGTGGGACATTCGCATCACAATTGTCAAGCTGAGTCAACTGATGCGCGGTGATGTATCCAGTGCTGTCACTGATCTGCTCAGTAACAAAACGATGCCCCACTATATAGGACACTGCAGTTCGCAAAGTAGGAAGCCGAATTTGTAAGAAACAAGTAAACAAAAAAAACATGTGCCAGACGTTCAACATTATTGCCAGTACACGTGCGTACAAGTGCTTTTGCTTTGACACGAACTGGCAGTATGGAGTTCTGTATTAACATTGCTAGATGAAAATGTAGCTCAGTTTTCCAAGTGCGTCATTAGTATGACAGTTCAGCTCGTGAGTTCTGTCGTACTTGTGTATTCCCGTATGTTTTATTCTTTCTGAACGCGAGTTTTCATTGCAGATTCATTACGTCACAACGCTAAGACGTCTTTGGTCCGTAAGTGCTATCATTGGACTGCTTTTGGGAAATTACAGAAAGAGAAAATTGTTCACATTCTCGAAGATAACTTACCCACGTAGAAGCCTTCTATTCGTACTTCATCTTGTATTTCTAGACAACAACCAAACGTCATCATTCTAAAATAAGTTCATTGTCTTATAATACAGGGCGTTTCACTTGAGCCAAACATTAAAAAATATGCATATGCTACGTAGTTGGTCAGAGCAAAGGTAATGTTTTCCGTCGCTTGGAGATGCTCAGATTATTTTTTGCATTCCACCTATTTAGTTAATTGTAATTAACTAAATATTTAGGCTATAGCCTAAATATTTATTCAACTTCTCAGTTATTGTATTTAGATTAAAAGTTATGAAAATGCTATCCATAACCCGATATTATGAGAACAAAGAAAAACTGCGCAAAAAGAGGACAAGACAGAGAAAGAACCACACGACACAGGCGCATGTCATACCAACTAGCCCCTCACCGTACGCTTCTAGACGCCATAACCCGAGTCGGGTAATTTCCTCTAAAAATCAGCGGTCGAATCCCCAAGGTTTTCTTTCATTCGCAAGTCACGCTTGTCATAGGCCGAACGCTTTTGCACCAATATGTAAGATGTGACTATTGGCTGGTATTTTCCTCTCAGGAGCTAATCTATAGTGTGATAACTGCTTCGCGAGCACGAACACGAGCTGCACGAGCAGCTCTTGCACTAGCGCAGTTCGTAAGCACAGGTGCGGGACAACTGTGACAATGGACACATTATTGTCAAAAGGGACCGAGCAGTTACACAGCTTATACAAATGAACATCCTCGTCATATCAGTCCCGGAAGCCGCATTCATGGAGCACCCCTAACGCTAGATGAACTCTCAAGGACAAGTAGCACCAGCCACCAGCCACACGAAACGCGAACGGTCAATAACGAATAGCTCGTACAGACCAACGGTTTTAACTTCGAAGCATTTATTTGCATAGTCGGAGCCAAGGTCAAGCACGAGGCCGTCCGAGGTCACACAGTTTGTCGCCAATGCGCACGAACCCCCGTGCGCACGCTCGCTGGCCGCTCTTGGCTCAGCCCCTCGCTGCACCATGCGCATGCGCACGCTCTTTCCCGCTCACACACTGCCAGTGGTTGTCTCCTCTCCTTGCTCCAATCACCGATGCGGGCGGGCACTCCCCGGTAAAGGTGCACGCGCCACAAACAGAAAAAAGCACATCTTCCTCTGCATAAATACGCACACTCTCTCTCACACACCAACACACAGAGATGCGACTTGGTCGCCCTAGGAGCGCTGTATTGCGCGTATTTGTAGACACAACAATGAGGCCCTCGGAAGTACCAAGCGGAAGAGGAAGGTAATAGTGCAAAGACTGTGCATAGATTGCAGAGGTATGCGATGCGTACCGAAGCGGCATGGCAGAAGGTGAAGCGGCGCACCAACGAGACACGTGCGGACATGGAGCGCGAGTTAGAAAACAGACACGTGGCCAAAGAACAGCGGCACGCCAAGCGACCTACCACTGAACAGTTCGCCGAGACCAATTCGCGCCAACTGGAAGGCCGCCACTAGCGGGACGCTGCTCGAGAACTCTCAAAAGCACTTTGTCGAAGGCGTATTTGGTGCGGCGTGTAGCGTCGGCGGCCGCCTCTGGTTCCGTTCCTACGTCGTCAGGATGTCACTGCAAGCGCATGTGGTGGTCCTCGAAGGAGCGTCTCCCCGCCTGGAAGTCGGGTGTTCATTGGGGCTTTGCGCCACGTGCGGGGGACAAACTCTGCACGTTGACTTCGGTGCTTCGGTTGGAATCATCGGAGACAGTTTCTGCCGTAATTCTTTGAACACGGTCCTTGGAGGTGTATCTACAGGTTTTCGTTGACAAGGGCAATTCCGTATGGCAAAATACCGACAATATGAGGACTCTCTTGAGCCTGTTCTTCGAGCTTAGTGTGCGCAAAAAACTCTTACGCTACGCTAGTCCGTCCAAGATAATTTCAACTAATCCTAACGCTACACATATTATTACCAATGGGGGCCGACCAATGGAAAAGATGCCTTACGAACGAATAGCATCGTGAAATTAGGCATGTGTTAGTTGTAGTGTAAGAACTTTGCGAATATATGCCGAGTTGTTAAGGTGGGTGAATAAGTCGGACACACAACGTCTTTCGTTCTTAAGAACTATCCCTGATTAGGTTTGCCGCTTCCGCTGTCACGAACGGCCAGTGACACATCTTCAAAGACCTCTGTGGCTAAAAGACTGGGGCCGAATTCACAAAGCCATTTGTCCGTAAGTACTCTTTGCCATTGGGCGGCCGCATTCGCTAATAGTATATACGGAATCAGAATTGGATGAATTGGATGAAATTTTCCCTTACAAACAAAAGCTTTTTGTGAATACGGGCCCTGCATTGTGAATGTAGGCTCATATTTGAATGCTCTCCTCTCATTATCTTGGCACGAAACGCAATGCCTGGCGGTACCCGATTGATTGCGTTGTCTTTCGCTCCTGCTGCGTTGTGAAACTACTGTGCTGGGCACGCCTCAGCATTCCTCGCACCGAGCAGATGGACTATCAAGACATGGCGGTAGGCTGTGTCACCTGGCGCGTCGCCAGTGCGAAACCTCCGCTTATACTATGTGTCTGCACTTGCATCACGGCCAAGTGGCGGCGCTGTGACCCCATGATCTTTTTCCCGTTTTTAACGGGCAGCGTTTACTCACTTACTCGCAAAGCGTTAGCGCGAACTTATCCATTTGCCCAACTGTGATACCGACGTGGCGCTCTTGCTGCCTTGTGGATTCTGTTATTGCGCGCGCCACTTGCCACACCAGTTAGCTTGTCGTATTTCGCAGTATTTTTGCGTCTTCGAGTTATTTCAAGCCGCTCGCTCTTTGCCACCCCTGTTAGATTTCCGTGTTCAGCAGTGTTATTTAGGTTCTCCTACGAATGCAACCACTTTCTTGTGCGCGGACGGTGTATCTCGCCGCTTTGATGGGCCGATGGTGGTCATAATGCAGCTTATTTCGCCATTTTTACGGGCTGATCCGCGTGATAGTGCTCTCTAACATCCAAAGAGGAGACTGAGTATGTGCACTGGTCAGCACCACTGGGTATGCAACACTGGATTTTAGTTTGCTTTCAATTGTATATCTTGCTATTACAAACATTCTGTCTTACTTAATATGAATATAAATACTACAGCGAATAATCTCTACGTAACCGTTCGATACACAACAATCACCTTATTCGCACAACCGTTGTCTACAATTCATGAATGATTCGCATTACGTTACTTCAACTACAGTTGAGTCTGTCCTTATTTTTTTTTATTTTCTTGCATGTACGTGTCAGTTTTTTCAAGCAAGAAGGGGTCTCAAAGGTTGTGAGGTTGAATATTTGCTCATTTGTAAGCGTAATGCAATCATCTGTGATTTCTATTCAATTATTCAGGGCCGAATGATGGCCATCCAAACATACGGCGTCGCGGAGATCTATTGGGGAAATCTCGAGCTGACGTCATCCAGTCGTATTTAACTATTGCCCTCTTTGCAGCTTACTAAATCACGGTTCAGGACAAGTCCTGTATATTCGCAGTTGCAGGAGCGCAATCCATCAATTTCGGTTAAGCGAACATTTGTCTCGTGTGTCCCTTTAACGACCAGACGACGAGCACGTGATGCCCTGCTTGTGTCCGGACGAGCCGCTTGCGAAACGAGCGGGGCGTGGCAGAGCGGGAACTGTCGAGACAGCGAAGAGCAAATGTAAGGCAGCGATTGATTTATCATCAAACACATAGTAGAGACAATAAATACGCTAAGATCATGACGAGCAAAAGACAAAGTTCCGCTAGACGAAGAAAAGAATACTAAAAAAGGAAAGTCACGGACGTCAGAAACGATGATGACCGCGAAGAGCTTTGCCCACATATGTTTGTGACGTGATAAAAGTAGCTCGCTGTCGCGCCTAATTCTGGATACGGGACAGACGACCAATTTTCTGCAGGGCTTAGAGTAGGAGCGGCGGAAGTGAATTCCGCTTCTTTTCTCGTCCTGAAACCACGTATGGCAAATCCTTATGCTGTTGCCAGGGGAAATAGAGATAGGGGATATAAGGAAGGCAGGGATGTTAACCAGTCAAGAATCCAGTTGGCTACCCTACGCTGGGGGAAGGGAGAAGGGGAAGAGAGAGAAGGGATAGAGATAGGGAAGTATAAAGACGTGCACGGACCGTACTGGAGTCAAAGCCACTCGTACAAACCAACCGTTCTCAGAAAGCACAAAAGGGCCGTCACTGCCTTCTGAACAGTGGTTTCCCTTGTTGCTAGAGGAAGCTTACTTATTTCTTGCACAGAATACCGAATGAATAGCAATGAATGATGACTAGAACTAGGATGTGAAATCAAGTCAAATCAAATCAGTTTATTTCAGCATCAGAAAAGGCCATACAATAGTCACAATAGTGATAATGTGGGTTGAAAGCAAAAAGCCATCAAGGCTTGACGAAGGCTTTCGCACCATTTAGCACATAGCAAACAGCAACATGATATCACGAGTATTTATACAGTGGTAAAACATGTGTTTGAGTATTGTATCGTAGCATTCTAAACGCACATAAAAGAAAGGATGTTTGGAGAAAAAAACGGTAACATTCATTACTTGTGTAAAAACTATTTAGTGTTAGTGGCAGTAAATAGTTAATCATTTGGCGACCATAGTTGGTATGTGTAAAGGATTTTCCAATCATCAATGGCTCGCGTGCTATGCGGGCAGGTGCGCGGTGTTGAATCCGCTAAGCCTGTAAGAAAAAAATCATTACATTTTTTCGGCAACTACGATATCGTTTAAGATAAATCGAATTGTAAATGCCAGGAATTGGTTGTTAATTTAGGGCTTCAAGATGGGTTTAGAGTGTTCATCGCGTGGAGCAGCTTTTTACCGTAGTCTGTATATTCTGCCTAAATTGTTTTTCCGTTGTGGTGCCCCAGACTAGATAGCAACAAGTTAGTGTAGATGGGAAAACGACACGCCGTGGTGCAGGAAATGGGATGGCCTATAGAAATTATCCCGGTAGTCGCTCGACAACTGACGTCAATTTCTTTGTTCAACTTCTCCATGCTGCACTAAAGAGCGAGAGAAAGAGAAAGGCAAAGGAAAGACGGGGAGTTTAACCAGATATTATCTCAGGTTGGCTACCCCGTACCAGAGGAGGGCGAAAGGGACGCGATAGATGAGAGAAAAAGACTACAAATAGAAAAGAACAAAAACACACCACACACACAATGCAGAAATGTTTCTGTGGGCGCTGTCACGCAGTCTGCTATGGCGTCATATAGTGTTAGTGTTAACGTCCCAATGATACATTTTTTTATGTCACACAGTATACTGTCACAATGTGTCCCAAAGTCTGGTGTCTTTTAAATAATGATAATGTAGTGGTGCCTTCATAGCTGCTCGCGCTGGTGTTGATGTAGGCCAATTTCCATGAACATTCTTTTCCGTCAGTGGGCACTTGTCCAGTTGGTCTTGCATGGCTGAATGGGCTTCCCTTTGCGGGTTGAAACGAGGGTGCTCGCAAAGAAGGTGCGCGATCCATTCGCTGCACCCGCACTTCGGCTAATGTATACAGGGTTATTTATTCATGTGATTGTGTGCGCGAAATTGCTCTCTCTCTCTTTCTCTCTCTCCGTCCCCATGCCTCTTGCCCCAGTGCAGGGACAGCAAACCGGACGTGAGTCTGGTTAAGATCCGTGCCTTTCCTTTCTTCTGATTCTCTCTCTCTCTCTCTCTTTCATGTAATTGTGACAGAAATAAAATAAAGGTTTGCTGTGGTCATTCGGTGTAATAATTATCGTTAACACCCGAAGTTACATGGCAGTTTTTCACCCACAGCTCTCGAATACACCTTCTTCTCGATGTGTTAATGTGTCATTGAATATCAATTATTTGCGTTCGGAGTGCCTAAATAAGCAGTTATCCTTTACATGTTAGTTAGGTATTGATTTGTTGCCATGTCAATGGTGAGTAATTTGTTTATCTTTTATTTACACTACCACTGTTATCTTGGTCCTGAGTTGGCCCGATAGTATCTATAGATAAACAGTAGTGCGGCTTGATAATTGGCGATATTAATTTACTCAATGTATCCGTTTACTACGGCAGAAACCAGCACCTCTTCTAAGATAAATTGGACAACCTGTGTAAGGTGGACCGACTATGTTTTAGTTAAGTGGTGTATTAACTAGAAAACTTTAACATTTATTTTAGTCGCCAGGACATCCTTTCGTCGAGTAGATTGACTCAAATATATCAATGGCTTCACAAGTTAAGCACATCCTTAAAACAATAAATTGAAACGCTTCTTCAAGCTTTAGGATAAAACAGTTTGCCCGCAAACCTTGAGCTAGAGTCAACTCGAGGAAAGAGGAAACAAGGAAAGCAATACACATTTCCGCAACTCGTTTTCGAGCAATGGCTTGCGTTGTATACAAGTAATTCTTAGGCGGATCACGCAAACGAGACTTCTCTGGTGCGCACGGCTGTGTACGGGGCACCGGCTTAAGTTTCGCTTAACGCAATTTGCCAAAGAAGAGAAAATAATAACCAAAAGAAAGCAACGCTACGCTTCACCCAATTTATTCGATTAGTTGTGCGTTGTTGTTGTTTTTTCTTATTCCTTGGCATTTTCCCAGTGAACGAGTTAGCACACTCCCTAAGGAGACTCGGTAGTGGCGCTTGTCGGGACGAAATTAATAAAAATGTTGCTTTGTTTTCTCGAAGTTTCTTTCAGCCGACATTAACACGTGCTTTCAAAAGAGGGGAACGAAACTAGGAAAGAAGGGAAGAAGGTTGGCCAGCAACATTTACTGCCACCAACATTGTAGGAGTTCATGTTAGCGCAACAACTTGTTGTTGTTGCGTTGCTCTTCCTGCGAGCCTGTCACACGCTACTTCCCTGCTCTAGTTCGCTTTTGTATCGACATACCGTACTTGAAGCCTATTACTGTGCAGCGATTCGCAGCCTTGGCCCGAATGTTGGGCAGACGAGCGAAGGCAGCCGGCCGATGCCGAACAACGCTTACGATTTGTGAAACGTTTTGCGAATTCAACCGCTGATGACCAGGTTAATTTGCCTCATTATTTGTTTGAAGGCGCAGGTATGTTCGCTTATTTTTCTTCCCCTTATTTATTTGTTTAGTTTAAACACATGTGACTGCGCGTTTAAGCACATCGCATATAAAACAGTTCCTTGAAGGTGCAACGTCGTATGTCCGATGTGTTACACACCACCAACTGTACTTATAAACAATCAACAAGCTATGAATAATTTTCCGCGGGCAGCTGCCAGCACTTGTAGAAAAATACTACATATATGGGAGATAAGTTTTTACATAAAAAGAAGCGGTACTCGCGATGACGCGGATGCCGCCTCATACTCGCCATGCAACAAGTTCAACAATGGAAAGGTTGTGTGCTCCGCTAAGCCATTACTTTCACAAAATAAGTTTCGTAATCAGGAACTTCTGAAATAATTACAGTGCTCAATAATAAACTCATTTAAGACGAAGATCAATAAAATGTACGCAACCGCTACTAGAAGGGTTCTACTTGACAGAGACGTTGACAGCGATAGCGTGCGCTTGCAACAGCGCACGCCCCCACTCGCATGGAAGACATCGGCGACTGCACGTCCTCCGTGCATTCCGTTTGCGTCCCGTCCTCAAACAACGCGCCATTATAACCATGTTCCATCAGGCTGTGTAACGGCGCACGCTATCTAAATCGAACCGGGAGGCGATGGTGTGCCTGCGCTGTAGTGCACGAAATTAGTGCGACGGAGTATCAGCTGTAAATGAAAGGCACGCCGTGGAGGCTGTGGTAGAACCCAGGGTAAAGAGCAATACAAGAGAGCATGAAAAGCAGCAACCTCTGGGGAAAGGTGCGAAGTTTGTTCGTCTGTATCTTTCTCCCCTTCTTTTTTCTCCTCCCTAACGCGCCAAAGATCTTCGCCAGCAGCTGACGCCCGTTATTCCCACCGGGAGGCCCCGGGAAGACTATAATGATTGCCTCGCCGGACCATTTTCTTTTTATCTTTCTTTCGCAGGTGCCTTTAGATGCGCAGCTGCTTGGGAATTGCTTGACCACGTACGCTCGTGTGTGTTTTATTTGTTGAATGTTTTCTTCATGTTTAGTTGTCTTTCTTTTCTTCTTTTCTCTTGCGTACATAATTATGTTAGGTGACGCGAATTATCGCGTCCAGTGCTGGCTATAAGCTACTTGACCGATGCGATTCGTCGTTCTATTACGTGCACTATGCGGTAGCCTACAAGTGCATATTGCTCGTTAGGCCATACGGAAAGTGCGGCACACACGCACACACACGCAAGCAGGCACGCACGCACGAAGCGTCAAGAGCATTCCGCACAAGCTTCACAGAAATCAACAGTGCACCGATTTCCATGAAAGATAAGAGCGACTTGAGGGCCTCAATGTTCGTATGCACGCTTCCGATTTTCGTCGGGTGAAAAGAGTGTGCAGCTGGAAATTCCTGAAACTGCTGCTTGTGGAGGCTCAACTGACATGTTTCTTTCATGTGTTTAGTTCTTTAGCTGCGCTGCTAAATAGAGCCATAAGGAGGCTTGTAAATATTTCAGAGCAGTGATACAGCTTGTGCGAGCGCAAAGAATACGTGCTTTGAGGTTGGGGTTCCTACTTACTACGTGCTTATCATCACCATTTCAGGGCGTTACGTGAAGCAAACCCGTGGGTTGGCGAAAAGCGTTGTACATAAACGATCGGTACATTTATTATGCTGCCCGCTATATGTGCGCTTGCCTTAATGACGCTAAACTATAGCTTAACCAGAAGTAACGTATAAAAGGTGGCGCCAGGAGCTAAGAAGGATATATGTGCTCGGGAAAATGGAAATGCTCACGGGAGAACACCATCCCGAACTCCGTTAAGCGATTCATGGGATTCGTTTAGAAAAGACTTGGAGCGGGCTGTGTCCCCGTTGAGATGAGTACGGACAGTATCCACATGATATTGTCAAAAAAGAAAGTTAGGTAGGCGGATGAGATTAGGAGGTTTACAGGGATAACATGGTCACAATTAGTACATGACCGGGGTAGTTTGATAAGTATGGGGAGGCCTTTGCCCTGCAGTGGGTGTAACCAGGCTGCTGCTGATGATGATGATGTAGAACCCTGGAAGTGTTAGCCAGCGCCACCACTTACAGACCTTGGGGGCGGACGTGGACGTTCCAGATTAGCTAGCTAGCTAGGTTTGTTTGTTTGTTTGTTTGTTTGTTTGTTTGTTTGTTTGTTTGTTTGTTTGTTTGTTTGTTTGTTTGTTTGTTTGTTTGTTTGTTTGTTTGTTTGTTTGTTTGTTTGTTTGTTTGTTTGTTTGTTTGTTTGTTTGTGAGTGAGTGAGTGAGTGAGTGAGTGAGTGAGTGAGTGAGTGAGTGAGTGAGTGAGTGAGTGAGTGAGTGAGTGAGTGAGTGAGTGAGTGAGTGAGTGAGTGAGTGAGTGAGTGAGTGAGTGAGTGAGTGAGTGAGTGAGTGAGTGAGTGAGTGAGTGAGTGAGTGAGTGAGTGAGTGAGTGAGTGAGTGAGTGAGTGAGTGAGTGAGTGAGTGAGTGAGTGAGTGAGCGAGCGAGCGAGCGAGCGAGCGAGTGAGTGAGTGAGTGAGTGAGTGAGTGAGTGAGTGAGTGAGTGAGTGAGTGAGTGAGTGAGTGAGTGAGTGAGTGAGTGAGTCCCCTCGTGGTATCTGCACGTTATATTTCATTTGTCAGACGCTGTGACCGTGCGTGTCGGTGTGGTCCGTACAACAACCCTAGGAACGTTCTAGCAGATAAACTTCGACTTACAAATGTCGCATCTGAGGCAAGCCTATGCCCCATATGCACGACCGAGAAAACGTAGTCCCTCTGGGTCAGATCTGGGCGCTCGACGACATCAGACCACTGATGAGAATAGCCGATCGAGTGTTGCCTAATGAGGTCTCGCCGGTCATCATGTATCTACGCAACCCAGTGGTCCTTCGGCGACGGGAAATGCTTGTCGCACACGCATAAGAAATCGAACTGTGCCCAGGGTACTGCCCAAGGGGTACGGCCTTTCATCTATCCGCTACATTAGTACAAATTATAGTACCGGTAATGTCGAGGTCGTTAAGGGGTCATAAGGACCAAGGCCGATGGCGATGAACGTGGGGAAAGCTAGGTTTCCTTCTCGCATTTTTTTCTTATTTCGCTCCTGCGTTGTCGCCAGACCCGGCCATGTTGCTCTCAATAATTCTGCGTGCCCTTTTACTCATTCACTCGACGAATGGTAGCGAGGGAGTAAGCCGTTCTGAACATGTTTGCTCAAACAGGGTTAACAGAATCTTTGGCTTCAATGATTCAGAGGCCATCTTGCGCTTAACTTACAAACTACGGCGAGGAACTTCATTCTTGCCGCAAATTACTAAAAGTGCGTGCGTATTCGTCCCGGACGCTGCGAGCGTACGAAGCAAAGAAAGGACAAAAGAAGATAAAGGTTAAGGCAGTTGAAGCGCAAAGAAATGCAATTTGAAGCAACAATATGGCAACAATAACTATTTAGCAACAATAAATAAATAAATAAATAAGAAAGCCCTTGCATGACGTGAACCGGGGAAAGGCGGCAGAAGAAGCTGAAATAACAGTCGACCTAATCAAAGATGGAGGAGATATCATGAAAACTTGAGGGCCTTTATACGAAATGTCTCACGACTTCAAGTTTTGCAGAAAACTGGAAGAATGGCAACATTATAATAATCCAGAAGGAAGAAGACATTAAACAACTGAAAAATTATAGGCCGATTAGCTTACTTTCAGTATTGTATAAAGTATTCACCGAGAGAATTTCCAATGGGATAAGGGCAATACTTGACTTCAGTCAACCGAGAAAGCAGGCTGGCTTCAGAAGAGGTACGTACTCTATGGTCACATCTATGTCATCCATCAGGTAATCGAGAAATATGCAGAGTACAATCAACCTCTCTATATGACTTTCATAGATTATGAAAGGTATTTGATTCAGTAGAGATAACAGCAGTCGTAGAGGCATTGCGTAATCAAGCAGTACAGGAGGCATACGTAAATATCTTGATAAATATCTACAAAGATTGCGCAACTGCCTTGGCTCTCCACAGAAAAAGTAGAAAAATGCCTATAAAGAAATGGGTCAGGCAAGGAGACACAACCTCTCCAATACTATTCACTGCATGCTTGGAAGAAGTATTCAAGCTATTAAACTGGGAAGGCTTAGGAGTAAGGATCAACGGCAAATATCTCAGCAACCTTCGGTTTGCAGATTACACTGTCCTTTTCATTAACACTGGGGACGAATTACAACAAATGATTGAGGACCTTAAGAGACAGAGTGTAAGAGTGGGTGTTGAAGATTAATATGCAGAAGACAAAGACAATGTTCAATAACCTGGCAGGGCGTCGTCATTTTTCGCATATTATCGGAGCGCGATCTCTCTCTCTATTTGTGTGTGTGTTTGTTTGTTTGTTTGTTTATTTGTTTGTTTGTTTGTTTGTTTGTTTGTGTGTGTGTGTGTGTGTGTGCGCGCGTGTGCGTGTGCGTGCGTGTGTGTGACTGAAATGTAGAGCAGAAGCAATTATTAAATCAAATATGTGATTCGTAATAAAATATGCTTCCCTGAGAGTATTTCTTTATGAAGCAGGCCTTCTCAACGACCAACTCTTACACTGACTCCAATATTTCAGTACGGTAGCTAGCTGGGCGAGTCGTTACATCTGCATTAGTATTACCTACTGCGCACACAATAAACACGCACAAATAAGAGAGACGAAACACGAGCGCTAATATATATAGAAAAACTCACACATGCGCATACCTGCGCACCATACATTCCTTCAACCATAGGCGAAACAAGACAGAGGAAGAATTAGATGCTTCTAAAAAAACATTTTTCCTTGCCTGGAGGCAATTGCAGACACACACATATCCGCACCCGGCGACCCTTCGCCTCTGCTACCCCGATATTTATTCGTCCGACGAGTGTAAACCGTGCGAAGCCAGAGCTATGCTGTAGCACATCCTGTGGGCGTGCGCCGGTAGTAAGCAGCAGGAGCTCCCGACGAACGGGGTAGACTTGGCAGTCTCGAACCGATGGGCGCATTGGGAGGCGGCCCTGCTCAGCCACGACCTCACTTATCAACTGTGGGCCGTCCGGCACGCCGATGAAGCCGCCCGAGTCTAAGGACACGAGGCCGTCACCTAGGCTGGGGTGCTGATGACCTCACCGCGCTCAAATCGCCGGACATTTACAATAAAGTTTTCACTCACTCACTTGTAAAGTGCAAGTGACTCCTGGCTTACGCACCTGTCACCGCAGCGCTCCTGTTTCGTCTCTCTTCTTTGTGTTTTTAGTGCGTGGTGTAGGTAATAATAATCCAACACTGAAGCAAGTTTCTGTCTGCAACTCTTACATTTATGTGATGAAATGTATATAAGGCCCGAATTGTAAGCGCATTGTCCAAAAACTTCTCACGAAGTAAAAAACTATCCTGCAGACATATGCTTCCAGAACAAACTCGTGCCTTCCACTGGCTTTCTTTATCGCACTGTAAAAAAACCGACTTGCATTCGGCGTCGGTAATTGCCGCCGGGAACCTCGCACCGTAGAATTATCGGTGAATCGGTTCTTTTGTCAGAATTTTGTTTCATGCGCCAGCCATACCGTCCATCTCCGCACACCTTCATATTCGTTGAATACACGAACGTCATCTATTTGTTTATTTGTTTTTGTTTGCTCTAGTTTTTTTTTTCTTGTTGGCACGCTGCAAACGAATTCTCAGACATGTTCAAAGTAGCCCTGCCCATCGCTCCCTCGATGTTACACGACCTGCAGTATAGCGACGAACGAAGGTGCCTGCTTTATAACTCGCGTCACCGAGGCGAGGTACGTTATACGAAAGCGACGCCTCGCTTGCCAACGCATTATGTGTTCCGCCCGGGGCTATATACACTGTCGCGAAATTTGCGTAACGGCCTCTACGCGGAACGCGCTAAAGCCCGAATAGGTAAAAGCTAGGAAGTCCGAAGCCTGCAGCTGCGCTTCGTGCCTGCGTCAACCGTGCGAGGAAAAATGCGAGCAAAAGCTGTGCTCATGTTGCAAACTACGACGACGCCCTCCGGCGCAGGGACGCTACTCGTCAAGAGAAGCGCGCAGTGTGGCGGACGCCGAAGCGTTTTCAGCAAGATACCTGCGCCCCCATTGACATAAACGTCCTTACGTTATAATTATTCGTAAGAGCAGCTTCCAACAAATCGTAATATTAGGCATATTATTAGAGAAAACGGCTGGGCGACAGAAAGGAGCCTTTATGAAGAAACAGTTTTTGAGATTCCACTCTTTCGCTGGAATCAGTTTATAAGCTTTCAGTTCTTAAGTACTTTTAACGATTGGCCGGCCACGTTACCTACGCCCAGTATTAGGATTCTCGAAGATTTCTTTTTACGAAAAAGCTGAGCGTAAGATGTTTTCTTTTTAAGAATGGGGACCATGCTCCGCAAGGAAGTCTCAGGCACAAAGAGGCACCCTAGAACAAAGAATGACGCAGACATGAGCATGCTGTAATAGAACTTCAAGAAGGCAAAAGCTAAATGGACAGTACAAGAAAAAGAAAGACAGCTATTTAACCTGCTAACCAGCGTAAATCCCACTCAAGGATGGACGTCAGCCAACTGCAGCCTGACTGAAAGAATGCACCGTTGTGGAAGGTACAGCAAACATTTCTAACGCAGAGGTCGAACTCACAAAACCTGCCGCCCATTAGAGTGATTCACTGTTTAAAGGCGATAGCGAGTTTGAACATTTAGTCGGTCATATGATTGAGGTTGGTAGGTTTCACGAAGGGGAACGCCGTAGGGTATCTGCTTCATGCAGTGATTGACGCGGAGCTGGGCCCATATTCATAAAAATTGTCTTACGCTAGAATTCATCGTAAGAGTCAGCCGATCCTGGTGCTGGGCATATTACTAGCGAACACGACAGGCCAATGGCAAAAAAAAAATGCGCTTGCGAAGGGAAAGATGTGAGAATTCGGCCTGCTGGTGTGTCTGTGCTGAGTTGATGTTTTTAGGCAGTATGCAGAGCCGGGCGTCTCAGAGGAGAAAACTAAATTTAAACAAAAACACATCAGCAGAGTTCACTTACTTTTGCGGCTCCGAATAAATTTACAGCGACAGAAGCAGGCTATCACAGAGGACATGTTTATCTACTTAAGTACGACACACCCGTATTCACGAAAAACTATTGTGCTGAAATTGTGTGCAGCAAAACATTTCAGCCAATCCTGATGCTCGACATATTATTAGCGAAGACTGCCGACCAGTGGAAGAGCGCACTTACGAACGAAAAGCTTCCTGTATTCGACTCCTGCTTCTTTGCGATGCACACAACTTCGCCTTCGTCCGTTACCAAGCATTGTCTGCTCTATTCTCTGAAATACGTGCAGAGAGGTCGCTAATCCCAGAGTGAGCCTGACACGCAAAACCTTGGGCAGAGTGTCTGTTGTTTTGCGCTCAAGGTGAAGAGGTGGCCTGACGACTGTGTCAGCATAGCGACGTCGACTTGATCATGACGACGGTGGTGTAGCGATAAAAAAAGAAGCCGCATACAGAAAACCCTCTTTTGAGATTGTCACTTCTGCCGCAGTAAAATCACACAAGCAAGGCTTCGACCCACAGCCAAGCCATGCAAGCAAAAAGAAAGAAACAATGGCATTCGGTTTGTTGTAACAGCCTGAGGGGGCACATTCAGGTATGTGAATATTTTTCCCGCGCCTACCCTCTATTATTATTCTTTATAGGTGTGCCGAACTCACACCGCAGTATCCCTTTGGGCGTGTTCTGTTGATGAAGGGAAAGCACGAGGAAGGCGGGACATGGAAATTCAAGACGATGAGCAAAACGAGAACAAGGTGAAAGCCAAGGTGATATGCCCGCCGGCTTTCACCTTATTCTCGCTTTGCTCTTCTGTTGATGAAGGAGCACGAATAAAGAGTTGCGTGTCGTTATTATTCTTTTTCATTTATTTTTTCATTTATTTTACGCTTTCGCTATGGGGAGGAAAGCTTGAGTGCTGTAGTGATCGCTGCGCTTCGAAATAGAAGACCGCTGGTCATTTTCGACCTTATCTGTTCTGCGAAAACTCGAGGATACACTTGCACTGCTAGCATTTTCGTTCGTGTGCACCGCGAAGCCATCGACAGCAGTTGACTGAAAAATCTTAAACACAGCAAAACAGAAAAAAATAAAACCTAGATTTCATGTTATGCTATAGTAACGCTCAAGAAGTTCACATGGCTCATGTAATTGGGATGTGCTTTAGTGGTAAAGTCTCTTCCACATTGGGCAAACATAATAAAGCAAAGAGAAAAGCTTGAGAAGAAAATTAGCAAATGTTTTTTTTTTTTTTTATTGAATGTACCTTTAAGGGTGTCATATCAAACGACTTATTTCCTATACGTAGCGTTCTTATTCTGTTCATAAAACTGCTAAACTTCAATGTGCACGAAGGTATTCAACGTACAAGAACTGTAATCGTTCCTTCAAAGCCGATTGTACAACTACCGATGCAGTCGCGCATGAAAAAGCCAGTTTCAAAGTACGCCCGTGCTAGGCGAAATGAAATAAATGCTAATTAATGATGTCGCCAAGATCAAAGCACGGCAAACTTCTCTAACATGCTTCAGCTCAAAGGACACGCAGGGCGCACGAAATCGAGCACTTAGGAAAAAAAAGTAGAACACTGCCACGCCGACCACGAGAGGAACCTGCGAACGTGTACCATCATACGACTTTATAACGTATTGATTCGGACCTCCAAAGTCATCCATTATACAGATCCCTTCGTTGTAAAAAATCGCGCACCTCACCGCTCATACTAAAGTAGGCTAAGCACCTTCAACAAGAGAAAACGCTATTTAACGTGAGTTCGATAGCCTTAGTGAAATGAGCGGCGAATATTTTTGTGCACACTTCATGTGACGGAATGTGCGCCTGCACTCGGCCTTATCGCACTGAGGCAGGCACACGAGAGACGCAAGGTAAACTGCACATTGCCGAATGCGTAGGGCCTTGCCGTGAAACTTCTTCGTTCGTTTAAAGTCTCTTACAGACGTTCGACAGCATTCACGTCTTTTCCACTATAGATGGCTTTGAGGACCACGACGGTCATCAGTTCTGATTATATCATCTCGTAGTCATCAATTTCGACTCATTCTTCAACTGTCGCACCCACTGTTGTGTTACCACAAGCAACGTACAAATTGAACAATTCATGAAGCTCCGCCTTTGCGGAGGTACGTCCTCCTATGGAAAACGTTGGCCTGCCTTCCTGAGGCACCTTATCTCTGTTCATAAGCTTTATACCACTGAAGCAGTGTTGTCATACTGTAAAACTCAATGACATCGGCATGCTCGTCAAGTGTATCTCTAGCGCCACCGTCAGCGATAGTGCAGAGCGCATCTCACTGGCATCGGCAGTGGAAAATGGCGGCGCCGATACGTTGCATTCGTTGTAAAGCAACAAATCTGGCGTCGGGGACGCCCAAGTTCCTTCGTTGTACAGTCAAATTTGCTGTATTTGTCTTCATCGTAGGGGCATGCGGAATACATAATGAAAAAGAGTGGCTGGGGTTCGACATGGCTTGAACCCAGTTAAACAAGTGAAAGCTCTGTTAAGCGTGGATAGAACCGGTTCTTCAGTGCTTCTTCCGGCCGAGCTATGTGGGCAGAGTGTTAAGACAAAGCCTGGCGCTTGCGGCGAAGAGTTGACGCCTCGCACCGGTGGGCGCATCATCCACGTCAAAACTGAGCGAAGAAGCGCCGCCGAAGCAGCTGCTAAGGCACGTTTGTAGTCCGACGTTGTCAGCTTGCGAGCGAGCGTCGCTCAACGCCGGGCGCGTCGAAGCGCGTCGGTATCGTCCGGTTACGTTGGCTGCGCTACTCCGTCGAACCATTGGTCGATTCAAAGGCGATGGTCATACTCCAGACGACGTTGTTCTCGCCAACGTGGCGTTACGCGTGCGCACGCTCACGCTACGTCAAGCTATATTTAGCTCTTTGACCCATCGCCTAGTCAAGTGGTACACACCGACGAGGCTTGAGCGAGCGTAGCTGCGACGCTTCTCCGCAGCGGATCACGTGATGTGGCGTCACACCTTAACACTTGCACGGCTGAAGATCAAACGTGCGCCGAGATTGACCATGGGAGTTGTAACTCGAGGAGTAGAGATTTCGCTTTAATAGGAATTAGGCCGGGTCGTAATCAGTCTGTCGTAATACATGTCATTTCGCTGTAGAGGCGTTCGACTGTACTTACCTTTTTGTTATGTTTACCGTATACCGATTTTAGTGTACAGGTACATTATCTCAGTAAACCAAGGGAGAGCGGATTATGGGACTTCGAAACACCTGGCGCAGGTCCACCGTTACATAAACTGATAAACCAAACCATTGATTGATTGATTGATTGATTGATTGATTGATTGATTGATTGATTGATTGATTGATTGATTGATTGATTGATTGATTGATTGATTGATTGATTGATTGATTGAATAATTTATTGGATGATTGATTTAGCATGCGCTTAAAGCAAGTCAAAGGCTGTGAGAGATGTCGTGGCGGATTTCGGAATAATTTGGTCCATTTGCTGAATTCATTAACGTGCATTCAAAACGCCGGTACAGCAACGTTATTACATTCCACCCCCATCAAAATGCGCCTGCCGGGCTTGTATACTAACACACCACATAAGAAAGAAAGAAAGAAAGAAAGAAAGAAAGAAAGAAAGAAAGAAAGAAAGAAAGAAAGAAAGAAAGAAAGAAAGAAAGAAAGAAAGAAAGAAAGAAAGAAAGAAAGAAAGAAAGAAAGAAACAAACAAACAAACAAACAAACAAAGTAAGAAGTGCTGGGAGCAGCGCAGGGAGAACTGTGCCAGAGATACACAAATTTGTTGATCAGCGAAACTGCGCAAACAGCGGGAGAGGAAAGCGTATTGTCTTCGCTCCGGACTCGGGTACGAGAGCTGGAAACGCTGTCTGAGTCGCGGTTCATGTATTGCTGCCTTCACGACCTTCCTCCTCCCTGTGGAGACGAAACGAAATTGCCGTGCAGCCATTGTCAGTTTTGTTCGGTGCGCGCCGTACTCTGGCTGGTGTTGATTTGCTCTTCCATTGTGTCGCTGCTTCAGTGACTTTCTGGCCATAGTGACCAAGTGTCTGTCTCCGCGTGCGTGCGTGTGCATACGTGGGTGTTTGAGCGTGTGCGAGTTTGTGCGCGCGTGTTGCTGTATACCAAGGACAAGAGAGATGCCGCGTGGCTTGTTATCTGCGTGTTGCCAACGGGCACGTCGCACAGATTAATCGGCAGAGCGCCGTGGCCCATTCCCTCCGGCCGACTACGCCCGGCACGTTACAGCCTTCAAAGAACAAACGCAAATTGAACTGTAATGCTTTCGTTCATGGGCTTAGCAGTTCTTCCTTGTTTTTGCTTTTTTCTTTGTGCGTTTGCGTCCGTCCAAGCTTCAACCGAGAAAATTGGAGTTGTTTCCTGACTCGCAGCCCGACGATGTAACTGCGCTGCTTATGCTCTTGAAACAATGGCGCGGGCCAGATGGCTCCGCAATACATCGCACAGGATATCCTATATTTAGAGCGCTGAATATTTCTGTTGCACTTCTGCGGCACATTGTCTACTCATATTCTTCTTCCTCTGGTTTTATTTTATTGATTTTTATTGCTACAGCTATTTCTCGTGTAGACGCATTATCAGAACAGAAGCAACAAACGGCTGAGAAACAAGGGCACCGAACGGCCGAAATTTGTCCAGTTCCGCGCGGCTTGGGCATACTCTGACACATGTCATTTGGTACTGCGCAAATGCACGGAGTACGCTTTACGCCTGCCTTCGCAATTGGACAAGTAGGACGCTTCCCTCAGAAACTGGAGCGGTTGTTCAATTGAACACTTTTCAGCAGACGCTACGAGCGCCAGTTTTAGGAAATCTTAGCTTTACAATCACCGAACAAACTTGCTGAGTCGCGTTGACCCCTTCGGCAAAGGAGCGATGCACACATCCGATCAGAGCCAAATGAGGACGTAAGCACGTTGCCCGAGAGGTGGGGTTTCAAACCTAATTAAATGAAGGTGGACGAATCTCTAGTAAATAATAGCAAAAAGACGGCAGGACTGTTGGTGGCGCAAAAGTAAGCATCAGGCAGCGCGACAAAAAGAAATCCTAGACTAATATGTATATTTATTGTTCCATCGTTTGTTGGCATGAACCACTAGTTTGAGAGGCCGGAAATAAACACTTCAGGTATAGTCGAATATAATGAGCTATAGATAGCAGCACACCCACCCCTTTCCAGCCCCCGCCTTTCATGCAACCATCCAACCATGGTATCAACATTATGTTTTGTATGGAGGAAGATTGGACACCTCACGTGTCCGTCCCTGCAGTGTGACGATTTGCGGTGATTTCCCAAGAACACCTACGAAAGCAAACTATAAATTGGAATGTAAGCCTTTATTCGTCCACACCTGTGAGCTCTATTCTTCGGGATAGATAAGCCAACATGCGAACTGTTCAATTAAGGCGGCTTTCCTGGGGATCCGCCTTCATAACTGATCCACAAAAAAATTAATTCGCGCCTTTAAACAGCGCGTTGCTCAAGGTTTGTGCCACGCAGAACGGCAAGCATCACTTGTCACGACGCTCAACAGAAGTGGAGCTTAGCGTAGGCACTCTGGCGAAGCCTGCTTAAGCGAGAAAAATATTTAGTATTTTTGCATTAGCGTGACGTCGTTCCAAACAGGGACGTCCGTGGAGCGTAGCCGAAACGATGTTTGTTTCATAGCTTTTTAACATATATTTCACATGGGAGAACCTCGACAGACTAAAAAAGAAAAGCAGCTCACGAAACGTGCGAGAGGTATTTTAAATCCTTCACCGACTGACCTCCGTTTCCTAAACGCGAGCGCCCGAATGTGACGGGTCGGGGAAGACGGAAGGGCGAGCAAGATGAACGGGGCGGCTGCGGCTGGGAACGAGCCCGTTTATTACCTCGCGTTTATTTACGCCCCACGCGCGTTTTTACCGCCGTACGTCAAAAGTGCGCGCGGCGTTTCAAAGCCGTGCCGATGTTCGCAATGACAGAACTTAGTCCCTCAGAAAACCGGGGGACATCCCCGTCACGCGGCATTAGCTTCACCTGCGGAGCCCGCGAGCTAAACAAAAACAGGGAAGCAGCCAAAGTGCAACAAGCCTGAAACGAACGGCGGAGTCGGGGCTTGCGCAAACGCCCTGGCAGCAGGCCTTGCGTATCGCACTGGGCCAGTAACAAGTGCAGTGGCACGTGTTTTTCCAGTGAATCGAGGCCGCCGCCGCCGTCGTTTATGTGTGCTCTAGTCGCGACCAGAAGAGAGACCCGGGGCCCGACCGTCGAATTTAGAAAGCGCGCCGGCGCGGTGCCAAGCTGTGCAGTGAACCTGCGTCGCGCCGCCGTTCCTTCGCCGAGAGCCTCCCCTATACGAGCCGCGCGGTGAAGTCCTCGCGTAGCGAGCCGCTAACGAAAACAACGAAAGCAGTAGCGGGGCTCTTGCTTCAAACGTCCTCGCGAGTGGCGTCGTCGGGCCTTCGTGAGCGAGATTGATAGACTGATTTGCTTTCCTGTCTATTTCCTACCCGCCTCAAAAGATATAAACGAATAATATAAGAAAATGGAAAGAAAAGAAAAGCTCGAACGCTCAGCAAGAACATTCGTCACCTCCATACTCTACCGCGCCTTCTTCACTGGCGTCTGTAAATCGGCAGACAGTTTTCGTTTTATGTATCTTATTATTGCGAATGTAGAAGGAAAGCACTAGAATAGGTTTCTGCCTTCAACGTCCGCGAGTGTCATATGAACTTTGTAAGGTGGAGAGACTGATCGACCGATTCTTGTTTTCATTCCTAATGGCTTCGCTGGAGATTCGGGAGACATCTTGTACTTCGTGACCTTCAAGTTCGCGTACATAAGAAACACCTAGTCGTAGTAGTAGTAGTAGTAGTAGTAGTAGTAGTAGTAGTAGTAGTAGTAGTAGTAGTAGTAGTAGTAGTAGTAGTAGTAGTAGTAGTACGGAAATATTAACATATTCAATTTTTGATTGCGATAGCAATTATATGAATGCTCAAGGCGCCTTTCCGTCGTCGCCATAGACGTCGGCGTGATGTTCCGTTTAAATTCCAAGTGTGATAAGACCCTTGCGGTGCGCCGTATGCCTATTTGCGAGTGAAAATATGCGAGGGTGAGCCGATGATGGTGGCTTAATCTCGTGCACGCAAGAGAGGAACGCGGGGAGGTAGCGCGTCGTCTTCCTCCATCGCGCGCAGGGCTCTGTGGTGGGGAGGAGTATGGCGCAGCCGCGTGAGCCCTATCTTTAAAGGGCGTTAGCCCTATCTTTAAAGGGGTTTTGCGAAGGGACGTGATGCTCCATGTGCTGATAGCTTCGTGTGAGATGCGTTCTCGCCGCTTAGTTCACGTTGAAGCGAGACGCAGCACGAAGGTCACTTCGCTGGCTGCTGCTGCCGCGCTTCGTCACTCCAGCGTCTTGACAGGGAGTAGGCGTGGTCATCGAGTCACACGCCCCCATGTCTGTTTGTGCATGCGTGACGCATGTTTGCTAATTTAGTCAGCAAGCCTATGTTTACTAGTTCATACCGCTGACAAAAGTACTATCCTGTCTACTAATTTGCTATCGCAAGCGATGCTTGCGATAGACAAGGACTGTGTAAAGAAAGAAACTCGTAAGCTCGAGGGAGTTGCTTTCCTTTATCGGCTCGCAGGCAGTAAGAAGGAGGTAGGGTCACTGTACTTCACTTGTACCTCATTCAAGCCATTTTTCTCATATTTCGAGCATCCCTCTTCTGTGCACACAGACATACCATACCTTGACATTCTCGCTTATTGTTACCATCGTCGCTAATCATCCAGCGTTCATACTGTTCGTTCCTTTATTTTCTGTCTGTTTGTACGTTTTCAAACTGAAGCGTCCTTGTCTTCAAACCCCCGTGACACGTGGTTTTTTGAAACACAGCAGCTAGATGGTTTACCACGGTGCGCCACGAACGTTCGCGAGCAGCGAGGGAACAAGTATCAGCGTTCACACGCACCAGCACGCCACGAATCTCGGAGGGCACACACGGACTTCGTGGTTGTGCCGCTAGATGGCGTAGCGTGTACACTGGGAAGCGCATGAGAGAAGCCCGGCTGCAGCACAAGGCTCATGTATGACACGTTTCGGCAGCGGCTGCAAGGTGGGTCGTTATGTTGCTTGATTGCTAATCGCATTAATATCAAATTCATTGTGAGAGTTGGTCTCTCGTTATTTTTTGAAGAAAGCAACTGCGTTCACTACTAGCATAAGTTATGTGTCCGGGACCTTCTTGACCAGTATGAATGCTCCTGAATAATACCTATATATTTATCATTTACTTATCCAAGGTACCTCGCAGTCTCCAGTTTGAAATAATGCGGGAGGGGGCTATAGTACTGACGTGCACTATGAACGTTGGTCGTACCTCGGTATAGATTTTATTATTGCGATAACACCTGTATGGACACACCAGGCGGATTTTCGCAATTCTTGTCGCTGTTGCCGCGGGGCTCCGCATATATTTAGCTATATGCATGCTATATGTTTATACATCCTGCATATGCAGGATATATTGATACACTATTCAATCACTAAAATTGTTATTACCAGGTATACGTTCCTTATTACATGTTTCCTTTGATTTTCGAAAGTGTCAGCCTACAAACACAGCTTATGAAACACAACATTCACACCACATGCCTTTTATTTTAAAACTTCCAATACAGTTAAATATCAAAAATTCAAAGCAGTATCAGTGTTCAAACCATGAAAATGCAATTTTACTGGCGCGGTTCATTACGGGCAGCGTAGTGGCGCCTGTGCGATGTCAATACAGACCTTACACGGCGCGTTAAAAATGTTAAGAGCGTCGGAAATTGGGGCTCACCCACGCATGTCGTGTTCGCCTTAGCCAGACCCACGTGTAGTTAGAACACAGTTCGAGAAGTGCAAGCGCAACGCTAAACCTTGCTGGTGCAGTCAGTGCTTCGCCCTTCGGGAGAAATGGCGAAGTTGTTAAAAAGGAAAGCTTCATTTACATGTGCCAGAAATTTTCCTCAAGACGTACGCTTGACCGTTGTGTCAAAAACTCGTTTCAATGTTGTCACTGCAGTCATTTAAAAAATTTCCTTATTACGTGAACAACGCTCACAACTTCAACAATTGCATGCGTCTCTCTGTGCTCAGGCAACTCTTTTAACTAGCTAGATTTACCTTAGATATCGAGTTGCTTTCTATCAATCCCGTAATAACAAACCAATCCTCATGTGCAAATGTATCCTCGCGCTGGTACGACACTCAACGAATGTTTGTACCCCAGTGGTTGTGCGTCTAAACGCGATCAGGCTCATCGCGCTCTACTTACTTTTCTAGAGTTAACTAACTTAGGTTCACGTTTGTAGCATCGAAACTATTCTATTCAACACCCTGTAGTAGCGTGACCTTTAGTGACCTGCCCTACTGTTATCTGTACTGTGTGTTCTACTTTATTCTTTAGATTTGTTCTGTTGCTCTTCATTTCCTCTTTCCTCACCTCCTTCCTATCTTCCATTCTTGTGTTGCTGTCACCTCCCTACTGAAGAGTAGGCAGGCGTTGTGCCCATCCCATTGACAGTTGCCAGCCTGCTTCTGGCTTTCCCTTTCATGTTAATTGTATATATGGGTTCAAAACAAATAATAATAATAATAATAATAATAATAATAATAATAATAACAATGCGTCCCTCGATCTATGTTGCATATTCAATCTCTAGCCGCAAGGGACCTATTTTGGTAATGTATTCGGCCCGGTATCAGTCTTAAAGAGTCCTGAACAAACCGAGGTCGCGGTCGTGTGCACAGTCCATGAAAATGTGCAATGTACTAACTTGCCTATCAGGCAGCACATTTAATTATATTGTCAAAGCCAGCCACAGCAGCGGAACTTACGCGTGCAGCGGTGTCGCCTTTTATCCACAGCGTCAGTTCTTGCGACGCGTAATTTTTTTTATCGTTCTCTCACTCACTTTAGCCTCCCTGCTGTGGTTTCACATTGGGGATAGTGTACTGTTGTTTATCATTGGATGTCTTCGGCGAGATCAGACGAAGCGGGAAGGAGATAAGGCGGAGTGTAAGAAAGAATTAATCTCCTAGCTTCTTCACGTTGGGATCAAACAGAGCCCCAATACTCTCCATTGGGCCGTCGACACTCAACGTAATGAGAAAGCCTCCGCCTTAACCTCGTATTGAGCCCGACGACTCGCGGCATCCCTTATCTAACGCTCTAACGGACGCAAGCAGCGTTCTCAGGTGCTTACTGAAGCAATCTAAGATGTTTTTGTGTGTGTGTGTGTTTGATATTCCTTTCTGGTTAAGCGAAAAGAATAAGAAGAACTGATTTTGGGGGATTTTAGGAATAAGGAGCTCGATATTTTGTTAGAGACATCCCCATCAAGCAAACAGTCATTGAAGCCAAAGAAAGTATAGGAGAAATCAACAATTATATCTTAATTCAAGTGCATAAATATTAAGTAAAAGGAAAATAAAAGCGAACGAAAAGACAGCTTGCCGCAAGTGAGAGACAAACGCACATCGCCCGCATCCCAAGTGTGGCGTTTTATCATTAAGCTACCGGCGCCCTCACGAACCCTTCTTCTTGAAAACTCGTAATGTTCAGACAGTTTAATCTCGACCATGTTTATTTACTGACCACGCAACTATGACATAACACCTCGATATGCGAGCACGAAAGCTATAATGAATGCTCACATTGTAAACAATGCCTCTCATTTTATTTTCACGAAGGCGTTCGAAGAATTTTTCGTCAGAGAAAATTCCAGCCAATCCTGATGTTGGACATATTATCAGCGAGGGTGGCTGCCCAATGACAAATAGCACTTGCGAAAGAATAGCCTTGGGAATTCGGCCTCTGAAGCGTAAGCCTTGCATCCTTCTCATCCACGCAGTGCAATCTGAGCACGACAATGCTCGACTTGTCACTCGACTCGTGCTCCAACGTACTGCGTTGTCGCGGCGTAGTCCCAAGTTTCAGCCGTTCATTACTCGCTGTATAAATAAGCAAGGAAGATGCGGCAAAGAGCCTGTTTACGCAAAAAGAAAATGAAACAAAAAAAGAAGAACGTTCGAAGTGTGCCACATTGAGTGGGACAAACGGCAGGAACAACAACGACTGCGGTGCCTCCATCAGGGCCGATTTCCCCACCGTCTTTTCGTCTTTCAGTGTTCTGTTCTTTCCTGTGCCCTGTCTTGCTAATACCGTGCAACGTTGTCATTGCTAACGCCGGTGTCGGCTGATGAAGAGGGCGCAACTAAATAAAAGCTATTCGCGCAGATTTCAAGAAAGAAAGTGTTAACACAAAAATATTTTTCGTAAATTTCTTGAAGGTTCATACACATCGAAGCATATATTTTATAGGCAGCTTATAGAAACAGATACTGACTATTTTGGTTTAGTGTTTCACTGCACTATCTCGAGAAAGCAAATATTTTATAGGCAGCTTAAAGAAACAGATACTGACTGTTCTTGTTTAGTGTTTTACTGCATTATCTCGAGAAAATATACTGATTGACGAAACAAGTCGACTAATTTTGAATGGCTTATGGTTAGCGGTATAATTATGCTTGACAGTATTCAACAAGCCGCAGGTAATAACACCTTTTAATTTTTTTTCCTCTTCCTACCTCATGACCTATTAGTTTACGCTGTGAGTCAGGGCTCGTATTCCCAATAAGAAACAAGTCGTTATGTTGAAACAGTTCGTTAGAGCCACTGTTATAGCTAATGAAGATGTGAGACAAATTAACAACGAAGGCAGCCGGCCAATGTCCCAAGAAAATGCACTTCCGAACAAAAAGCTTCGTAAAGTTGGCCCCAGTAGTGTCTACAAAAAAGCTATAACTCATGTAGATACAAAGTGAAATGTCTATATGGAGGTAGTGTAGCCTACGAGGTGTCTAAAGTTGCTCTGCAAACAGTTCCGGCAGTTTTTTCTTTTTCCTAATGAAGCCTCACATACATAATATCATTCAGTTATTAACAATCAATTAGACTTGTATCAATAACTTTTGTGGTGCTACAAAGTACACGTCAATCAACGGCCTTAGGCCCGGTAATTTCGAATAATTTGGTTTCAGTACAGAAAAATGCAACGATAACTGAATGGGTTTAGCTGCCACAGTCTTTGAGACACGTCACAAAGGCGGTGCCCCACATAATTTTGACCATGCACGATTATTAATGGGCACAGAAGATCCTCTCGCACACGGGCATTACTGACATTTCACTTCCTCCACAATACACATGTCACCACCTATAGCAATAATCTAGAGGCGTGGGGATGAATACCTGAATATTTTATTCAGTGTGCAAACTAGTGGGCCTTGTTCCCTCAAATGTATTAGATTTAGGTACCCGGTAAGACACACTGAGGTCTATCTGGCAAAAAAAAGAAAAAAAAACTTGACCAGTTTGTTCTGATTGAAACTAAAAATTGGTTCTAGTGACAACCAATCAGCAGTTTATATTACCTCGTTCTAATGCGGGGCCGGCATAACGTAAAGATTCATTTCGCTTCGTCATGTTCCTTTCTTGGCGTGCCGATCCTAGTGCTGGCGTGATTTGAAATGCTGCTCGTGCCACTTACGAATTCGGTGAAAAGGAATAAATTTGGAATAAAATTGTTTTATTATACTGCCATACATATTTCGTTTTGATTGTGACTGGCTTCTTGATTTTGTTTCGTCAGTAGTTGGTTTAATGGATAAGACCTTCTTTTATTGGACGGCTTAGGAACAATTTCTCATTAGCTACACCTTAGACATCGTACTTGACTGACCTCGAATAATCTATTCGATCAATACTAATTGTATCTGGAGGCATTCTGGATCAATAATATAATTTCACGAGAGCAGTCACGAGTCTTTCATTTCTTGGGCGCTCTAAAAAAGGATGTTAATGTTCTGTTTCAATGGTCACAGCGTCGGCGCCGACTGCAGTCACCGTCGGTCACCAGGTGCGAACAGCTTCGCGAATTCGCTTTCCTGATTAGCCGACTCGGAAACTATGACTTCAACAGCCTTGCACGGTTTCTGTGAGACGGAATGTGTCCTCAGGCGCGACGAAACTCCAGCCCAGAACGAGGTTTATTTCGTTTGCAAGGATGCTTCCAATATTTGCTAGCGACTCGGAAGAAGGGGAGAAGAAACCTATCTCTGTCGCATTCTTTTTTCACGCTCGTGACAAAGCTCATCCCGGCGTGTTTGCTTTCAGAATCTTCAGAGGAAACATTGCTATTTGATGTGCCGCGCAATCGCCTCTCCCGCGATCCTCCATGTTCACTGGGCCGCACCCTGGCTCTCTTTATTTCTCTGGGAATCGAGCAATGTCGGCAGAAAGCCCTTCTGTGTTGCCGGCGAATTATCTGCGCGGAGAAGTCGGGAAAAAATTTCGTACGCGCGGCCTCGTTTTCCTCCGCCCCCTGAAGCGTATGTCGTCCCTTCCACTCTTAACCCTGAAGAAAAGGAGAAAAAGGAGCCTGTTCTCGTCTGCTTGACGAGTACTGCAACCAATTCTGTTAACGTCAGATCTCAAGTAGCACGTTATCGCGTGGGCATTGCAGTGCAGCTAGCTAAAGAATACTGATCGGAATACAGGCGGAAATGATTGAGTCAGTTGATGGTCACTCTTTTTTACATCATTATTTTCCTAGATTTTCGAGAGACGCTAGACAGACGCAATAATTTTTTTATACTACAAGTTTCTCTAGCGGCTCCAATGTCTTTTGAATGCAGCCAGGCAAACGGGGATAAACAACTAGGATAATCGATGCTCGCAAGTGTACAGATTCTGTACGGTGCCAATTGTAAACAATATATTAGTGGGGAGAGGGGAGGAGGGCAAGATATTAGGGTCGAATAATTTAGTGGGTGATATTCGAAATTTTGGCAACTTTTGTCTTTTCGGCAACATTTAATTACCCAATGAATATGCAGGAATAACGTGAGCAAATAAAAGCACATGCACCAAACGTGCAGACTGTATTGCCAGCATTTATCGTCAACACCTACTTATTTATTTATTTATTTATTTATTTATTTATTTATTTATTTATTTATTTATTTATTTATTTATTTATTTATTTATTTAAGGCGTCCAAGAACAGGCTTTACGCCTTAATTTACGCCCATGAGTAGATGGGAGCTGTAGTGGGCGCGACTAAACACCTGGTACAATGTGAACCTGAGCTTTGAGACAAACACAACTAGCAGCTGAAGAAAACAATAGAATATGTAATCTGTCACTAGATGTACAGAAGCATTGAGACGGTTTAATAATGAATATAGAAATGACGAACAAATGCAAGGGCCCCATAACGTAAAACTATTCCAATATGTTTCTATTCCAATCTCCTGACGTCAAATTTGCGTAACCGCCGACGCAAGCACCGGGCGGTCACGCGCAGGGTTGTCTGAACAGACCAAACAAACGCTCTCCTCGATCATAGGAGGTCACTTTTGTTTGCTTGAAAAACGAATAACATTGCCTACACTGAGCGGCTTGTCGTATCTAATTGGCTGATAAGAGGCGAGGAGAACGCTCAAGTGGAGAGGGATTCACTGGGGCAGAGCCAGTGCACTGAAAATCGATAACCGCATGAAGAGGGTGGTGCCGGCGTCTGCGATTGGTCGGTTTTCCATTACTTAGCTTGTGGTGGCTGGTTGAAAATCGCCGCGGCATGCAACGGAAGCTTAAGAATGACGCTAAAACTGACCCTCAGCAAAGAAGAGTTGGCAGAATGAGGTGGTAAACGTGCCGAAAGGGCTCGAAAGCGTTACACGGCCACGCACCAAGCTTTTTTATACGCAAATACACCCATGCACTCTGGCAGGTGCAAGTAGCCAGCGTCTCAGCGATATCGGGCAGAAAAGTTTTATTCCTTTCGGAACGGGGCAGCCTGTGGCTATTACGAAGAAAATTCACTTTTGTTCGGCATATTAATGCATCTTTATCGCGTACACGTCACTTTGACGCGGCGAGTTTGTGCGGTTTTGTGACGTCGCGTAACAGGCAGGTGAAGTGGGTGCAGCCTGAAAACTCTTTACCAATAGCCGAGGGCTAATGGCGAAAAGGGGTCGAATCAGAAATAATGGTTTTTCTTTTTTCTGTCAAATCATGCATAATCGGTGTGTACATGTCATATCAGATGGGGAAGTATCGCGGTTTTCGTGACGTCGCGTGACAGGCAGGTGAAGGGAGGGTGGTCGAAAAAAGTTTTTGACCAATCGTGGAGGACTGATAGCAGAATTGGAATAGAAAAGTTTGGAATAGTTTTACGTTATAGCGCCCCAAATCGACGTTCTCAGTTACTGTTTGCTAGAAACATACTGCACCATTTCGGTGCTCATACAAAGAAAATATGCAGTTGTCTCTTCTCGTGGATAAATTTATTGAACAGAAGCTTTCCCGCTTTCTTGTGCCCCTATGCCTCTCTCTCAACAAAAAAAAAAAATCATTTTTATCTTTGGCGAATAGTTACGTCAAAGCTGAACTTTGCTGTAAGCTTTCTGGCTTATTTATGTATAAACAACTGGCAAGTTTGCATCAATTACCGGTATAAAATAATTGGTGCAGGGTAGTAAACAATGGAAACTGCTTGGTCAATATTGCCACCGTCATGAAGTGGTCGATTGAAGGTCGGTAGCCACCGACCTTCAAACGTCACACTGAGAGGCAATAAAACTAGTCATTGTGCTAAGATGCGTTGATGAGCATTGCTATAAACGATATGATGACTGAAGCTAAGAATTAAACATTTAGCTTATTTACACATTGCGCGAAATGAAAGTTAACCAGATAGTTACCCAGTCATATTTTACCAATATCGAATATTTTGTCTTTGTCTTCCTTTATCAAAAATATTTTATGACAGTAAGCTTATATACATGTAATTTCTACGCCCAACTCACAAAAATTTTTGTAAGTTCTTTGTCGCGTAAGTTCTAGCTCACATGCCATAAAATATTATTATTGCAATTTTCTGAGCTTAGTTCCCCAGCACTTTCTTTTCCCTGTGGGCACTTCCTAATGTGTTCAGGAATATCGATTTTGAACTGAGAACGGCATCGTCTAAGTAAATGCTCAAATGTAAATGCAATACGTTGCAATATATACCTGGCAACTTGCCTGTATTATACGCACTGGTATTACAAGTAAATGTTGCGTGTTCAACCAAAAGATCCCCGACTAGCATTCATCTGCAGGCCGTTAGCCGGAAAGCAAACAAAGAAATTCTTCGAAAAGCGGACGTCTTTATGAGTCTTCTCTTCTTTAAACCACTATGCTTCGCGCAGTGACTAAGCACTTTGTTTGACTGACATCCCTGTCGGTTGTGTTACCTCCAGCGAACAATATGGCACGTGATAACAGAAGGCCTCCTTCCGACCTGTTATTACTCATCCCTTTCCACTGGCAGCCAGCAGTTCACAAAGTTTGACGTGCCCGCCTTATCTATGCACTTCCACAGCTGCAGACAAACATAGCATACACGCCACGTCAAAATATTTCCCCGCCTAGAGCTTTCCGTTCAAACCGCTTTTATGAACCGCGCGCAAGCCAACGCGGACCACTCTCGGCTTGTTACCACACAGACAGGGCGCCCTTTTAGCGGAGGAAGCCGACCTTGAACAAGCGGCAGGCGCCCTTAACAAAGACGCCGGCGGAGTGGTTAACGGGGAGGCTTTTAGGGCTGCAACCCAGGACGGCTTGTTGACGTTGCGATAAGCTTCCGTCGCCTGCAGCAGGTCCCGCAAAATGCGGGCACGAGCCAACTGCTTGAGCCAGGCAGGTCTCTCTCGCCAAGCGTGCTAAAACCGCGCAACGCGACCTGAAGCTCTATACTGGATACACAGTGTGCTTGACGGACAGTATGCGCGTGTATACAGTGGACAGGATACACAGAAACAGTATACTGGACAGGTGCCCTCGAAAGGAAGCCAACTACCGAAATAGATCGAAGAGCGAAGAATGAAATCAAAAGAGAAAATTTTATGATAACTCGAAGAGAAGTGACCCTACTTTCAGAAGTCACAGCATGGCATCTGCATGAAGACATGGTATATAGGAGAAAATTTTATAAAGACAAGTGGTGGCATGTCGTAACGGAAATAATACAGAAACAGGAATCGTTGGGCAAATTCCGTCGGAATGCTACAGCACCCATCTAGAGGTAAATGTGGTCGTGGGCCCGATACAGTGGAAGTACTATGGAGATTTAAAAGAGGCTGCTGAAAACTTCATAGCAAAAACGAAGGAGTAACATGCAATACACCGAACTTACTCTTTCCCTCTATACATAATTAAGCTTTGCATCTGAAAGTCTTTAAAGATTGAGGCAAACTGGAAAGGTAAACAAAACGTGCTTGACGGTGTGTGCCACCACAGCACTTTAAAGGGATCGCTCATAGCAGCACAATTATCACCGTGAACGAAGCCTGGGAAGAACAAGTTCTCAAAGCACGCCATATGGCTCGCCGGTGTCTTTTACTATACAGTGAAATACCGAGCAAGTACTCGCACAAAATTCCAAGATGAACGAGAGAAAACGAAACCAGGACGCTCTCTGTATCAGGCAGCCTAAAATAAGAACAACTGATCGACAACACGGTGATTGCTAGGGTCTGAAACTCAGCACGGCAGCCATTGGACAACACTCAACATTCTCCGGCGCCTGCGTAGAATGAAAGCTTGAGAGAGGAAGAACAATGTTACTTTAGCCGTTGAAACCCGCTCAGAATTTAAGTCGAGAATACCTAAATGCGGCACATGATTCATCGGCCTTCTTCCTTCGTGGAGCTACCTACTCCGGCAGAAAAATATATTGCTGACCTCGAATAGGAGGCGCGTGTACTTGAGATGTACACAATTCGATTGTCTTAAACAATTCAGGACAAATGGCTTGGTCGCTTGAAATACGTTGAAAATCACTCTGAAGTGGATGACTAGGACAGTACACTTTTCTCCGTCCTTATGATCGGCGGCGCCGACAGGATAATGCTGCAGTTACCGTACAGTACGAATGCCAGGTGAACTGCTCAACAAGGAAGAACTTAATACAAGTTCGAAGCTGGAGTAAAAATACTGCCTTTTTCAGACTCTAAAGCCGTTATTGATCAACCAGCACTTGATTCATCGTGTCGTAACTTCTATCTACATACAGAATGGACTAGTGGGCTTGCGTCACGTTCAGTGAAATGACTGCAATAACATAAAAATAAAGACTGAAATAGAATAACGAAAGGACAAGCGTTCGCTCACAGTTGAGTTAAGTCAAGCTGGAACTAATTGGACGACATGTAAGACGTACCTCACATACATAGTTATTTTTGTGTCCCATCTCAAGTGCTACTGAAAGGATGTCAGTGAATTCTGACGAGGTGCCCCTTTGAAGGTTTCGTAATGCGAAAGCAAGGTTATCCACGAGACTGACAAATCGAGAATATGTCCTCGAACAGGGGCCAGCCAATAGTGGTGACGGCAGTGTTAATACAGAAGGCGACCGCTTAATGATGAACCATTGGTGCGAACGAAAATATTTATTGAAGCAAGGTGCAAAGGACCCCGCATACACAAAAATGTTCGTAGGTAAGAACTGCTAGTCAGCGCAAGTGCCAGCTAGTCGTGACGTTCGAAATACTTGTGGAGGTGGTCGGCCAGTGGGAAGCAGTCCCTGCGAACGAAGCGCTTTTTGAATTCAGCCCCAGGACCTGTGTTCACGAAAACGTTCTTACACTAAAACTGTTCGTTATAACAGATGACAACCAATCGGGATGTAGAAGATATCTTTAGCCATCGAGGCCGGCTAATGGAGTACAGCACTAAACAATACGGTAAAGTTAGCCCCAGGGCCTCTATTCAACAATGGCCTTCCGCTAGAATTGTTCGCAACAGAAAATTTGAGCCAATGTAGACGCCTAGACGTATTATTAGAGAACGCAAATGTCAAATGGCAAAGGCTACTTGCGAAGCATTATCTCCGTAAATCTTGCCCCAGATCCCGTACAGGCAAAGATACCTTACGCTATAATTTTTCGTAAGCGAAAATTCCCGCCAATTCTGACGCTGGGCATAGTCTCTGCGAAGGTTGCCGACAAATGGCAAAGCGCACTTACGAACGAGATGCCTTGTAAATTCGACCTCAGGGCCCGTATTTACAAAAACTTTTTGCGTTATAGTTGACCAATCCGGATGCTGAGCATGTATAGTAGCGAAAGTGGTCGTCCGATGGCAACGAGCCCTTACGAACGAAAAGCATTGTTGATTCAGCCCCAGATTCCAAAGGCACTGCACACATTTGCTGAGGGAAAGCCCGTAACCGGCGCGCCGCCTCCCACCATCCTGCTGACGATGGCACGCACCGGCTCCCCATCGCAGTGGGCCATCCATATCTCAACGGGCCTCGATCGCTAAGAGCCGGGAGGGGCCCGTTTCCTGTCCGTTGGTCCTGCATGAATGGGCGCGCGACAACAGCGGTTGATGTGTTTGCATCGCCTTTCGCCGGGCAGATAACGACTTTCACCGCTCGCTCGCCCAAAGACTCGCGGCCGTCGTCCGCAATACCGAGACGGTGAAGCACTTGCATGGCGACGGCTTTGTTTTCGGCTCGTGGTTTTTCAGTGCGTGAGGAGATAGATAAACTTGTGCTTTGTTCTTACGTCGCATCTTTTGTTTCTCTTGTAAAAGGCGGAGGTTAGGTCGGGGCAAAGCATGTAAGACTCCAGCACCAGTGCGCCCATCGTCTGTTTCATTATTAAGGTGAAGCGCTCTAAACGTAAAGTTTGCGTCATCTAAACGAAGATCGAATGCCTAAATCTGTTCCGCACATGGCATGCATTGATGCGCATCAAGTTGTTTCGGCAAATACGGTTGCCCCGGAGCCTTGTTGAGCAAGTGGAAGTCTTGTTGGACAAGCCTTCCATGTGGAATTCACATGTATCCCCTTTGACTACACCATTTTGGTCTGCGTTCTGTTTATTTTGTTTTTCTTTTCCTGATACACGTGCATTCCGAAATAAAAGCTCCCACGGTTTGTTTAGAGGAAGTGAGCTAAGAGATGTACGTGGCCCATAAGCGAAGTACATATCAGACACTATATATATATATATATATATATATATATATATATATATATATATATATATATATATATATATATATATATATATATATATATATATATATATAATTGAGCTACCGCGGCGCCATGGTAGCTCAATTGGTAGAGCATCGCACGCGAAATGCGAAGGTTGTGGGTTCGGTTCCCACCTGCGGCATGTTGTTTTTTCATCCACTTTAATTTCCATTAATTTATTGTTTCTTTATGTTCATTTATTAAGCACAAGTAATTTCCCCTATGTTGTCCTTGGTGTCAGTGTTTGTTGGCTTCTTATAATATATATATATATATATATATATACATATATACATGGCTCTGTATAACAGTCAGTTGCATTATTTCCCTCCTCGCAGAGACAGGACGCTTGTACGGCGAGCTCCTGAACAACACTTTGCTACGCGCTGAACCTGAGTTAAAGTGGGGATCGGAACCTTAAAGAGGTGCGGCATAATAACGACGCATTTCTCTCAAATTTACCGCTAAATCACCACTGAATGTTCCTTATTTTTATGCGAAGCATATTACGAGAGCTCAACCCAGCTCCTCAGGCGCGGCGGTGTCGCCATGAAACCACGTGACACCGTGACGTCACGACAGAGCAGAAGTGGCTTTGGCTCAACTCTTGCAAGACGGGCTGGGTGGGAATCGAACCAGGGTCTCCGGAGTGTGGGACGGAGACGCTACCACTGAGCCACGAGTACGATGCTTCAAAGCGGTACAAAAGCGCCTCTAGTGAATGCGGTGTTGCCTTAGAAACGAGCTGTTTCTAAGGCGTGCGTCTCTTGCTCAGGCGCACATTTCGTTGCCGCGCCGAACGCTGCTTTGCTCGACGCTCACCGCGTCCAATGCGGGTCGCGTAGTCGCTGCGCTGTAGCCCATTGTCTTACACCCCTTGGCAGGTCGACGGGAACGCTGTCGCGTTCCACTCTTGAAGGCGAAGCAGTAATGCATGAGTTGTTTCTTCGTCTAGCCGAACCAAATATAGCCAAGCAACAGCAGTTCACCAGGCTAAACAGTGGTTCAACAACTAAAATAGAGGCTAGTATGCTTCGCATCCTGGGCTTAACCTTACCTAAGCCACAGCCATTTTTTAATGTTGTGATTTCTTTTGTGTATATTACGTATCTGTGTCGTGTACTGTACTTCATTTTTCATCCTACCTGTTTGAATTGGCATGCTAGAAATGCTACCAGGCAAACCTCTAAAGCTTTTCAGGTTTCGCTAAAAATCTTAAGTTCAGTCGCTATTTTCGAAGGGGCCTCCACACGGTCGCGAACGCATGACTACAATCTTGACAGCAAAGGCTCAAAGAAAAAAGCAGCAACGAGAGACATTGCAGTCTAATCCAATCGTATGGCAGACACTGAAAATGTATTTTTTTTTCACTGCCAATTGTATGCCACCCCTATTTTTGTCATTCTACGCCACTGCTCAAGCCTCGTTCACGTTGGGGACACCGCAACGCTCACCCTTGGTTGCACTAAGTGCCTTATGAGCTTTACAAAATCGTGTCCGTGTAATTGGAGGGGCCGCCTGGGCGCCTCGCAGCGGACGACCGACTTCTCTGCGGCTGACTTCCTCGAAGCGCTGGGGCAACGAGGCGGGGTGTTCGCCGATTGTGCTCTCTGAGTTACGGTCGCGCCCTAGAGCGTGACAGCTCGATCGTGGCGGTACTACAGCCATAACCGTGCGTGTGCATGTGTCTGTGTGCATGCTCGGGTCACGAGCCCATGTGTCATCCCCTCTTGGCGTCCTTGTACCGCGCCGTGGCCGAACAGCACCGTGTTTTTATAACGGATAGGAAAGGGCGCGAATGGCCGTGCAAGCTTCCTTCTATCCTGCAGTTGCGTGCACTGAGGCGGATCCTACATGAGCCAGGATTATCCCACAAGTAGGCCCCGTGAGCGAATGAGAAAGGCGGGCAGCTCTATACAAACCCTCGCCACCTCGTAGAAATCATCCTACCACTGCAGTCACAGAGAATTCAGATTCAGAGGCTCAGAATTCAGAGGCTGAAAACATGCAGCATTGCAGTGAGGCGCTAAAAACAAACGAGAGTAAAGCGTCAGCCCGTGCTGGAGTACCTGCAAGCCGCATCGTCGAAGCGCATTTTTCCGCCTCCCAAGCGCTGTCCCGGTAACGCTCTCGCAGCTTAACGGACGGCTCGCTGGCTCTCGACCCACTTCACGATTGCACAATACGGCCCGAGCATTGTCACCCTTTTATATGCTGCCCGTAAAGTTTAATAAAAGGAGAGAGTTATTCAGACGAAGAAGAATGCAAAGGTACTACTGCTTTCTTTAAGACTTGATTCACTTAAGTTCTGCAGATCTGACGTGCCCTGCAAAATGAGGCAGATTAGTCAACGCCGAAAGACCAAAAATAAAAAGAAAGGAGGTCAAGAAAATTCATTAGAATAGTACCTGTTGTCCGCATAACAGGCTAAAAACTGGCGGAAGGGGGGGTGAAGTTTAAACTAGCAACTCATGATGCGCAGAATCAGAAGGACAGGTATATAGATAATAGCCTGGGGAGTTAATTAGGTTTTGTTCAGTTTGCTACCCTACATGTGAAGAGGGTGAATTAAATATAGAGACAAAGAGAGAGTAATGTCCGTCACGCACACTCAGCGAGGCACAGCGTGTGTACAAACGGGCACTCAGGTCTGTTACATTCAGTTGCATAAAGTAGCTTGTGTGGCTGCTCATCAGAGAAGGATCTCGTGGTGCTTGCGATGTCCTCCATAATGTCGCGTTTCTGTAGCTAAGCGCACTTTCACGCAAGCATACACCACACGCACAAATGAATGTCTGTTTTCTTCCTATTTGACAGGGATGGATGACCATAGACGAAAATACACCAGACCAAAGCTTTATCGCACTCGTATAGTAAGCCTAAGGGTGCAGTCACTCATCTTAGTATACCAATCAGTCGCAATTTCGTGGTAAAGCTTCTACAAGCAAACCTCTTTGTAATTGGTCCACATACGTCGTCAATGACATGCTCGTTATTGGGAATGGCCGGGCATTGCTCTTGCATGTCGCTATAGAGAAAAAAACGACGTTGTCGATACGGACCAGTCGGACGAATTGACAAAGGATTGCTTTGATAGTCTGACAATTGATCTTTAATTTAAGGTAGTTCATAGCTGCCGCGGTAACTCTCAATGGCTATGCATGGTGTTCTACTGCTCAGAACGAGGTTACGGGTTCGTTTACCGGCCGCGGCGGCCGCATTCCGATAGACGCGGTATGCAAAAATCCTAGTGTATATACATTCAGGTCCACGTTAAAGAACCCCAGGTGGTCCAAATTAATCAGTATCCCACTATTACGGCATCCATCATAATGCACTGTACGGTTCTGGAAAGTTAACCCCTCCCCCCCCCCCCCTATATATTAATTTTTAAAGTTTGTGTGGGTTGCGTCGATCAACACCCGACACAGTGCTCCCTGAGCCAGGCTAGAGCGATAGCGAATGCACCTGTGCTTTGTAGAGATCGTTGAACATCAGCCGCAAGGTTTAAGATTGCGTGCTGCATTTCTCAAATACCCATGCGTCGTTCTACGTGAGGCCGATGGTGGCGCTTGCAACACGTGACGACGAAAGAAGGTGATTGAGTGCACCCCCCCGTTACCGGTGCAGCGCACTGGCGAAATACTTCTCACAAAAACTAAAATTTGAACCGCGCCAGGCTCCCGCCCGTTGCTGAAGCCTGTGATGGATGTCCCAGCTTATTGGCTTTGGCCCCCGGTCGTTCACAACGGTAGTATTTTGACGTTGCACAGGTTCCCGAATTCCGCACAAGCTCACCTGTGCACCCTTCTTCATCTCGCACATCGCACTCCTTTGCCTCCCCTCTATGGTGGTTTCTCAACTTTTCATTTTCAAAACAGCAGCTACCCATTTCTTTTGTTTAAACTAGTGCAGGACTATAGCATAGGTTATGCATATCTTATTGAGTATATTGCAAAATTACGTAACGTGAAAAAGGAAAGCTATCTAATATAAACTAGAAAAAAAAGTGATAAGGGAAAGCTAGGAAGGTTAACCATGTTGAGCCCGGTTGGCTGTTTGGCACTGGAGAAAGGGAAAACGGGACTGATAGATCGGTAGAAGGAGAGAGAAAAAGTTCACATCCCGCACTCACACACACCCACGCTGAAGCATTCATCGTTCAGTCCACCACAAGCCGTCATATAGGTGATGCATTTCAAGAAGCGCAGCAGCGTTCTTGTGACTTTTGAAATCCCGGACGCCACGAGGCCACTGTCCCACGACCTTATCTTTTCTAAAAGTTTTGTCATCCAATTTTCATTGAGCGGTCCGAAGGGCAAGGTCTGAGCTTCGTATGACGGGCCGTCACACAAATGTGCCTAATCAATTGCGTCGCCTGCGAATGGGGCGTTTCCTTTGGAAACACGTATTCATTCCTAAATGGAACGGCGGAGGATGTCATTTGCAACAGATGTGACAAAAAAAAACTTGAGAAGGTAAAAATACAGCAGCGTATATCAGGCGTCAAACCCCAGTAGCTGATACTATAGTTTAAGTTAGATGAAGAGAAGGAAGCTTACAGACAGTGTAACGCACACAAATGCCGACAATCGGCGACTGCTAAAAGCAGCAGCATCGCTGCCGAAAAATAATACTAAAAAGGACGCCCGGAAAGAACATACGGGATAGAGATGCTGTCCTGTTTCTTTCCTTTGCGTATCTATTTACTCACACTGTTCGGTCAACATGAAGACCTATATAAGCAGTAAGTAAAGCATGCTCCCAACAGGCGCAACAGCATGTTTAAAGGCACCTGTACAGACGCCGGATTGAACCGATGTCCCAGATTCCTTTTCTCAGACTATATTTGGTTGTCCAATCTGTCTGTTGAGATCGTTAAATAGTTATTCCATACACGTAGCACTATATATACGCAGGCGTGTTGTTCCTCTCTGCAGAGTATTCAGCGTAAATATTAAAATAAATATGAACCAACCAAATGGTGTAGGGACACGCTGGCCCGATAGAGACTGACATCTCAAAGGAAAACGCATTGGAATGGAACGAATAAACAGTAAGGAAGGTGACGCCCCGCATGCTTAGACTTTATTAACTGTAGGTGACAAAAATTGTTCAGAAAGATTCCTAAATGCCGAAACCATTCCGAAAAAGTTATTTTCGTGATGTGTTCGAGGTTTCGTCAGCACTGTAATCTGTACTTTTTTCTAATTTTCTTTCCTTTGGCACGTTGTAATGTTAGAATACTCGAATCACCTTCCAGCATATTCTAACGAAAAAATAAACCGTACCAGAAACTAGACATCGCTGTCGCAGTAAGGCTGCTATCTGTGGAAATGAGCGTACAATCAAACAACACAGAATATGTGTATATAGAAAGCTCACTTATAACCGTAACTTCACCAGGAGATTGGGAGTCACTTTTAAGTCGCCTGCAGCGCTCCTATACTCGCCACTTGCACATATACTACGTGAGTAGCTTCTGCCGGAAAAAGAAATCCTAATAAGATGGTGCAGTACAAGCATTATATGAAAGAACGAGCGCCGCTGCAGTGGGCGCGACGCCAATCTCATGAAGTGCCACGTCGTGTCTTCGCCGTCATTGCAGGCAACTTCCGACATCGCGCTGCCTTTCGCGCGCCCATCGAATGCCGTGTCGCTGACACGATGGGAACACGACGTCCCTACTAGCGAACAACAATGGACTTGTGTGCGTCAAACCCGCGCAAGTTGCGCGTTGTTTGATCCCCTTCACCGACTAGGAGAAAACAATGGGCTGTCTCGCACTTGGCGAGATTAAGAGACCCGAAGCCGCTTAACCACCGGCGAGCAGTGTGGCGAAGCCGCACTCGACGGAGCCATGGCAGTACGCTAGGCGACTGAACAAACCATATTCACTGCGAGCTTCCCTGCCACGGCTGCAACAGCACTTTCTCTGCTTGTAATAATCCACAACACGTCCGGTTTGGCTGTCTCAGTTATAGTAAAATATTCTCTAAGTTTCCCACACAAAAAAGCACACAACGGCAAGCCGAAATAGCCCACCCATGGGGACCTTAGAGTGGCCACCTTTGTTTCTTCATTGTTTTTCACAGCTTTGTAAACTAGTTATATTCCGAACTTAATAACTAATCGTACACAAAGTGGGGCACAAGACGTGTTTCTTCATTTATTAACACGTCAAAGCCACGTTCCTGTGAATTATTACAGGGCAAAATACGCCGTTTTTCATCAAAGCAAACGCAAGTGTAAGTTTCTTGAGGTTAGGGACAGATGACTTACACGGCGCAGTAGTAGGTGTCAACCTACTTGATAAAAAATCCATATAGTTAGAGGCGTACGATGGTTAGATCTATCATTAAATTGTTGAATGCTAAAATAGATAAAACGCCCTGAGAAAATAAAGCTCGGGACGTATTGATACATTTCTGCTAGAGCAAGTATTCTTATTTTATCAGCTTTAAAAGCTCGGCTCTTGCGTATGCATGTGTATACCCTTCAAGTGACCATAGCGGTGAAGGATGATGTGGTGGATCAATAGTCTTATCTGATTGAACAGACTCCAGTTTCTTATTCATGTGACGACGCTATACATGAACCACTAAAGCTATTTCTAACAATCTTACTCCGTCATTAAACATGCTCGTCGTATCTTTATATTTCCAACGCAGCAAGCAAAGTAAACCCAAAATTTAAGGCCGCCTTGCCGCCGGAGCACTCTAAAATATTAAACTATCTGATGAGTGTACATTCCAGACACTTCAAATAGGTTTAACTTATGATTCAGCTTTTTATTTTATTTTATTTTATTTTATTTTATTACTTTTTCGCGGAAGCCATCGAACTTCCCAGACAAGCCTCTCAGAATTTTATGCAGTTCTTCTTTTTTGTCTCTTTTTGCATAGTGCAGCTTACCAAGGCATTAGTTCAACGAACGGCCAAGTGGGCAGAAATTACAAGACATTCTCTGCCCTTTATTATGTTACTGCCCTGTATCTATAGTATGCGCGCAGGCATGAGCTACCTAATACTCGTGCTCTGTCGTAAAACGTAAAACTGTGCATCGTTGTGTATACTCGCGCTCTCTTGTGAGCGGAGGAATTCGCGATTCCCAACTGCCGGATCATCAGGATAACCAGTAGCACTGCACACAACAAAAACAGTGTGTGCGACAAGTTCGGGGGCACTGAGTTTTTTTATTTATTTTCTTTTTTCTATTTAGCACGAGACGGAGCTTTCTTGAACCAACCTACCAAAGCTACGACCGCCTCTCATTATGTTTCATCTTGCACCCACTTGAGGAAAGGCCGTATCATGCACTCCAGGACAACCATTTTCAAATATTTATAGTTCCCGAGGATCATTGCAAACTGGAATAATTTATCTGCAGTATTGCTATACTACAGAAATGTAGGTTTCCTTAACTCCACTTTACCAACCGCGCAATAATTAAAGGTTTTTTTATGATGCGTGCTCACCGAACAGACAGACTGATACATTTTCATTCAGATAGACGACCACGGTGGGCAAGCTCAGAGATAGCTTGCATTGGAAAACGGCTGAGAGGAAGGTACAAATTTTGTGTGCGTGGGCTTGTGTGCGTATGTATGTATGTATGTATGTATGTATGTATGTATGTATGTATGTATGTATGTATGTATGTATGTATGTATGTATGTATGTATGTATGTATGTATGTATGTATGTATGTATGTATGTATGTATGTATGTATGTATGTATGTATGTATGTATGTATGTATGTATGTATGTACGTGCGCGTGCTCGAGGTGGGAGAGGGAAGAGGCGCTCTTCATGCTGTACATATGCGCGAAAACATACGCTCCCTCTTTGTTTATATGTCACTCACTTGTGTTTTACTCGGTTGCTTGGTAGCGACCACCTGATGTATCGCATACTTCCCGCTAGCACGCATTTGACTTTAAACGCCCTCGACTCGCGTTCCGAACTGCTTCCATTTCCTCTCCCGCACGCCGTGGTCTTCCGACCCCTAGTTTCATACGTGCCTATACGCTTCGCCCATCTCAGCACCTTCTTACGCCCAGCGCGTCGCCCGGTGGCTTCGGCAGAGCAGCACCTTCAGGATACTTCAACAATGCGAAAGCGTCAATCAGTTTAAAGCTCCCGCTAATCGTAGTCAAAACCGCCACCTTTTGCTTGGGAATCTCGGCCACGTGATCATCCTTCGCCTCATCGGTTGCAGGACGGCGTTGTTCGGCGAGCTTCGCGTCCGTCAGACTCTTCTTAGGGCGACCCATTGCGCTATGGACCCTCCAACACTGTCCACATCAGCGGCACTCCCCTTCACCGGTGGCATACTCACCGTCCTCTACAAGACGCCGTTGTGGGAGAGGAGTTTTTCATGACATTTCCAATCCACAGAGCACCGCTGCCTCGCCTGCATGATCGCTACCCCTCCTTGGCTGCGATCATAGGGCTAAGGACTTCGATCAACACCGCCCTTCCTGGTGAACGCCGGGAGGTTGTCGAGTTCAGACCGCCTGTAGTGAAAACGGTGGTCGTATCTCTCGCAGTCCTCGATCGCACGCGCATCGATGGGTTGGGCCTGATACAGAACGAAAAGAAAAATACGCAAGCTCCGATTTAGCGAGAAATGCGAGAGCATTGCGTTAACATCACGTAGCAACTCTTTCAGGTCCCGGATCCACGATTTAGACCAAGTTCACCACATTGCAATGTGTTGTTCAGGTGCTAACTCAAGGCACACATTCATACATATAAACATGCACAAATACACATATACAAACATAAACACGTATACACATACACGCTCTTCTAAGCTCCTTCATCTTTTCTCTACCTTAAGCACGTGCCCAAACACACACACACACACACACATACACACTTTTCTCCCCTTTGATGCTGCTAATGCTAAGCTATTAAAATGTTTTTATTCCCCCAACAGCTCCAGCACGTGTCTGGCGCTTGACATTCGAAACATGCCTGGGAGGCTGGAGGTCTGGCAATCTTTGCGCAGCGGTGGCCGCCGCAGAGCCACAATGCTCACGCACGCGATGCGGTGCGTGTGCCAAATTAGAAACTCCCGAAGCGCGAGCAGCCAGCGAAGCCATCGGCGGCTGCCGGCGCGCCCCGGAAGGGAAGCCCTTGAAAATAAACGCCTCGCCGCTCGAGCGAGCACGCACGCGGCCTGCTGCTGCTAACGCGGCTCGAGTCGCGCCTCCTTCGACGAGAGCATCCGTGCGATACACACGCCCGCGGCAGTGCCGCCCACGCGGGCCGTTCGTGCCAGAACACAAACTACGGCCTCGATTCCCACGAAGATGACTACGACGTCGTTTCGAACGCTGGCTTGCGAGCGCGGCTTTGCTGAGCCCCGTTCGCCGCAAACGCGTGTGGAAATGTGAACACCGCCAAACACGCGGCGCTCTGCGGTATACTTTCTTTGCCTTCGTTTTGATTCGCCCGATTAGACTCGAGTAAGCACACAATTTTTTTTATTCCTCTTCTAGTACTTTCCCACCCGTCAAAGCAGCAACGCGTAGTCTTGCATGACGTCGCTTGACGGTATACCATAGGTCTACAACTGATATACGAGACACGTAAATTCAATTGGTTAGTTTAATTTTCTAAGTTTAATATTATGTGGTGTGCTGAAATAGATAAATTTACAGCTCTAGGATGGAGTCAAGCGCATACGACACGAGAAATTGTAGATCTCTTGAAGCCATCATCCTGCAATGGGCCTAAATGATCGTGATGATGACGATGGTGACAAGTGAATTGGCCAAAGTTGCATCTAACTTAACAGGGGAGGTTTAGTAATCATTACCAGGAATTATTTGAGCTACAGGTGGGCCTACGTTAAAGGGAACGCCTTAATTAAGTTCAACTCGCTTAAATAAAGGAAATACGAAAGTGCAAATTCTTCAACAGGATATCCACTGAGCTGTTATTTGCCAACTTTGACAGATACGTCTCTTCAAAAACTATTGCTTCAGTAATGATTGCGTCTTTCTTTTGTTTTTTTTTTATTCGCCCTTGATATAAAATACCCGCCGTGGTTGCTCAGTGGCTATGGTGTTGGGCTGCTGAGCACGAGGTCGCGGGATCGAATCCCGGCCACGGCGGCCGCATTTCGATGGGGGCGAAATGCGAAAACACCCGTGTGCTTAGATTTAGGTGCACGTTAAAGAACCCCAGGTGGTCAAAATTTCCGGAGTCCTCCACTACGGCGTGCCTCATAATCAGAAAGTGGTTTTGGCACATAAAACCCCAAATATTCAAATCAAATCAAATCAAATCAAATCTTTATTCAGCATTCTTCCACATATGAAAAAAAGAATGCTAGGACAAGAGCAAAAAAGCTGCTACAAGCAGCTTGACGAGGCCCTTGCCCCTGTTTGACTGGCAGCGAGAAGGTTTTACATTCATTGTAAATACATATTGTTTACATATATGTGTTGCATCTCACAGAAAAAAAAACAAGACAAATGTATTCGCGTACAAGAGAGTCCCACGTACAGACCAACATGTCTGAAAACATATGCAAGAAAAGGAATGCATGACAAATGTATTCAGGTACAATAGCATCCCACGTACAGGCCAACATGTCTGAAAACATAAAGGAAATGGAAGGAAAAAAAACGCATTTCTGGTCCAATTTAGACCATTTTCACTCATGTTGTACAGACAATAAAGGATCATACAAAGGTAATACGAAAAACAAGTGATTGCAATATAACAGAAAACGTTTACATTACATTTTTCCCTTAGCCTTTTTCCCCTTTCTTTCTTTTTTTTTTAAAGTTGAAGACCGTCGTTCGCCATTAAAAATTCTTTCCATTGTTTTCTAGTGATGGTCCTCGGGTCTATATGCCTCCTTTCAAGGCTATTTAGCAGGAATGGTACACGATATTGTAACCTGTTAAAACCATTATTGGTTCGGGAAAATGGCAAATCCCATATTTCTCTTTGCCTTACGCTGTACGGCAGCTGCAATGATTTTTTGAGGCAGCTCATTCGAAGAAAATGCTCATTTGTGCGTCTTAAGCTGCTCTGGTATTTTAAGAACAGGTTAAATATGTATGCATGCTTGACAGGGAGGACATTAAGTGACTGAAACAAATCCCGCGTATGGGAATCGTATGGGGCATTTGCGATATGGCGAATAACTTTTTTCTGTATGACAAGTAATTTGTGAATGTTTGTTTGAGATGTTGTCCCCCAAACAAGGTTACAGTAGTTTATATGCGGGAGGAATAAGGCATTATATAGAAGAAGCTTGAGTTTCGGTGGAATCACCTGTCGCAATCTGCAAATCATTCCACATGCCCTCGCCAAATTTTTAGCTACAAGGTCAACATGAGCGTCCCAAGTTAAATTTTCGTGAAAAATGACTCCTAGTGTTTTAACCTGTTTTGCAAGCTCGATTTTAGAATTGTCAAAATAGATATCCAAGCAACGATTTATTTGCTTTTGCACCGGCGCAAATAAAATACATTTGGTTTTCGCTGCGTTTATTTTTAAGGAATTCACTGTGCTCCATTGAAACAATCTATCAAGGGTAGTATTTGCTAAACTTGTGAGTTCCTTAATATCCTTGGACTGAAAGAAAATGCTGGTATCATCTGCATAGATAACAAAATAAGCTTCATCACTAATGCTTATTAAATCATTAACATAAAGATTGAATAAGGTCGGTCCCAGTATACTGCCCTGCGGAACCCCAGCCTTCACAGGAAGCAAAGATGAATATTCGCCTGAAATAGCGATGCACTGTTTTCTTTGTTCGAGATATGATTTTAGTAATTCTAAAGGTATTCCACGAAACCCATAATGTGCTAATTTGCATAATAAAGTGGTATGATTAATCCTGTCGAACGCCTTCGAAAAATCGATGAATATGCCAAGGGTTAACTTCCTTTCCTCAAATCCATTAAGTATGTACTCTTTTTGCGACAATAGAGCCAGTTCGGTTGACACCTGCTTTCGAAAACCGTATTGCTGAGACGTTATAATCGAAAACCTATTACAAAATGTTGTCACTCTATTACAAATAACTTTTTCCAGACCTTTCGAAATAACAGGTAATATTGCCACTGGTCTGTAGTTGGATAAATCGTTTCTGTCTCCAGACTTATACAACACCGAAACCTTTGCGAGCTTCATTTTGTCTGGAAAGACACCTGTAGACAAACAAGTATTAAACAGATGGGTGAAAACCGGTACCAGGAGATCGAGTACAAACTTAATAGGTCCTATTTGAAGTCCATCTATGTCACGCGCTTTACTGTTTTTTAGTGATGAAAATACTAAGAATATTTCCTCCGGAGATACCGGCTCAAAAAATGCACTGTTAGTAATCTGCATGTCCAGGAAGCTCGTGGCAGTGTCATCATGGATGCTATCAACCAGATTTGTGAAATATTCATTAAACTTGTTCGCCAAATTTTGCCCTTTAAATGCTTCATTATCAATTATTATTTCAAGTCCTTCATTTTGGCGGCTTCCCCTTTGTAATAGTTTGTTCATTTCGCGCCAGATTTCATTACCACGAGCGCCCGGTTTCCCCAAGAGGTTTTCAAAATAGCTGTTTTTAGCATTCCGTAAAAACTTTGTCACCAGGTTTCTGTGTTTTTTATAAGCAAGAAAGTCTGCACGATTTTTTGTTTGCAGAAATACGGAATACAACGCATATTTTTTTCTTATCATACTGAGACATTCATCTGTGAGCCAGGGCTTACGTATCTTCTTGGATTTCTTTACCATTTTGAATCTAAAGCAGGTTCTGTAGGCTTCAGTAAGGATAGAAATGAGAATGTTGTAGGCTTTGTTAGCGTCTACACATTCAAAGACAGGGTTCCAAATTATTTTTTGGATTTCTTCCCTAAAGTTGTTTAATGTTCTCGGATTTATCTCTTGAACAATGAATGACTCAGAATGATTCACACTTTTTTTCATAATTTCACCGTGTTTACAAAACATATAAATAGGTAAGTGGTCACTCACGGCTGCTGAGACAACACCCGATTGTATCGTGTCTTCAATGCTGTTAGTTACGAATAAATCCAGAAGACTTTCAGAAGAGTGGCTGATGCGTGTTGGCTCATTTATAACGTTTTTGCAACCAAATGAATCCAAAATTACCTGCAATTCTCGTGACTGATATGTATCTTGCAAAAGGTTAATGTTACAGTCACCCCCAATTGTAATGTGCAGCCTATTTAATGACACAAAACTGAGCACGCTCTCTAGAAAAGAAAGAAATGCGTACAGTTTACCATTCGGTGGGCGGTACAGCACAACAAATACAGATTTCTGATACTGTAAGGATAAGGCTTATTATATATTATAATATTAATATATATATTATTATTATTGTACGCTATAATGCGCACCAAAATATCAGTATGCATGTTTCAACGAGTGTTTTCATACTTTTTCTACCGTATGAGTGAGACCGTCATGGCCAGGAAGCGAACCCGCAACCTGCTGTGCAAAACCACCAGAGTGGGCAGAGCAAATTAACTTTCCCAAATGACTTTCATAGCGCAGATGGCTTGAAAACATTGAATATCGAAGAGCATGCAGGCTCGCGAGATAAACGGCATCGCTGGAAAGAACAGCCCTTTCTAAATTTCTTTTGCGAGAAAACCTAAAGAAGCAGATGATTGATCGCTTTGCTTTCGCCTTCCATTCCGTCCTCATTGCTTTTGTTTCCGAAGTCTCTATGCCAGCTGGGCTTTCTCATATCGTTTATTCCTCTGACACCACATTGGCGGAGCGGGTGTCTGCACTTTGTGATATTATTTTCTCCTCAAATCACTGACTGTTTGCCTTTCGGCATTCTCGCGTCGGTACAGCTCTCGTCGCGGACGCCCATATGCACGAGCCCAAGCTGAATCTTCCTAATGCTCTTTGCTGGCCGCTGCTGCTGCTGCGCAAAATAGGAAACGCTTCCGGAAACGCGCGCGCAGCGAGACAACGTCCGGTCCCTAGCGCGCAGCTCAAAGTTTTGACGCCGGGGCGGAATTCGAAAACAACACTAACGCCGCGCACGCGGCTGCATCTTTATTCTCCGTCAGCTTCAGAAGCGCAGCATGTGCCAAAACGGCGACGCTTTGCTCGTATTGGACAGAAACCAGAGTAAAACCCTCCGCGTTTCTTTTTACCTGTTTATTGGCTTTCATTGGCACTCGGTTTACTTACACGAGAGAGAGAGAGAGAGAGAGAGCAGCTGAGAGTGGTTTGCTTTTTTTCTGTTTTTTTTTACCACTTTGTGTCTATCGCAGGCTTTCGATGATATTGTTCAAACGAAAAATACAATGCACAAAACAAAATGCTGCCTGCCGAAGCTTCCACGACTTCGCACGTGAAAAACGCGGCTGCTACTGGAAAAATCGTCTACATACGCAATCAGGCATGCACGCACGAGTCTGGGCGGTGACTCTATGACCAGTTGAAACTTGACCGAACGCGAGCTCGATACCACAACACTCAAAGAAACGAAGAAGCATGTATAGAAAAAACACACAAAAATTTCCCAACTTCAGATTCATGCTGAGGATGTTTCAGACGGTGGCTTCTTTATGCGCAAGCGACACAATGTCGCTATTTCATTTGTGTGTCTTAATTATAGGGTTCATACAACAGGTCCTGGAACCATTTACTGATCATATTACTCGCACACCTTAGGCTAACTAGCTCCGGCACCTTCAATACAGCTTTCTGGCGCATGAATGCATCGCTGAAACGCGAGTTTATTCAATGAAATCAAATATAAATGTCAGTTGCTGGTCTGGGATTCACTGCACTTCTTAATATATCAAGCCTTCCTTCTTTACTTATACCTTTATTTCTATGTTCTGTAAACAGCACGACTGATTGAGATGGTAAATGTGGCAAGAAGGGCGTGGAGGCATTACTTAAGAGCTACGTCAGTTGAAACTAAAATGTGCCAAATTTTGGTTTCAACTAACGTGATAGAGACAATATTTCGCTCGAAATCATCCAGATTCTAGTTAATCAAGAGCCGAATTCACAAAGATTTTTGTTCAGTCAATCTTCTCTAACTGTACGTCTAGCATCAGCATTGGTTGGGATTTGATCTTACAAACCATTCTAATGTACGAGTGTTTCGTGAATATGGGCCTAGATGAGTTAAAACAGGCTGCATGTCCCAAGAAGAAAAACATGTGTGTTGGCTTGCACGTCTTGGCTGACTATTAGTTGATGCCAGCCTTTCCCATTAGCACCAAGACAGTGAAGAATAGCTTTATTAGAAGACTTGGCTCAGTCCCTACACTCTTCCATTACCAACAATCTAATCACATGTGAGATTAGCTGCTCTGTGGAGGGTAAAGACGTTTCCGTCTTGGGCCCTCGGTGGAGGTCATTAGTGTTTCCTTCTTGTATTCTTCATGGCAAAGCAGTTATGCAGGAGCCAGCCATTAAGAATACCATGAATAAGATACCAGTCAAACCAGTCAATTGATCTATGTCCGAGTACTCAGTCTGTCGAGTGACCTACATCTGGTCAAAATCATCGATCCATCACTGTGTAAACCAACAGATTATTTATTATTTTATTTCAAAGTACCTTACAGGCCCCAAGGGGAGCATTGAGTAAGGGGGGCGTCATTGAACAAATGACAAGAAAAAACATATATATGAGCGTTAAAAAATGTGAGCTAAAGATGTTTGTAATGATCACATGCTTCCAAACAGTGTTTAAAAAAAACGCTAAATCAATACAAAGCGTTATCGGGAAAGGAATGAAAAGGGCAATTCACTCTAACATAAAAGGCAATGTAACACTTGCGCGAAATAACGTACATAGCGCGAGTACACAAAGCAAACAAAATTGAAACCACAATAACAAGAAAGTCACGTATTATATGACATGACATATGTACAGATGAATATATTTGTTATGATCAAGACTGTAGGTTCAGTAGTTGTCTGAATTTATCATTGCTCATTTGAGCGACAGTGCTATTAGGAAGCGAATTCCATAACCGAATCGCTCGTGTTAAAGCCGAGAAGTTAAATGCGTTAGTGTTGCCATAAATGCGATGGGTGAGTTTGTGCACTCACCCATTTTAGATGGGTGAGTGCACAAGCAAATAGGTCAGCCGGCCAATATCTGCTTAACGTGCACAATATGTATAGCCAGGCTATATTGAAGCTGGCATCCGTAGAGCTATCATCTTCGATTTGCATGCGCCCCCGCGACTACCTCGACAGGAGAGTAAACTCTTCCTGACGGATGCGCGCCCTCTCGCTCCTGTATAGTGTTCCCTTAAACAGACGTTGTAAAGAGTGCAGAGGGAGGGAGGGAGGGAGGGAGGGAGGGAGGGAGGGAGGGAGGGAGGGAGGGAGGGAGGGAGGGATAAGGCTTTCAGCTCGATACGCGCTCAGGTTTGCGATCGACAACTCCGTTCACATGATATGCAGGAAAACGAAGCGTGCGTACACAACCAGCCACATTTCTTTTTTTTCGTGCACCCACCGATGTTACAAAAACCCGGAACACACAGCGTGCCTCAGCGATACGGTTGCACCGTAGCATTTTTTTCTGTCAGCCGCATGCGTACGTTTCTAGAGCCCGTTTCTGTTCATTCGAGCGTATGTGGACACGTGAGAAGGCGTACGGCTATTTCTTTTTCCCCATAAACAAAGTGGGCGACCCCATTGTGGCTGAAAGCTTGGCATGCATGTGTGTTTCCGTGATCAGGAAAAGGCCAATCACATGGCGAATGCAGAGGTTTCGCCTGACAGGCCTTTTCACAGCACTTTGAAGTATGGGTGGAACTGCGAATAGAGTACAGATATGGGAAAGAGGTGGAAAACAGAGCAATTAATCGGGCATTTTTCAACATTATCTGGCTACCTTTTGCTGTGGCAGTGGGGTGAAAGGTGTCGAAGGCGATATAATAGGAGAAGGTAAAATAACAATGGGGCGATTTGAATAAGATAGGGAATGGCGTGGGGGCTAGGCGATGCAAAGGCCACCTGACCATTCTGTGCTGTGGAAATTAAAAATTAAAATAAATTATGGGTTTTTACCAGCCAAAACCACTTTCTGATTATGAGGCACGCCGTAGTGGAGCACTCCGGAAATTTCGACCACCTGGGGATCTCTAACGTGCACCTAAATCTAAGTACACGGGTGTTCTCGCATTTCACCCCCATCGCTGTGGAAATGAGATAAAAGGCACTACAAAGATGTTTTGTTTAAAGAGGGACAAAATAACATATACGAAAGAAAGGCATTCGCGTACATAAACGCGACGCAGCACGCGTCAATTGTTCAATTTTATTACTCAGTCCACAATGTCCTCAAGAAGTGGAACAACGTGCTTAATAGCGTCTGTGCTGAGCACTATCTGGACCAGTGTCCAAAGAGTCTCGTCTCCACGCATTTCGTTCAGCCCCGAGCTCTTTTCCACCGGCACACTGTAGCTAGGGCATTCACAAAAATGGTGTGCGCTGTTGAGCTCGAGGTCGCGGGTTCAATTCCGACGTCAGTGGCCGCATTCCAACGGGTACAAAATGCAAGAACTTTCGCGTACTTAGATTTAGGTCCAGGTTAAAGAAAACCCAGGGGATCAAAGTTATTCCGGATTCTACTGCTAAGGTATGCCTCAATCAGGTCGTGGTTTTGGCTCGTAACACGACAGGAGTTAGTTGAAAGAGATGCCCGAGCGTCTCCTTGACGCCGCTTTTGTCGCATGAAGAAGAAGAGGGCGAGGTGGCAGGTAATGTCCGGGAAGTTACCAGTAGGGAGGATCTCGGACCACGACAACATTTTAATGTTTTTTTTTTAATTGCGAATAATGTTATTCGACGATGACAAAACGTGTCCCGTAATAGCATTTCCCACAGTCACGCTGATAATGATTTCTTCATAGAGCACGAAAAATGCACGATGTTTTATATATTTTATTAAATAGATTAGGCATTCTTTGAATCAGGGCGGGAAACGACGGCAATAAAAGGAGGAAGGACACAGAACGAACGCTGTATGACAACTGACGTGTATTAAGAAAAAAAAAGCACAAAGAAAAAGGAAGACACCGTCTGCATGCCCATGTCACGAAGTCACATGAAATAGATCGCCAAGAATTTGCTTCTTACAATATAACCAAAAGACAGGCCGTTCCAATACACGATCATGCATCTCTCGTATTAGGCAGCCGGCAACTGCGCCAAATCCTCAAAATGGAACGCCCACTTCCTAGCTTTCACCACATGGTATACCTTGCGATTGTAAGCCTTTCTTCGATCGAACTAATATCATACTCAAGCACACCGACAAAAAAGCTCGTGAACTTGCAGAAGCATTTCACATACAAAAGATAAATGATGATTGTGTATCAGAACCGCCTATGTGTTTGTTAGATCATGAGAATGGAATTCTTGGTGACCTGTTTCACCTGCCCTAACGACATGCCCACGCTGATGTGTCCCTCCACTTGTTATACAGCGCTCGTACTGTGCCCTTCTTTCGGGTGTTGTCATTTTCCGACCTGATTCTAAGAATGAATCAATTCCAACTCGCCCAGCTAGCTTTCCACCTTACAACTTTGTGCAATACGTAAACGTTGCGGCGCAGCTGCTCCGTCATGCAAGTTTGCACGTGACACGCACATATATTTAGCATTTCCTTATGTCTCAGAAAATCAGAAACCACTGTGCTACACACAAGCATCGCGGCCATCAATATAAAGCGTGAAGGATAAACAATATGCAAAACGGCATATGCTCATGGGGCGTTATACTTAGATGTACTTCGATTATTTTTACTTGGTTTCCTTTATTTTTCTCGCTTTCAGCTCTTTCTAAAAAACAAACTCATTCGTTATTCGTTTCATTCAGCTCCCGGGTTAGTTTCTCAATACATTCTAACCAAAGTGGCGTGGAATGCCAGAACAAGGAGGGATACCCCACCTGACAGCAAATAAGATCAACATTACAAAAAAGAAAAAAAGGGGGCCTTTTATTTGCATGTTTATGAAATAAGCAATGGCTTTTCAAACTTCAGTTCCTCTGCAGAAAGTCCTCGTTTCTTGACTTCTGCAACGAAATGGGCGACAGGGGCACCAAGCACCCTAGGGCAATAACTAATCAAAGAAGAAAATCAAACGTAGCTTTCCTTGTTAGCCCACAGGCAACAGTCGTCTCAGGAGCAAGCGAATGTAAGAGAGAGAGAGAAAAACGGCGAGAGTCGTCACCCGATGGACTCTTCAAGCATGGCACTCATTGTGATGAAGCGTGCCTTTTGTTCGACAATACTGGTCGGCATCGTCCCTTTGAGACCCAGCACGCGTCGTTCGGTTCTCCTTTAATGAATATTGACGTGGTTTTGTCTCGTGCCCGAGAGCGCGATCGCTCGGGCTGCAACACCCAGGGGCTGGAAAAAAGAAAGACACCAGACGCTAAAGAATTCCTCGAGGCATTAGATATGTTGAAATTTGAAGACTCCTCTCTTGGTTCTTTTTTCTCTTCTTTTTTTGTTTTTTGTGTGTCTCCGATGCGTGGCAAAGCAGTTCGTCCTTTCCTATTTCGCGGGTCGGCGCACGCGAGTCGTGGTTCGTTTCAGCCGCTTGTCCGCGCATCTGTCTTCATGCGTGCGGCCAACGGAATTCTCGGCGACGTTCACTGGGAGGTTGCAGCATTGTTTTTGGCTCGTCGGCTTGGCGTCGTTCGACTGTAATTGAAAACTGCTAGCTCCATTTGGGACTGGAGAGCGCGCCTGCCGGCTTTTCGACAGAACAAAATGGAAGCAAGGCTCGCTGGGAGTCCCATATATAGAAACCAATATAATTCGTTCGCAGCATCGCCGCCCGTAAATTACTGCGCGCTCAACGGGATGCTTACACAACATTAAAAAGAGAGGTAACTCAGGGATACGAAATCGCTGCTGTAGGAACACATACGGGCCACGCCACATTCTCAAAGGTTGTTACGTGTCTAGGTGGAAGCGGAGCGTCGGTTGTTTGTCGGTTGCAGTAGTTACAGATATATTCATTCGAGCTTTGCGTCTCGGTTATTATTATTTTATGAAATACCATAACCGGGGCAATCGAATCGTGATTCTGTGGAGTGATGTCTTGAAACGATATACGCCCGCCCGCTTTTGTGTGTGTGTGTGTGATAGGCGTTCAAGTTTACACGGATGGCCAGTGTCGCATTTCTATTTGCGCGCGTTGCTGCAGTCAGTTCGAGTTGAAAACCGAACCTACAATGTATACATGACATAAAGCAACATTCTTGCAATACCCCCATTAGAGTTTACGTTGCGCTCTCATGTGAATGCCAAGAACATGTCGCGCACGTATATATATATATATATATATATATATATATATATATATATATATATATATATATATATATATATATATATATATATATATATATATATATGAGTCACTTTGGCATGCCTAAGCGATGATTACATGTCACGTTTTGAAGCGAGTGATTTTTTGTACACAAAAACGCGTCCCCTAGCTAGCCTACTGCAGTGGCTTTTGTTATTCTTAACATTCGCTTACAACCATTGTTTCCCAACGCCTGTCTTCGGAGGCCCGGCGTATCTGGTGCGAACACGTCAGAATATGATAATGTCCTGCCCCGAGCGCGCCCAGCCGCCGAGTTCCAGGCCATCCACAGATTTCAAATGGGGCACGTGTGCAGAATACCAAGCTGGAGCCTCGCGGAAAAGCTCAAAAGTTTTTTCGCATGCAGGCTTTCACCGTCTCTTCCTAAAACGGTGCAGCATTGTCGAAACTATGAAATGGGCTCCTGCGAATCGGAAGCCAACTTCGGGTAGTTATACGCGATCATCCCAACAGTGTATCATTTAGTGGCCAATTTGGTCGTCGTACGGCTGGTTATTCTGACTGCGCTGTCCATTAGCGCTGTACTAATGGTCCGTGCTAAACTATCGACGCATGTAGAAGGCTCGTGAAAAGATGCGACACAGAAGCAATTTTGATTCAAGCTCTGTGTTGCCCTGTCCTTTGGTTTTCGTGCTGCGTTTGTTCAGCTCGTTCGAGACTACAAAATGCGGGCTACAAACTGTAAGCTACAAACTTCAAGATGCAAACTGCAGGCTGCAAATGGCCTAAACCATGTCTGGCGAATTCATCGAGCGCGTGATTAAGTTGTCAGATAGCTTGCTCTTAGTTTTTAATGACCTATTCATTCGATGCTGTAGGCGTATATGCACAGAACTGAAAGTGAAACCGGTGATTTCCATTCGCTCTACAATGTCACTCCTCACTTGACTAGATTTGAACGTTTTGTTCTGACGTTTCTTTTATGCTCGTCGTTTGACCAGGCAACAACATACTAGTAGTTGTACGTCGAGTCCATGCACTTATCTGTGTGTGTGCCTTGTGTCTGTTCCGGGCGTCCAAGCTTTATAAATATATACCATCTAGGTCCATCTCTGACCTTTCGACCATTTACTAGCGAAATAAATACTTTAGCAGTCTTTCAACCACCACGACAACAACTGCAGCTGCACTACGGCAGGCTACGAATTGACAACGTTGTGCTTTCATGGTTTTTATTCTGTCTTGTCGCACATCAGTAGTTTGCTGCTCTTGACATGGGCTATTGTTGAATTATGAAAGTGTATTGGTTTTATAACTAGTTTGAACTTTTATAATGTTGCGCTAGCGTCAGCTGTTGTCATCAATGAGAAAAGAGACTAAAACAGTTCACGACCAAAATATATCAATTTTGCACCTCCGCAGTTCCTTGCACTGAGTTTGACGCGTCTACCAATTAAATTCAGAGATCAAGAAAAACATGCACAGTTTTATTCCCGTGATAATTGTTGCGCTTGAACTGCAAGGAAGATTTCGCAGCCAAAGTCGTCACACGCTAAGCCGGAAATCGGACCAAGCCGATGGATCTACTTTTGCTGGTTTACTAGTTGGTCGAGACGGCACTCAAGAAACCCTACAAAACACAAGCGTTGCATTGGTCATTAAGGGAACTGTTAGAAACTCTATGAGTGCCAACTACTTACAAAACATTACTGCGCTACACAAGCGTTCAATACTGATTGGTTTCCTGCTAATTAGCACGAGCGAGCACTGCAATTTACAATGCTGCACGGATTTCGTGAGACCTTACACGTATATGCACCGACAACTCGGAGAAGGGCTCGTCGGGAGCGCCTGTAAAGCTCGCTTTGCATTCAGCGCAGCGAAGCGTAAGGCGAAGCGAGCAGGTGACACCGTTTGATAAAGGTGGCGTGCTCCGCATGCAGCGTTGAGCCGTGCAGCTGTTACGGCGTGAGGACTGCACTACGTGCTGCCTGCGCGATGATTTGAAATGCACTGAAGGTGTGCAAGCTGCGTGATGTGTTTCAGAATTCGCAACTATATGCGCATTCGCCGGGCAGCGAAACTCTACAGAAGCCGAGGGAAATAAAGAAACAACAGAAGAGGCCCCCCCGTGGATCGCGTTATGGATCGTTACCAGCTACGAGCAGGCGGAAATTCTTCTCCCAACTCCGCTGTCACGTCAGTGCTAGCTCCACAGTGCGCGTGGAATAACGCGTGGATATAGGTTTTTATCCTGTCTTGTGCAATACAGCCGGCTCTTAAAGCAACGCAGTTGCTCTGACATGAGAAGACAGGAAGTCTATGCACATAAGAAACAGATCGTATGCACTCACGCTCGATGCTGAGCCAGCTCTACGCGTTTTATGCGTGCCAGTGCATATGTATGCGTCACTTCATACTTTTCAAAATTTTTATTGGGTCCCCAAATGCGTGATCGCGATACCGGTGCACGAATGCAAACCTATTGGTTCAGCGCCACTGAAAAATAGCTGCACTTTTAGGCAGCGCGCAATCTGCCTCACTGTTATGTCGAATTCGTAAAACTGTAAATAATTGATTCTGTGACATTGAAACCAACGGCAACATTTGCCGCTGCCTTTATCATATCCTTATATCCCTCTCTCTCTCCCTCTTTTGATTGTAATAGCCAGCTGGTATTTACACTGGGCAACCTCCCTGGCTTGCCTTCCCTTTTGCTTATCTCTGTTTCTCTCTCTTGACTGTAATTGGGTGGAGGGAAATAACGCACGCTATGTTTTTATTTTTTTTAATCTTTTCAAGGAAACAATGGCGCGCATTTCAGCGCCGGAACTCTTGGATCGAATCCTACTGTAGTGGAAGCGCTAAAACAGTTGCCATATAGAAATTTAGTCGTGCCGTTATAGCTGTATAGCATTAAGAAAACTGAAGAAGGAAACCGAAGAAGTGTGCTGGATTCGGTCACTGTGCATCGCATCCTTCAAAATTATTGTAGTTTCGAAGACACAGGGAGCACGTAGGAGGAATCCCAAGTAAATTCGTGCAAGAGGTAGCTCAAAAAGGTAGCTCCACAACCGGCATTTGAACTCTAAGCAGAAATTTTACAGAAAAGAAATATAACGTTCTCTTAAGCCGGCTGCCTTTAAAAGTAACTAAACAAAGAAACCCGTGGAGTGCACACCGGAGAAAGCGGTTTCATGAAATGCCGGGTGGAGAGAAGTTTCGTCACGCTTACTTCATTGCAAAATAAAAACCTAAAAAAAACTAATCCTATATTCCGAATTGGTGGTACAGGCATCCGGGAGCTGTAAGAGACTCGAGAAGTCAATTTTTTTCCCCACAGCGCTGCTTCGTCAGCAACAAAGCGAGCCTGAGTTGCCAAGGCTACAGCTCCAATCTGGAATCCCGTATGTAAATGGACCGCGAACTGGGGGAAGGGGACAGGGGCGCGTTCTTGCTTTGTGCCGAACGCCACGCGACTGTTTCTGCCTCTTTTGTTATTCGTGATTTTATCTACGCTCTGCTCCAGTTGCGATAATAACGTGCAGTGTTGCGAGCGCCAGAGCTTAGACATTCCACCTACTTCAATTTTCATGTGCTGTACCTGTTCCGATGGCCTCTATGTAAAGGGAGCGAGGATTCCGTCAAACTGGCATATATGACTAACTTTCGATTACCAATATTCGGAGGTTTTGGAATTTTCTAAATATTACGTTAAATAAAAGCATCAAATATATAAATCAAACATAATGCACTTTATCTTCCAGTGGAAAATAATTGTTTTCTAGAAAAGCTAGCGGGAATAATGGAACTAGCGTCTTTATTGTCCGGCTAACTTACTGTTAAATTTACTTAGCACTGGGAAACGGTGTTTTGCGCGATCATATATTGAGCACACTTTTCAGGTTCGGAATGGGCTAGAGCTTGCGAGGAGGCCGTTGGACTAGCGACCTCTAGCCTCTCGTGTTTTTCTGCGGCATTCCAATTGTGACGTGTCGTCTGGATCAAAGAACGACTAACGTACGAAGCTGCGTTTACTGTGTCGGTCTTTTTAAACCTGAACTTTAATGTTTATATCAAACTAGAACACATGGCCGTCGCATTTTACAGTCACCGTCATACTAAACCCTAACATGAATTAAACGGTTTTCTCTTTACGTTTTTTTTCTTTCTTTCTTTTCCCCCTCCGTAGGGCGCTGGATATTTCTGGTCGGGGTGCTTTGAAAGGTCCTACAGATTACCGCCTCTTCGTTCGAACTATTCAATATTTGTTACGAAGAACCCGGGTGTGTTGAAGTCGAGTCACTATGGTTGTCTTCATTGTTTGCTTAACGTCTGACGGCAGCTGTACCTATAGCGCATGTTCCTACAACACCCCCTTTGATAACAGTATGTGTATTCTGAGGTTGATCCTACTGGCCCTGTTATTCGGCACTTGTTTGGGTTCGTCCTACCACGCTTTTGTATGAAATAGGATGACAGATTAGTGCTTCGATTGATTGATTGATTGATTGATTGATTGATTGATTGATTGATTGATTGATTGATTGATTGATTGATTGATTGATTGATTGATTGATTGATTGATTGATTGATTGATTGATTGATTGATTGATTGATTGATTGATTGATTGATTGAACATTTGCTGTAGTTAGTTTGGTTCTTTTCTTTGAGTACTTATTCGGTTTTGGAACAGCGGAGACAAAGTTTTGTGTTTAGGGCCTTGTAAAAGCGCACAAAGCTTACAAGCTCCCGTAGTCTTCATGGACGTCGACTGCCCGGCTCGGCTACGGGAGCCGAGCCGGGCAGTTGGCGTCCATGAAGACTTGTTTTGCGTGCCACGCAACGAAACCTGCTCGCTCGCTGTACTCGTGCGCATGCAGTGTAGCCCACATGAAAACACACCACTGTTTTCTGCAGCTCCCACAACATTGAATGCTTTTACTAATACGGAGCTTACATAGCCCGTTTCTTTCCTCTACTATATTCTCTTTTTTTTTATACAGGCGCAGCGCTTCGACAGTCGGCGTTCCAGTTTGTCTAATTACCACGTCCGTTCACACAGCCTCCCTTTCTTCTTTCTCTTTCATCATGAGCCAGCAAGAAATAAATGCGACCCTCAGTTGCTTCCTGCCCGTTTGAGTGTTAGGCCTATTTATTCTTGCAGGGTTCTTCACCCTTCAACTCCACCTGACTTTTGCGATCAGTGGCGCATCCATCGGTCCCTGCTCCACTTGGGGAGCACGCACACCGATGAAAACGTATCTTGCGCTCTCGCTACTTCCCTATTCTTGTTCCCTATGCCTTCTACAATGTTCTCCCCCATTCCCGTTTCTCGCTATATAGTTGATCGGAGACGTGACTTGGTTGCAAGGCTTGAAGCTGTTGTATTCGCTCCTTTGCGACCATACAGCGAGAGCCATCAGCCATACAGCGAAAGGCCATCATCATTGTTGCCCTTTAGTCCTTTCTTGTTTGGCGCATATAGCTGCGTTCTGCTTTGCGTGCTTTCATTTTAATAATTTTTCTCGTCTTTCTGATAAGCTTATGTCATTGTTAATTTTAATACAGATTTCGAGTAATTCAAGCAAGCCCACAATAGGTTTTTCTTAATGCCCTATGTATTCTTTTACAGATCGCTAAGAGAGTGTTTTTATTGAAGCACTCATTCTTTATCAGTTTATGACATTACGGGCGCCGAATCCGTCAGGCTGCGATAAAGGGATGCAGTACAATCTAAAAACAGTTGCACCCCTTGGGATGTATATTTGCCAAACAGCGATAATCGTCATCTGTCTTGCCCGCATTTCCTTTCTTTAACGCTGCGAGCCCGGTACTTCCAAGTCGCGAATGGCATGCGCGTTATCAGCATGACAGAGCATTCTCGACAGGAAAGTAGGGAGCGCAGCGCTTTCAAGAAAGGAAATGCGGGCAAGACAGATGATGATTATTGTTGTGTGGCAAATATACACTCCAAAGGGTGTAAACTTTTTTTTAGAGCGTAAGCCTCTCCCACCCTTACAACAGAAACCGTTACAGAAATTTTGTTGTAATCTCATTTAGTTTTTATTAGCTTGAATACATTTCCTGACAGAATTCAATGTAATATTATGTATGTCCTTTGTGAGGTCTTATGCCGAAAGCTAGATCACTGCCTCAGTAGATCGGTTCATTCATTTTTGTCTGCCACCTCCATGGAATCTATCCACAGTGAGAAATGTCACGTGGGAGTACGGGAGGCGCCCTCGTCGAGGGCACTCACACTAACCTCGAATTTCTTGCTGCAGAGGGAAGCGCGACTCGCGGACTGCGATCTGGAGGGACAACCAGTTCTTCCAGATTAGGCCCAGCGAGCAGCCCACGCCATGGGAGCTCTGGACCAAGGCCTTAGCTCTTAGGCAGCCTTTTCTCTTCCCTTATTTTTTCTCTTCAATAAATTTTTCGTCCCGCACAAACACACCTCCACGGGTTGGCACGTGGAATGCCTGTGTTTTTTTTTATTTCTTCGCGAACAAAAGGTTTCCGAATAAGGTCATGGCTAAAACAGTCACTCAAGAACTAAAGCACACAAGGAGTGTTACGATGTACGAAGCAGAAGAAAAACAGAAAGGACGTACTGCTACGTAGAACTGTAGAGCTACTGTGAATATAGAAATCAGCAGAGAAACGCAGCAGCCCATTTGTTTTTAATGGATAATAGAGTTCTGGCTTTAAAATAACCTCGGGACATTCAGCAGTTTCAACTCGACCACGTGCGGACATGAAAATGAGGAAAGCGAAAAAATTTAAGTGAAATCGGAGCTTTCGTAAGCACACCTTATATGGGCGCAACGGGCGTATGGTGGGCGTATGGAAAAGCCTCTCAAAGCGCGATTCTCATCTTCGCCAAGTCGAGCAAGCTTCCCGCAAACGTTCTACCACTCGGTCACTCTGCAACGTTTCCATGGGGTAAAGTGCCCGTCTTCAACTTTGAATTGCTTGCTAACTATGTGCTTCCGCGGAAGCCAAGCTTCACTTGTTTTCAGCGCACTTGCTTATGTTTGCTGATGAAGAACGGGCTGATATCTTCTACTACCTCCAGTATTGTCCGGAACGCAGCTTCCCAAGACAGGTTTACCCTAAAAAAATTTCGCAAATTGGAAACCCGTTGCGATACATCCGCCGCCTACTTCTGCATAATGATCTTTTTCATTCCATACTTCTAGCATTGCCTGGCGCGCGTTTCCAAGTCAGTGGTTTTTTGCTGCTCTTCATTTTCACGCCACGCGTGTTTTATTCTCGCTGACACGCCTAGCATTCTATTTCACGACGTCGGGATAGAAAATTGCAAACCGCTGATTGATCTGTCTGGAAATATTGCTTAACCATTTATGCATCTCTCCGTCATGATCATTCTTCCCTTTCTTTCCTTCCTTTCCTTTTCTTCTTTCTTTATTTCTTTTTAAATAAATACCACAGCATCGTAATAAATCTGACGTATTCCATCTAATCCACTACGTATGCTTTTGATGCAATCTAGCGTGTTATGCACAAGGTGTATTTTTTTTTCGTTCCGTTCATTATTCCTTTTACTTTCCCGCTTTCTATCTTTTCTCTTTCTTTCTTGTTTGACTCGTTTCTTCCCTCCCTCTCTTCCTTTTGCTTTTTTTCTTCTCCTTCAAGTTGAGGCAGCCGCAGAAACAAACAAGTCTTCGCTACATCAATGATTGAAATGTCGAATCTTCGTCAAAAAGAGAGTGACAGAGAGAGAGAGAGAACATGCAGTTACGACGCCGTTGCTGAAAACTAAACTGTGTGTATCCCGCAAGAAAGCTCCTCGCATTCTTACATTCCTAATGGACACTGGTTTGTTGTACGTGTGGTAACTGTAAGAGACGCTCAGAGGCAGCAATTGCCGGCCTCGATCACCGGAGTGAACCCACCTGTTGCCGCAACCCGTCCACCACTACCGTGTAAGAGCTCAGGTGCGCTAGCATGAACTTCGTGTTAGCTATGTCCTCTATTTTCGGAGGCATGTACGACCCGAGCAAAAGTATACGGGCCAGAGCACTGCCTGTGAATGTAAGGTCAAAATTGAGGACTGCACTCCAAACTCGGCAATACCAGCTTTACAGTGCTCTGGTCAAATTCGGTTGTTGTTGTTGTTGTTGTTGTTGTTGTTGTTGTTGTTGTTGTTGTTGTTGTTGTTGTTGTTGTTGTTGTTGTTGTTGTTGTTGTTGTTGTTGTTGTTGTTGTTGTTGTTGTTGTTGTTGTTGTTTTCGGCAAGCTTGCAGTCCTTATACTTTTGTTCTAAGATGTATACGCTTATACCTTTCTCTTCATTAATATCTCCTCCTCCCTCTTAATACTCATGTACGCTTCCCTCAAGATTGACCGTTCGTTCACCCTTAAGGGAAACACTTCAGTGTCATTGCTGCCTTGTAGTAACGGTGAAAGATTAAACACTGCCGAAAGTATGAGTTAGGAATTTAGCTCCTTACTGCACCTGCCGCGGATACTTTAGTGGCCGTGGCGTTTAGCTGCTGAGCTCGAGGTCGCGAGTTCGATCCCGGCCGCGGCGGCCGAATTCCGATGGCGGTGAACTGCAAGAATACGAGTACCAAACTCTGAAAGAAAAAAATGTGAGCTTTATTTATTTCAGGCATTCAGCGTAATACGCCACGCCGCCACAGTGTCATCGGAAGTAGAGAGGATGCATCATTCACAAGGTTTTCTGTTCGTATGAACTCTTTGTCACTGGCCCGCTTTTTTTTTTCTGGTAGGATAACGTCCACCATTACAGTTGTTCCATATTTATTTTTACGAAACGCTCTATCACAAGAACCGTACTTGTGAATACGGGCCACGATCAATATTTTTGGTGTTGGAGAAGACGAAGCACTTGACGCAAAAGCGGCGTTTCCTTGCACTTGCGTCGGTATTGCTAGCCATTCACACACTCCTTTACGACGTTACTGCATCACAGTGCCCCTGTTCTCTTTTTTTATATGAAAGCATACTGCTACTTCACGGGTACTAACACAACTACAAGAATGTTTACAGGCCAAGGCGGACCAATTGGGTCTGAGAAAAACCGTATTTTTCAGCGAGCTAAACGCGCAGCGCAGCATTCCGACGGCCACGCACGATGCGTTGTGTTGTGCAGCCGCCGCATTGCGCCTCTTGTACGCGCGATACGCCGCGACGAAAGTCGGCCCACTTCGCAGCTCTCGTGGAGTGGTTCATAAACTTCTCCTCATGCCAGTGTACGAAATAGTGCTCCGCATTTCATGAGCGCCGTTCTGGTATTCCGCTTTTTTTTTATTTCGAGAGTAGTAACCCTAGGGCCAAGATGCTCCCTTGGAAACAGTTCACATATCCCCAGGCCACGACGTTCCCGATCGAAAAGTGCCGTTGTTTCGGGACTGCTAGCGGGCGTGTCTGCATCATGGGCAGCTTTCTTTAGTTTCAACTGCTGCCGCCGGCAGTGCACATCTCGAAGTTTTCGAATGCGCGCTACATTTGGCTCCTCTAGATCTGTGCAGGGTTTCGGGAGCCGCTGGTGGCGTCAGCGGTGCCAGTGTCGGAATTTTTTTACCATTCTTTTTTGACGGTCTAGCCTTCTTCCTGTCTGCCATTGGCCAGCGAAATTACAACTTATTTGAGTTACATTGAATGCCACGCGTGTACGTGTTTTTTTCTTCTTCTTCTTATTTATGTTCGCTAAGGTTCCAATTAGGCATTGTGGGTGGGGGGGTGGGGGGGGTGGAGGTAGTTGTTATGGGGAACTGACGATAGAAGTGAACATATACAGACTATTTCAAACAAAGGAACAGGACGATACAGCAAGTGCCGCGAACATATCGTAAGCAAAGGCGACTGGCCAATGGCAAACAGCTCTTACGAAGGAGAATATTTGTAAATTCAGCCCCGTAACTCCACCAACCTTAACATAAAGCCTAAGGGCGCAGACTAATAGCAAGGCGAGCACCACAGATAAGCTCGCACGCGGTTTTATGCATAGCAAACAACGCTACATTGGCTCGAGAGATTTCTCTCCCTGCTCGCCTCGACCAAAAAAATAGTGCACCACACACAGAAAAAAACATAGGTGTCATGTAATTCGATGTAACATTTATCTCATTCTTTTATAACGCTAAATATGGCTTACGTATTTATTACACGGAGGGTGTCGCCGACATGAACCTATTTACCGACCAGTCAACCGAAAGAGCAAAGTTACACGTTTCCGCAAATTGTCGCCACGGCGCAACGTTTGAGTTCGCGACCAAAACATAGTACGTACGTGAAGACAAAGGAGGAAAAAATAATGTGTAAGTTGACACGATCTCACGCATAGAAATAGTACTTGTAAAACGTGATGAAAGTTATCGCGGCAAAGCGTCGCAGACCAAAAACATCTGCACTGCTAAATGCGCGGAGTGGGACTTCTACGACCACACTACTTGCGTAGCGCCGTTTCCCGCAGCGCTGCCTGTGAAGCATGAAATGTATTGTAGTTCCTGAGAACACTGCACAGCATTTGCGAGACAGAGGCCTACAGCTCGGTGCGCATCCTTCTTCTCCACAGTTTCTCTTACAGTTTTGCGTGCCACGCCCTTCTGTATTGCCCTTCTCTCCTTCGCCACAGTGTTCGCGCAAGGGATCACGTGGTATATTTCGAAACACGAAAGTGCCATACTTGAGATCCCACCCTCGCAAGCGTACAGAAAGGGAGGAGAACATGCAGGTTCGGCAAGCACAGACTCTCGTATCGGAGACGTGCCTCGAACCTCCATTTTATTTCTTAATTTGCTGGTTTGTCTTTTCTATATTTCTTTATGTCTCTTTTTGTTTTCTTCCTTTTGCTGCTCTACATCTCGTTCTCTTCGACTTCATTCTGCTCTTCGGGAACTGAGATCTTTCCTCCCATTCTTATCGGGCCCTTTCTTTTTTTTTCTGGAGTCCTGTGTAGGACGCTTTTCTCGTCTTCCTGTTCTATTAGAAGCGAACAGCGAGACAGCGCACCTCTTTGCAGGGGTTGCTCTTTTGGGGATATTGGAGTTCGTATACTAAGCTTAACCGGGGAACACCTGGCTCCAACCAATGATAATAACGAAAAAAGAAAAAGAAAGAAAGGACAATTTCCTTCCGCCAGGAGCATTAGAGTGGCCGTCACGTTTCAGACGCTGCCACACGATGCACTCAACCTTAAAATAAAAGAATTCAAACTATTCAAAATCAATGAAACTATGCAAACATGGTAGTCAAATGCGCAGTCTTCCCAGTCGAGCTCTCCGGCCATAAATGGGCTTTGTACCATTTTCTGTATGATGGCACGGTGAGCTGTTATACCATTCGAATTCTCCGCCGCCACAAACTATAGCCGTTAGTATAGGCTTTGAACAAGAAATGCCGAGTCGCCCCCTACGCAATGCTTCCGGCGAGCCGGTGACCCTTGGAGAACTATGCGATTTGCTTTCAAAGCCCGCATGCACGTACTACAACCGCGTTCTCTGCCGTGCGAGAGTGCAGCCGTGCACTGAGATGTGATATAGCCCAGAAAACCCGCTAGGTTTTCACGGCCCAGTTTACTTATAAGTTCATAAGGGAATAGGTTTGGGCATGTTGGTTGTTCATTGTAATGCAAGTAACAGCGCAGTAAACACGAGGGGCCTGTCCTGATTCGACTTGTCCTTCGTCTTTACTGCACTACGTTACTTGAATTACTTATAACCCTCGCGGTTTCACAGCTCGCCATTTAAAGCGCAGTTCCTGTCATGTACTTGTTTCGACGAGTACACTGCGTGTTATGGTCAAGAAAACCGTCCCTCCGCATGCTGCATTCTTCTACATGATGACCTGTGTTTTATTTAATAACCCAAAATGAGATTTTCCGCTTACCGCTACCTTATTCTCGTTCAAGTTTCGCAAAACGATTGTGTTTTTGACGCGCATTGTTCAGTGAAGAACTGTGCCCCTTTAGGATAGTGTTTAGCCGGGGATGTTGGTACAAACACACGCTACTGCAAACAGTGTGTGAGCGAGACTAAGATTAAGGGAACACACGAAGCGGGCACTGTCTTCCAACTAAAGTTTATTGTGCGGAGGCGAAAGATATAGACAAATCAAAAGGCAGAGTCAGAGATATAAACCTAATTTTAGTCCCATTATCAAGTTGTTTGCAATAGTTTGACATCTTGCAGTATTAAAATGACGTTCTCTGACAGCTTGTCCAGAATGGAAACATTCAGATGGTGTATAGCCTCACCAACTCGATCTCCGCTATGCATCTCCCCCATTTCTTCGATTTTCTCTCACTTTCATCAATTCCGCCTGCCTTCCTTGAGTTGAACGAGTCACACCAGCCGGTACGGAATATATATGGGTTGCTCTTAATGTGGGCATAGGCGACGGATTCATTCGAACGATGCCTTTTTTTCATATCACTGTCTCAAATAGCAGTTATGTGTCGCCTAGCCTCTGTAGATACGTGACATCAAGCATGTCTTCGCCGCATCAGACTTAACGTGATCTACACGAGCTACTTGATGCACAAAATTCAATTTTCAACTCGTCGATGTTCTCTGTACTCCAATGTGCTCTGTGCGTCAATGTACTTTGCGCGTACTTGTCAGACAGACAATATCTGAATGTCACGCCACACTTGAAGTGCGACTCAATATTGAACGGTTGCCTGACATGGGACTACAGGACATTGGCCCTTGGGAAAACGTCACCCATGAGTTATCCGCTTCGAAAGAGCTGTTAATGTTTCTAAGGTCTACGGGCCTTAACGAAACTTTGTGAGATAGAGAAATAAAGCATCTTTATTTAAAAGTCTCCTCCGGGTTCGAAAGCGGCACGGAGGGGCCGGCAGGCTGGTCTCGTAAAGCTCCCCTTTCCGTCAGGCGCAGGTCAGGCCTTGAACCGTAGTGGCGTCCTCCGCCAGCCGGACAGCCCAGAGCTAGTCATCTGGGCATTCCCTGAGTAGTATAACGCCCCACTGCTCCGGCGTTTTATATTAACATTGGGGTTTATGCTGTGTCTGACATTGTTTGGAGCTGACAGGCATAACCATACGATGTGATAAAGGTCAGCACATGGGGTATTGCATGTCTTACAGTGTGATGAGTATGCTTCTGGGTGTATTCGGTGCATGAGTAGCGGTGTAGGGTAGGTGCTAGTTTGTAAAAGTATCTGTGTAGTTACTTGATGTTTGTTTGTTGGTTTGTCAGGAGGAGGTTATTTTCAGCGAACATTTTGATAGTATTCGAGGATTTGTGCGTAAATAGTCATTTGATCTCCCATTTGTTCTTATTGAGAAACTGTTCTTTCTTGATCTGGTTCTGGAGGCCTCCTTCTGTTTGGGTCTAATCGGGGACTTGTTATCCGTAAAGAGATGGGGCGACGCAAGTGACTTTCCAGGTTGATACTTTCTCGGGCAGCGTCGTGCGCGGAGTTGTTCCCAATCACATCTGCATGGCCTGGCATCCATATCAGTCAAACAGTTCTTCGGTGGGTGGGACGTGTTCCAATGAGAATCCGGTATGCTTGAGGTAATATAAGCCCCTTGGCGTAAACAATTATGGTTGCTTTGGAATAGATGACAATGCATGTTGCAGTGGTTGATCCGTGTGCTAAAGTTGTTGCAGCCTCTTCCTCTGCTTCTCTGAATATCAGCTTTACTGCATGTTTGTGCACTCAAGTGTACGTGTGTTTATGGGAGCACTGTGTATACCATAATTATGACCCAGCCTCTTGAGGGAGACGATGATGAAGTGTGTCTGTAGTTGACTGGTGCTTTCCCGTCTCCTGCTGACCTTCTGTTTTCAAGGCGTTTAACTGCGGAACATCGGTCCCCCGATGGCAGTGCTGGATGTAAGCACTGTCCGGCTTTCTCTAGGCCTAGCCTCGCATTTAGCGGTACCATCGCGGAAGCGTGAGAGGGGACTGAATGATGCCGTCAGTGGCAGCATGGAACTCTACTGGGCCAGTGGAGAAGCTTCCGAACACGGCTTCGAAACCGTGCGAAGCTGCAAGGCGAAGCGGAGGAGCCTCAAGACACCTTCGCCTTCAGGCACGTCGACAGTACAGGATACGAGCCGACCAGGAGTTCCCTTCATGCCGGTCGTTCCCTCGGGCAGGCAATTTGCGCCACCTGAATAAGCAAGCTGCCCCGACTTTCCTTAAAACATTAGTACCAAATGAGATAACTGATATAAGTACTAACACTCGCAAGAATATACTCGCCGTAGATGTCCTCCATTCAACCGCTTTTGACATCTTGCGTACAGTAACCGATTTGAACGGGATCAGAGTGCGCTCCCATATTCCAGTCGACAAGAATACAGCAGCAGGTGTCATCTACGACGTAAATGTCGCGATACCAAATAAAGACTTGCGTACCCTAGTCAAGGTAGCTACTCCTGATGCTACCATCATGCAGGTATCTCGGATTGGCAATTTACTCTGTGTGAAGATGGTCTTCAAGGCCAACACCATGCCATCTAATGTCAAGGTGGGTCATTTTCGCCGCTCCGTAAAACCGTTCATTCCGAAAAATCTGCAATGCCACGAGTGCCTTCCGTTGGGTCATTTCATAGGCGTTTGTAATAACGTGGCAGTATGTGCGCGCTGCGCTGAGTCCCACACTACGGAATCCTGCCAAGAAACTGTATTTAAGTGCAGGAACTGCAAAGGATCGCATGAAGCCACGTCAAGAAATTGCCCCCTAATCAAGAATGACTGGAGTATACTTAAGGAGATGGTACGAGAAGGCTCTACGCACCGGGAAGCAGCCGTTTCTGTGAAAAAACGGCGCTCCCGCCGCCACAGCGGATGTTCGGCCCCCACAGCACCAACATAGTTCTGCAGCGTCGATCACCTCGAATTGTGGAACAGCAGTCATTGCTGAAAGCGCTCTTCATGAGCACCGGGTGCTGGACAGCCCTCCGGTGCTGTCCAGCACCCGGAGGACAAATCTCAGGGTGCTTGAGAGCATGCAAGCTCAAGCGCCTAGAGCATGTCTGGGTCTGCCATGATGCCCTTCAACAAATGCAACAATCGCCATCGCCAAGGAACATTCCATCAGTACATGTATCGTCATAGACACCCTTAGAAATCACCTTCGTCACATTTCCCGACTCCAGACTGAACGCCTTGCTTTTCTCACGAAAAGTAGACCAGATGCATCTTTTTCGGACATTGTAGCCTCGTACCGATCCTCTCTTCCATCCGATTTCACGCCTGCAGCAAGATCACCTTCCCATTTGTGTTGTCTCCGGCAGCCATAAGTGCGGCTTTCCATGCTAGTAGTTGGAAAGAAGTCCGACTTGCCAACTTGTGCTCTGAATCAAGTCGCTCTACATCTACTGCCTGATTCATACTCCAATAGAGTTCACGTTTATACAGATTGCTCCTCGACTCTAACCAGCGCTACTGGTGCGGTAGTCATTCAGTCGATGTCAATCTGCAAGTTCAAGATCAGCCATGTCACAACATCGGCAGGATCCGAACTTCCCGCCCTCCGTAGCGCAGTGCTATATGTGCAGCATTAACCACCTAATCACTTAGCCATATTCAGTGATTCAAAGGCAGCGCTGCAATCACTCTTATCACCTTTGCGCCACATCCCACATGAACAATTGGTAGCAGAGATACGATAACCCTACCATCATGTGGTGGGCGGAGTCCTCGAAATTGTATTTCAGTTACTACCCGGGCACTGTAACACTGCTGGCAGTGAAAATGCCAACAAAGCTGTCCGTGAGGCACATGATGTATGTGAAAGCGCCTCGATACTATTGTCAGAACGGCTGCAGCGTGGCATTTCAGTGGTCTTGCCCATATTAGTACTGTAAAAAAATGATACACACCGGAATTCACCAACTGGCGCCTATATGCCTTCGTCCCGCATATGACATTGCAACATTTACCTAGTTATAACCAACGGAAAAAAACGCCACTGTGCCGCTTGTGAGTAGCTGCTTCTTTCTCAAACGCCTGCTCATTCCTAACTGGAATGGCGCACAATCCCAATTGCAGCAGATGTGGGGTCGAGGAAACGACCAAACATATCCTGTGTGACTGCCCTACATATGAAGACGAGACCAGTGACCTTCGTACAGCTCTGGAGGACTCAGACGACCATTCTTTAACAGAGGAGTTCTTGGGCCCGTGGCATTGTGCGTCTGCTATGTGCAAGGCCACAAAAGCGCTTGTGCGTTTCTTGAAATACACCAGCCTGTGTGACCACATGTGACTGACTCAATGGTGCACGCTTGTGTGCTTAATAGTGGAGCCTGTGACCCTGTTTTTTCGTTCTCTTTCAATCCTCTTTCCAGCTTCCCCAGTGCAGGGTAGCCTACTGGGTTTAGTCACGTTAACCTCCCTACCTTTCCTTCTTCCCTTCTCTCTCTCTGTGTCTCTCCCTCTCTCTCTCTCTCACGCACACACACACACAGCCTATGGATAGCATACCAGCCGAAGAGCCAGGCTAAGGTCTCCAGCTTTTAAGAAATTATCTCATGTTGAGGCGGGGACAGGAAGTAGTGGCCTTTGGTAAATATGCGAACTTGCAGAGAACGCGCAACGTAGTCAATGAGCGCGAAAGGAAAAATAAAGCTGACTTTATGAGTTCTGGCTCGTCTAGTTGCTCCGTATTTGGTTACATTAATCAGTGCCCATATTGCTTTTCACATGCAAGTGCCCGCTAATTTTGTGGTTCTCACTACAGTAGAACGCCGCCCTGTTTTCTTTGCCCTGTGGAAACACAAAATGAATCAACCTATCGACGGTACGCCGAGAGATACCATTTTTCGGCATGCCTTATTGAACAGACGCCGTACATGTTTGACAAAATGTGTACATCGTCCCCTCCTCCGGTTACATCTCACCGTGAGTGACAGTTGCGCGATGGTCTCTCGCCGTCGGGTCGGCCATCTTCATCGCCTCGTCAGCGAAAAGCGCCTGGCACTTGTTCTCGCGCGCCGTTTCATCCCGCGTCAGCCTTTGCCGGAGGCCCGTACCGAGCGGGGATTAATCAGGCATTACGGACGAGAAGAACGGGCCTTTCAGATCGGCGCCTGATCCGGATGATCCGCGCATCTAGTGGGAGCCGTCGCCTGATAGCCCGGCTCCGACGGTGGCGCGACGCGAGGATTAGGGCAAGAAAGCGAGATCAGCCGACGGGCTTGTCCATTTCGTCTGGCAAGAGTAGAAGCGGGTGGCGGCGATCGATGGCGTGTTGACCAACGCGTGTGCGCGCGCCGCGACGCTGACGTCAATCCGTGTTCACTATGCATCGCCTCCCATGCTTTGGCCGCGTGGCCGAGGTCCAGCGAATCTTACCAACGAATGCCCAAATTTTGTTGGGCTCGTGCTTCGCCCCTACGCCGAGGTCTGTGCGCTCAGCTCCATTTGACAGCTGACGAATCGAGTAGGCGACCTTGCCGCTACTACCGAGCAGGGTTGCAAACCAAACCCGCTTGCGGTGAAGTTCCCCGTCTGTTATCATTTTTTATTGATGTGATAACATGGAAATGTTGGAGCACGAATGCAGCGTCGCCTACTCCTCTTAAAAAACAATTATGGGGTTTTGCGTGCCAAAATCACGATCTGATTATGAGGCACGCCGCAGTGGGGTACTCTGGAGATTTGGACCACCTGGGGCTGCTTAACGTGCTCCTAAATCTAAGTATACGGGTGTCTTCGCATTTTGGCCCCATCGAAATGCGGCCGCGGTAGACAGGATTCGATGCCGCAACCTCGTGCTTAGCAGCCCAACACAAAGCCAGTAAGCAACCACGGCGGGTCCTACTCCTGTTGTAATGAAAGGGCAGTGTCCTACCACAAATGTTCCTATACACTGTTATACAACTGAGATACTTTTATACGTGTGACATATGGTGGTGGTGTTTGAGTGCGGCAAACATGGCGTCTATTCAAGGAAGTTCCTGGGTGACGCGGACAGACTTTAACGCGAACGACGTGGATATAGGAATACGAATTAATGGATCATTTATTTATTTATTTATTTATTTATTTATTTATTTATTTATTTATTTATTTATTTATTTATTTATTTATTTATTTATTTATTAGCGCTTTGGGGGAAGTTGTCTAAACGGCAGATTTAGAGTCAGTCACATTTTAACTTGTTATTCAGTCTTCTGAAACGCACGTTATTAGCGGCAAAGTGTGTGCGCCTTGTCCAGGAACCTATATGTGCAAGAACGCCATGTTCACTAAGGTGATAACCTTTCTATTAAAAAATTGAAATGTCTAGAAGTAAGAGACGCCTTGTATATATGAAAGGGAAAAATGGTCACCCAGTTGAATGTAGCACGAAGCTATAGCACGAAGCTACAAAGGAAACAAGTACGGGTTTCTCAGAAAGAACGCTTCGCAGTTGGACAAAAATTCGTCCTGGTCCTGGATTAGGAGCGGGACTTATTTTTCCTCGTCTGCAAAGCGCTCTTTCTGAGAAAGCCGTACGGGTTTCCTTTCTAGCTTCGAGCTACATTTGGTTGGATGACATATTTTTTTTTCATGATACTTCCTTCACCTTGCGAGATTCCGCGGAACTGATTTGCCACCCTGTATATATACATACAATGTATTGCACAAATGACCAACAGCGGCCAAACCAGAGACAGATAACGGTTTAAACAACGCTTTGAAAAAAAAAAATCCGAAGAGCAGTGCGAACGAAACAGCCTTAATTTGGAAAGGGCCAGAATCAGAGTAGAAATGAAACACTCATATGATGCCTTTCTTCTCTTCCTCATTTATCTCACCCTCTCGCACACTCTAATGTCACGCATACATTTCCCTTTTGTAGTCCGCGAAAAAAAAAAGATGATAGTAAGGTAGTAAATGGGCTGCAAACACGCTCTGTCGTCAAACACCGGTTGCCGGCGGCGGCTGACATCCTCGATCGACAGCCATCGAGAGCCCTGCACGCTCCCGCCAAATAGCGCCTCCCTGCAGGTGGGGGAACAGCCGGGCCGCCCGTGCAGCCTCGTCGCGACTGATGGCGCGTTTAGGTGCCCAGTCTCACGTGGTGATACGATAAATGTGGCACTGTTTAACACTCCAGCACTCCGAATAACGTTGTAACTTCGCTTGAGCTTCTTCAGGAATACCGCGTTCGTTTTACTCCTTCCAACTAGAGGTTTAGATCGCGCATCACAGCAATAAAATATTCGACGCACCTATCTAATTGAAATATCCCTCGACTCGTCTTATTTGGAAGCTGAATGAGCCATACCAGGGTCGGTATTTTGTAGCGATGCCTTTTCCGACTCTATGCTTTTTCAGGCTGTTCGCGCTTGGCCAATGGTCAGAGCGACGGTCTGCCCACATTATCAACGCGATCAGGCGGCCGTGTGTGGTGGATGATAAGAATACCATAGAATAAGGCATAAGGCATCGCTACAAAATAGCGGCCCAGTTCCTGCCATGACTTTATTCACAGTCCACATCTCTTTTCACATCGCACCAAGCATTTGTATAAGGTTCGTGTAGCACCAAATAAAAGAAAAGTCTCATTTACTCATTTTTACCACGCAGTTCGCACAAGTGTGCCCCCTTCTATATGAAGATGCATCGATTTAAAACATTCTGGTTTTTTTTAAAGCTAATATGGTTTGAGTAGGCAAAATTTATATGTGCTGTCAATTAATCCCCTCGTATGATATTTCATTATTTATAATCACGTGGCTGCGAAATCCCATTTGCCATAGTTATCAACACATACGTAGGTAGTAAGTAATATTCGGGTATCATCGCCAACTTTCTCGGTATGACTAACCAAACAGATCATCAGTATATGACAAGGATGGTAGTGACATTTCACGAGGGCATTTTAACAACGTACGAAATGTGTTCTCGAAAGGTAAGTGAAAAAAAAAGAAAGGAAGCTAGCGACGCGCAAACAGCACGTCCATGCCGACGAATGTTTTCCAACAAGTTCCACAACTTTGTAGTTCGAGATTTGTCTCATGGTCCAAGGTATAGAGCTGCATGAAGAAAGTTTGAAATTTCTGCTTCCAAGGGGGAGATCATGTGAACACGTCCGTATTCCGTTTCACCAAATCTGTACAGTGCAGCGAAAGCGACAGGTGATGCCTGCCTACGAACAAAGAACCAGAAAATTTGTACCTCCACTGTCCCCCACTGGTCACGATCAGTGCACAAATGACTGAACGGAAGCTTCACTGAGGACTCAATCACCTCACAATGAGCAAGCCCCCTTCCCTTCTCAAACGCACCGCCGACTACCGTTACTGATTGGCTTACACAAGCCCCAGCCTTGGCTGTACTGCGCGGAGGTTGTGAGACGGGAGTATGGGACTTTCGTGCTCTTCGATCGCCCGACGAGTTCACCAACACCATCGGCTCACTGGTCTCTGCTTTCATTTTTCCAACATTGGTGTACCCTTAACGACGACCTCAGGCCTCAAACACCGGCCGCCAAAGATTAAGTAGCTGATCAACGTAGAAAAAAAAGTAGTAAGCACTCAAGAAAAGTGTTTTTCAGCGTCTACCTCTCGGGCACCTATGACCGGGTGTAAGCCAGATCCGCTTTTAACCTTTGCCGTAGCACCGCCATGGATCCCCACTTTTTCTTTGCCCTTCACGGGGATTACTTAAGATTAAGACGCGACTTGGTGTACTTAATCCATCAGAAAGAAATGTCGGAGCGCTGCTTTTTTTTTTTTTTTCGTCCACTGGTCTGGCGACTTAACCGCCACGAACCGGGTGACGTTGACAGAAAGGCTTGAGCTGAAAGCAAACAAGACGACATCTGTCTGCGGCAGGGTTAAGTAGGGCTGCACAACTTACGCCAAGAAATTGAAGTATTCTCTTCTGAAAAGTAGGAGGAGAAGAATGAACAGAGTGAAGTCAGCACGGCGTTTTATCTTCGCGTTGTGTCTCCGGACGCGACCACAAAGGGACCATAAAGTTCTTGCGCGCTTTCAGAAAAGAGTTCCGAAGATGTCTATCTTTTTGTGCTTCCATCGTCTCAAATTTAGCTTTCGGTTCGATCTTTTATGAAGTATGTTTGTCGTTTTAAATACTATCCCGACCTCCTTTTATTCTTTTGATGGATGTTGGCAATATGTTCTGAAAAAAACAAAGGAGGCGGGCGGGGGATGCGGATAGAAACAGAATTCGTGTGCTAACATCTCTGTCCTATCACGTCCATAGAGAAAAAGCTATTGCGCAGAAAAAGTGCGGAGGAAGGTATAACAAATATTGTGAACTGCGGCTTGTGCAAACGTTTGTAGTTTCTTGCCGTTAGTGGTCAATAGATGAATGGTGTTAGCGATATGAAGACCACGTTGGTCAACACAAAAGCGTTGCCGTACCGAGCGAGTATTCCATGTCGGAGGACAAGGTATATGTGACATTTGCCATGAGCAGTGAAGTTTGCGGTCTTTATTTGCTTGTTGATTGTGCTTCTGTTTGATTTTTTTTAATGGAGAATCTGCTGCGGCACCGACGATGCTTTCGTATGTCTTACGTGACTGAGACACTGCTTGTTTCAGTACGTGCGAATGTGACCTGCATATGACAAGGTCCCTTCGAACAAAGTTTGATTATTGCTTTTGTTTTCTTCGCGCACTTACACCCACCATATTTGTTTTAACGTACTCGAGAGTGAAAAATGAACAGCGAGGGGAACAGCCTAAGCACGAACACAAAAATGCGAAAATTTATTCAGTCACATTTGCCATGAAAGTGCAACCTTCATTTGACGTCATGAAATCCTTTCGTTCACAAAACAATTTACAATTTTCGCGAGGCGGGCGACATAACTGTTGCCAAGATATCTCATATTGTAATAAATAAATCATTCAATGAATAAACATAGTTGTAGAGTTCATTTTTCCCCCAGCAATTCGGCCCAGCGAATTCGCTGCCATAAAAGAAATCCGAAAAAAGTGCCTTCCTCAAGCGCTAATTTTATCTATACTAGCCTAGATGGAATATTTGATCATCCTTTGATCATAGAACAGTTTCCTGTTTGAGGAAAAGCCGGCAACGCAGTAGTTGACACCATTTTCCAATTCCATCCAAATTAATCACTGACTCGCTTCTAATCATTGGTTCACGGGCATCATTTTGATTCAGTCCTCTCCTATATCATGGCCTCTGGCCGAGAATCTCCGACGTAGCATACGAAGACTAACCCGAGCCTGGTGGTCAATATGTCAATCGTACATAAAGACGTTCACACCACCTTCCAGTAAAGAGCTGCGATGGACGTCAGAGTTGAACTATTTCACACTTGCTCAAGGACAACGTTCGAAATTTGGCTCTGCATCTAATAAATTCACTTTTCTCGTTTCATCTCCCCACGGTAGTATCGTTAACGCCAAAATTTAAGGGCAGGTATTGCATAAACCTCAAATTTGGCGCAGTTTAGCCTTGCAGGCTGTCAAATCTTAGACTAGTGTACTGGCCCTGTCCCCAGTCACAAAAGTTTTCAGAGCCTTGAATTGCATAATTTTTTTTTTTGCACCCAGTGCATCCGTACTCGAACTAAAACCACTCATCGTTTTTTTTTTTTTTACTGCTACATTTCTACTTATGTCTGTTGCTCAGCAGACAAGTGGCGACAAAAATTACTGTTTTCTCGACTACAGGGCTTCCAAAAGTCTTGAGGTTTGCTGTGCATATTACGGGTTGCTGCAACTACGAATTCCTGGCCATGCGGGGGCATGGTGAAAACTAAAATTAAATGAAATTCACGAGTTTTACAGGGCCAAAATCCCCATCTGATTATGACTCACACCGTAATTAGAAGGAGGGGTGAGAGGGTGCTGTTACCGAATTAATGTTGGCCGCCTGCTCTTATTTAACGTGCACCTAAAATTAAGAGCACAAGCGTTTTCTGCGTTCCACCTGGATCGAACCTGCAACCTAGAGCTCAGCAGCACAACCCCATAGCCTTTTGTCTACCACGGGGGGGGGGGGGGGGGGGGCGATAGTAAAGGCTTGTACTTTTGCAGTTGCCGGGCAGCACGATATATCGTAGCCGCGAGCACATATTTGCGAAGGATAGAGAAAGGAGCTTAATAGCAGCTATGTCAGGCCTGCTACACGCAGCGTTTAATAGCTGCTTCAGATGAGGCATTCCGAACGACGTGAATAGGATAATCAAATAAGCAAAACTAATAAAATTATGTGAAAATAAGAAAAACAAAAGACTAACAAAACAGGCGAATCGCAGGTGACTGACGAGAGCTTAAAGAAAGTCTATAACTCCGGAATGGCGTAAATATTATAGCAGAGCATTCTTGGCTGGGATGGGTTTCGCCTTCACATTTGTCCCCCGGTTCTAAATAATAAAAAAATTTAATTCTTGGGTTTTGCGTGCCAAAACCACGATCTGATTACGAGGCGCGTCTTAGTGGCGGCCCTCAATCACTGTAGTCTGTATTTGTCCTCGCACATCAAGTGCATTGTTTACTGATAACGTGCCTGCAAGTACGCCTATATTCACGCCCGAAGCCCAGAATGGCCCGCAGTTCTAAGCTCCAGTCGGGCTGCAAGTGTTGTGCTGCCTTCAGATATTGCCTCTCTGACAAGTAACGGCAGCAGTCACGTAGAGCCTGCTGTAAGCTTTCAGTAACGTCACAAACAGAGCACATTCTCGGCCCGTGAGAAAGCACCAGCCGTTCGTTGCAGGCTTCGAAAGCGCTGCCCGTTTTGCGAAAGTCTAGAAGCCTTAATTTTTGTACCGTGCCTTACAAAAAAATGGTAAATAGTTCTTTTTTTTTACTAAACTGTATCCAAGGATATGTAGACCCCTGTAAGTGCCGCCGGCTACTACTCATTTTTGAGATGGCAATTCTTCTCAAAAAGACAATGCTATTAGGAGCTATGGTCATTGTAAGTATAGCGACATTATTTCTAAATTCTACGTACAAAACCAGTATATTCCGGTGTTCGCAAAGGTGGAATAAAAGTTCCTCTTGAGTGTCATGCATACGCTAATACTAACAGTCGCGATTACAGACAAAATATCCGCGGAAGCATAAAAACATAAAAAACAATAACGTGAGCAATTCGAAGAGCGATTCCAAGAGAACACAAAAAACAAGAGCAATATTAACAAGAAAAAGAAAAGTATGATTGCGACCAAGGCTTGTTGAGATAGAAAAGAACATAAAGTGTTACTAAATGTCTGGATATGTAAAGCTTGTAGTGCGTGTCTGTGGGTCTATACGTTGTTGTTGATTTTGTATAATTCCTGTACAAACCATAATTACCCCCCTACACCTGAAGTAGCATGCCAGACATCAGCGAGGCTAATATCACCAGCTTCTGATTTATATAAGCAAATCTCTGTCGTCCAAAGCAACAGCTGTACTTTCGCTTAGCTGAAGGATAAATGCCATCTTGTAAAAAATTATGAAAAAAAGCACATCACGAGCATGTTCCCCCGCTTTCCACACCAGCAATTTTCGTGTGGAAACAACTAATTCTACCGCAATTTCATTACGAGCAATGGGGACTGCTTACTTCGCATCGGACGTTGCACACAGACGCCCGCTGCATAACGGCCCCTCGCCGTCACACTTTTCGTTGGACACAACATGGAGACACGAATCCGCGCGCACTCTCGTTCACCCTCCTCTCCAGGTCTTCTTTCTCGTTCCTCTCGAAGTGATAAAGAGCACGAAATAAAAATCGAGAGCTAAGTGCGAGCCCGCACTTATCACCATCCTCGTGCGAGATGGAAAAGCAGCGCAAACGCACCTGAAGCAACAAAACTGTAAGTGCCCTTCGCCAGCCGTTCTCTTTTGCATCAATTTCGACGTTTCGGAAGCGCTGGAGAAAAGAAGGGCGAAGCCTATTCTCATTTTGTTAATGCCTCTTTGTGCATTCTTCCGTGCCGCGGTTCGCAATCTTTTGTTCTGTTTTCGTTCGCGATAACAAGCCAGTAAACAAAGTCGTAAAGAATACCCCTTTATCGATGCCATTTCACTCGCAGTGTCTGTGTGTCGCAATGTGCAAACGCGAAAAGTTTTGGGCGAAAACGGTTAAAATATAAACTCTCGCTGGAAGCCGTGACCATTGAGCCCAACAAAAGAATACACAATGGCGCTTTTCATGCGATGCGATAAACGAGCGAAAACTTTTGACCTCTTGCACAACGTCAAGGTCACCGCAATAACTTCGTCGGGTATGCAAAAATGACTAAGAATGTCGGAAACATTGGCGTAGTTCACAAATGATAGGACGTCCGTTTTCATTGTGCCTCGCGGGAAATTCTGCGAAAACAAGGAAAAAATAAAAGAAACTATGTATGTCATTGAGCCCCAAGGTAACGCCCGTAATTGCAGTCTGCGCTTTTCTGCGAGTGATCTTACTCTGCGCTGCCTGAGTAATATTTTCCATCATTAATTATTATATTAGCCTAACTTTGGTCCTCAACTTCATGCTTCTCTATTTCCTTGGCAAGCTATTGATATACTCGGCCCAACTCCTAACGGCTTGTTCATGGGGAAAATTCTTCAAAATCCCTATCCTAAAGCGCCGCAAGCCACCGGTGTTGACATGCAATTCCTCGATTTGGAATTCACACATTATCATTTTCTCAACAGCTTTCCCAAAACGTGCGTATCTCAGCCGACCATCATAACCATTAACTGAACATTGACGTGTTTGCTTTGTCCAGCTTAAACGCTCTAAAAGGCGAAGCTTACGAAATTCTGATATTTATACTTTTTGTCCAAATGAAATAGTGATCTTTTTTGTGATAGTGTGATGTAGCCTAAATAAAATTTCTATGCCCTCGGTCACTGTGTTCTGGCATTTTTTTTTTCGCAAGTACAAAAAAAATTGTGCTAATGGGTTCAACATTTCGCTGACCAAATATCTCCAAGATATAAATCTGCTTGAATATGCAAATTGGAATTGGACCAGAAGGCGAGAAACTGATGAATTGCGAGGCTTCACATACGTTTAAGAAAATCATTCCTAAATTGATCTATAATAAAGATAATGTAATGTGCTCAAATGATTATAACAGGAAAATGTGCACCGGATAGTGTGTATAAGTAGTTAACGGTTAAGGTCCTTCGACGTTATGCTTGAGCGTTACACAGACGCAAGCGTTCAGGTTAACACATTAGCAGTACATAGCGTGGCTTAACGAAGTTTGTAGACTGAGCAGTCGTCGCACAGCTTGTCTTCAGCTAGGACGCAAAGCACGGAGCCATGGTCGTCAGCCCCGTTGGCTAAACTTGCGAAAGCACAGCCGCCCTCAGACAAACGCCAAACTATGAAGACACATCTATAGCAGCTTAACTTTGTCAGCCATTGGATGCAAGGACCAAAGACCGAATGCTTTGGAAAGAAGTCGCATTAAGTAAGTGCATTCAAGGCTCCTCAACCAGAAATCTCAAACACCCTCCGCAGGAGATGCAAAAAGGCACTTTAGGCATGTTCTGGCTAAGCATGCCACTAAGCATGTTCACTAAGCATGTCACTAGGCATGTTCTGGCTAAGCATGACTGTGCAGCGCGCGGTAATACCTGAACACTTCGCTTTAGATATTTTCCTTGAGCGAAGTTACTGACCGCTTGATAAACAAAAAAGATTTCGCAAGCGGCTTAGCCTTCAAGCAGATAAGCAGAAACACGTGTTCCTAAACCTTGCCCTCAAAGACCTTTTCTACTTCTTACGAATAGTACCGTGAGTGGCGTGAACGACCGATTTACGTGACCTTGTGAATAATTCATGAAGAAGTGACTTCTCTCGCGCGTGCTTATAGCCTGTGGCTGTGTTTTTATTAGTTATGTTTGCCAACGATGTCAGGGCAGCTCTCAGTGGCAGTGTCCCACCATGCATCTGAAAGCTTCCCCGTCTAATTTGGTCTCGTGCAGTTCTAACGTAAGCTTCTCATATCCAACCACAGAAGGGAGGTAGCAAGATTGGACATCTTGGCTATGTCAGTACACGAAGTAAAAAAACAGTTGGCCTCCACAAGCTGTAGTCGTGCAGAGGTGCGCTTAGGCCAGCACTGGAATATAAATTGTAGGCAGATACCCTCACTCACCACCGCACTCAAAAAGTTAGACCACCGAAGCTAGACCACTTCTTAAAGCGAAGCTTTCTTTGCCTCATCCTTCGATTTTTCCACTGCTGCTGCAGCTATCTTGCACGCCGTCTCAGGAGGTGATTCAAAGCGGGCATATACATGGAAGAAACGTGGCAGGGAGCAAAGGCCGCGCGAGAAACTCGTTTGGACCTTACCATCGCGTCAAACATGCATAATGCCCTCTGAATCTCTTTAGACGCCGTCACATTAGCCTCTTGACAGCTGTTTTCTGTGACTCGCCGCGAAAGCATTACAGAAACTGCAGCGCTTACCCTTCTATTGACGTGCAAGCCCTGAGGAGAGGTAAATAGAATGTCAGCGAGGGTGCAAGGAGATGGGCACGGCAGAGAATGGGTAGAAACGGCGCAGTCGCGAAACGAGTGCGTCGTAGCCTCGCCACTCTTCGCTCGCAGTTCCTATACAAGGGGGGAATGTCGGGACAGGGAAAAGGTGACGTTACGGAAACGAAGATACGTTAACGCTGCTATTATAGACACAACAACAGTTGCGGGCAAACTGAAGGCAGGGTGCTGTACGTTTCTGCTATTTCTGTAAAATAAACACCATACAAGTTCGTCATGCGGAGAGCTGACACAGGGCGTGCAGAAGCAAAGCCGTATTAAACACCGTAGGGTCTAGGCGACAAACGGAAGCGGCCGCACGTCAAATCAACACTTCTGTGCCTGCCGCGGTGGCTTGACGGCTATGGCATTGCTCGAGGTCGCGGGCTCAATCGCCGCCGCGGCAGACCGATTTCGACGGGAGCGAAATACAAAATCTGTGCGACACTTATATTTAGGTGCACGTTAAAGAACAACAGGGCATCAAGATTAATCCGTAGTCCGCCACTACGGCGTGCGCCATAATTCGAATGTTGTTTTGGCACGTAGAGCCCCGTAATTCTGCCAATAGTTCTGCCGCGATGCGATGTGCCTTGTGAAGCAATGAAAATGCTTCACCCTCTCATAGGTTACATATAATGGCGCGCAACAGCGCCTCAAGCAAACACGTCTCACTGTGTTCTGAGTACTACGCAAACAAACAGCAGTGGTGCGCGCAAGGTAACATTTGCCACCAACTCATTACTCTTGTATTGCACCAAACGCTGAAGGAATTAAACATTTGCACTCAACATCACCGCTAATTATCGTCAATCAAAGCAAACAACACGAAAAGCTTCGCTTACATCGATTCCCACAGTGTGTGAGATCCCCATAATTTTTCTTTTGTTCTTCATCTCTCGTTCCCTTCTTTCTAACCCCATTTCCATCACTCTGCGCAGAATAGCAAACTGACAACTGGCATCTGGTTGACCTCCCTGCCTTTCACTTGATCTTTCTCTCTGGCTTTGCACGATGCAGCTGCGAACCGTACAAGCAAGACGGCCAATAAAAAATATGCCATGACAATGACGAATGCAGTTCCAAACACTGACAAATCTCTCGGAAGGTTAGGCTACTTAACACTATAGTAAACACACTCTCGAATTCGACCCCTGTTTGCCCAGAGTAACATTTTATGCGCTAGCATCAAGAGTGTCAAAGTGGAAAAAAGTATGTGTTTGAAGTGCAGGAAGGTGGTAACTTAATAGAGGTAGAGAGTGGACAGGGGAACTTAGAAGAGCACGTATATGTGCATGCGTTGTGTTTATGTGTATAGGTAAGCATATATACGTATATATGGTACAACTGATGGTGTTCTGCTCCGGACCACCGTCAGTTGCCCTCCACTCCTAAACGAAACAGGACGTGTGTCGAGTGAGTCCCTGAACAGCACTTTGTAACGTACTGAACTCGGCGGTTTAAACCATGGATTCGAGACTTCAAAAAGGTTCGACGGAATGCTAACGCATTTCTCTCGCTAAATCGCTACTGAAGTTTCCAAGTCATTGAATGTAGTCCGTCATGCTACCGTTAACTATAGGCCCGAATCGGAGCCATGATGTGTTTATCTTTTATCCCACTCTCATTCTCTTTCTTTATATTACGAGTACCGCGAATCAGGCTACGAACTTAATAGCTGCTTACCATTAGCAGGACATGTAATGAGGAGGGAAGATAATCGATGGTCATTAAGGGTTACGAACTGGATTCCAAGGGAAGGGAAGCGTAGCAGGGGACGGCAGAAAGCTAGGTGGGCGGATGAGATTAAGAAGTTTGCAGGCCACAACATGGCCCCAATTAGTACATGACCGGGGTAGTTGGAGAAGTATGGGAAAGGCCTTTGCCCTGCAGTGGGCGTAACCAGGATTATTATTATTATTATTATTATTATTATTATTATTATTATTATTATTATTATTATTATTATTATTATTATTATTATTATTATTATTATTATTATTATTATTATTATTATTATTAGCACCTGCGGCTGCTGTCATCTTTCGTGGCAGTCTATTCGCGCGAGTCATTTATTTGTGAAGGAACCAACATCACCAGTGCGTAACCATTTCTGTACGCAATTTTTAGGCGCTGCTTTGACCGAGAATAGAGCAGTTCCTCGCGAGATGCTAGTGCGAAAAGCCGGAATAAATGCGAGAGGCGTGTAGGATATCGCGTCGCATGGGGCAAGTCCCATCATTAATCTTGGGTATCCAGCATGCCAGTGTCTCAGGTTTCCTTTTACCGAGACGGAGACGAGCTTCATCATTTTTTTCACCTCTTTGCTAGCGACGAGTCGCCTCTTTCATAACTCAGAGAAGATAAGAGCCTCCCCGTAAAGGTCGTCTTACCACGCGAGCTATTCAGAAAGGACGATGCTGCGGCGTCCCCTCTGCCATACATTTACCAGCGGAGGTAAAGCTTCTCGTTATCTTTCGAGGCTGCGTTCATTAAAACAGAAAGAGTAGCGCGCAGGTGAAGCATTCTCAACGTAAATGCCTGCACTTGTGGCCCCTACCTGAATCACAGCAGCACTTTAAAAATTTATGTCGACAGGGACATCCGAACTATTTGGCATTTACGGAAGCACTGGACTCCAGGTCGAGCAACACGAAGTCACCTTCTGCAGGGTAAACAATGGGTCAAGCAACCCTGATTGGGACTCGGATAGTCAAACGAAAGGCTAATCAAAGTTCCAATGTTTGTTTTGTCCCTTCTGATTTACATCCTTCCCCGTACGCTATATCTCACTTCACATCAAATCGACGTGACTACTTTGACAACCACCTCTTGCGCAAGCAATGTTCCAAAGGATTCAAGAAAACGAAACACGAGCTCCCGGAGCCCATTTTCGGCGCGCCGCTCCTGGAGCAATCAAAACACCGGCCCCCGATCTCGCCACCCTCGTCACGTCGCGATAACTCTGTTCCTCCATCTCCTCTATTAAACGAAACCGAGAGACGAGTCCCGAAGCGGGAGGGAAGGGAGAGGAGGACGGGGCGGGGAGCTCTTCCCTCGTACATGAGTTTCGCTTCCGTTGACGCACGTGCTTTGGTGACATTAATCTCGGCGCTCTTAACACGTATTTCGGCTCTCGCTCGCGATGCGATACTTAGGGGCGAGGGAGGGGTTATACCGTTTCCACTCGACGGGGCTTAATCTACTCCGCACATCTGCCAATGATTTGCATTTCCGCTGCTCGGTCCGGCTCAGGTAATGGAGACTGCAATTCGCTTAGCGCGGCTCCTAGGCCCACGTCGCAGGAGCAGCTCGGACATTATCTGCCTACGCGGATCGTCTCACCGTTTCTTGCTGGCTCCCATTTCTTAGCATAGCAGACGAGCGTTTTGTTTCTGCAGCTCCAACTCTCGTTAGCCTCGCTAATGCCTTCGCGTGCGCGCATGTGCGCAAATATGCATGTCTACGCGAGTGCGTGCGTGTTTAAGCGCTCAACTTTGCGCTTAAAGCGCTCTTACATGTTCAAGAACGCCTTGTGCGTAAAACCTCAGTGACCTGATATCATTCCGAAAGCTCAAGCAAATAGTCAGCATGGTACTGGTGGATTTGGTACCGAAATTTCATTTCCAGAAAGTTCAGTGCAGGCTAATTTCGGGTATCTTGTACTATCGCCTACAGACTCTGTTTTTAAAGTGATATTCGATTTCTTAGGCCCTACTGCTTCAGACTATTGACGACTCAAGCCACACGCGCAACGCCCAATAACTAAACGGTCACATTCAAGCGACGTACCGTTGCTATTGTCGGACTTGCTGCATATGCCTCTGTTTTCCTGCCAATGATTCTTGCAGAGTCAGTAAAAATACATTACGTTGGTGTAAGGTGTCCCTTGAAGACGAGAGAAAAAAGAAGAAAATTGCACCGACGGAAGAATATGGCTCGTATTGAGCAAGCGAACGCACGCCCATAAAATGATTGAATTACCTAAAAAAAATTAAACAAACTGTATTACACATGCATGGATGACCATCGACTATGCCGAGGGCTAAATGTCTCGTGGTTAACCCCTCCACAATGCAGCGCAAAGAGCGCCGGACTTAAAACCTGAATCACAAAGACGCCGCAGCAACAAAAGCGATAGTGTCACAATGTTCGTGTTCCTTCCAGCCTTTAGCCATAATGGCACGCTTTAGGACAAAAAGCAATCAATATAGTAAAATGGAGGCTGTCATTGATGAAGGCTGCACGTCTCACTTCGCTCGCTACTCGCGGCAGCTCTTTAATGGAATGTACACATGCACAACTAATGTTCAAAACCTTTCTATTCTATCCTTTCCTTTTCTCTTGTTTTCCTTTTTCTTTCTCTCGCTCTGCTCCCGCTTTATAAGTTCCACCCCAAGACAACGGCGCCCAGCATGCGAGAAAACAACGCGTCCAGCTTCTCATACTGCCTTGATTGTTCCGCTTTCTTTTATTGAATGTGTGCGTAAAGGAGAGGCTGCCGTCATGGGGGATATCGGCTGCTCATTCTCGCTTAGCCAAACAGTACACTTGATAGTTTAGCGAGTTAAAACTTACAACGAAACAAGAAATAATAATGAAGTAAAGTGTAAATAATAAATCTGAACTTCCGAACGCGTACTTCTCCCGAAGATGAAATTACCATGTCGTATGACACGTCGCATAACGATTTGCCCAGTACGTGCTGACCGTTCGCGCAATTTCAAGTAAAAATGAAACTATAGCGCAGTGGCTTGGAGTTAGCATCTAGCTCAAGTGTCTGCAATACAATATGCAAGAGTTAGTTACCGAAAGCTGTGGCAAAATCCAAGAAGCCATGGAAAGAAGCCTTCCTGCAATAAGGAACATTTCGTAAGCAAGCCGAAAAGAGTCGATATAGAAGGAAAAAGAAAGAACCAGCGATCAAAATTGCCCATTCATTCCGCCTCAATCGCAATGCAGCCACAGCTAGCGGGAATCGAACCTGCAACCTTGCGCTCAGTAGCGCGACGCCGTAGCCACTGAGATACGGCGGCGCTAATGCACCTCCGCTTCCAGGCGCTCGGTCCCACGAGAGCAGGCGCTGCTCTCGCCTCGAGCTGCAACGACGGCGCTGCTTTCGCCTGGGCTGCCGAATCAATAAAGAAACAGCGCGTAGTCGACGCCGCCTCGGAGCCCGGGCGCTTTGGGCAGCGCGCTTTTCGCCTCCAAAGCGTCGCCGATCTCCGAGCGACCCGGTCGCGACGGCGCCAGTGCCAACGCAGTAGCTCGCGACACCACCGTAGTAGCTAATCGTCTGCTTCGGCCTTTGCGGCGCTGTCGTCTGCTAGCCGATGCCGTCCCGCTTCGGCGTCGTGCGATAAACGCAGTGCTTACAGTTATGACGATGCCGTACAAAACAGCGCTGGTAAAGTGAACTTGAACCAGTCGTGTAAAGCACAGTTGACATCATCTTCCCATGGCAGCGAGTGGCATAACAACTCTCCGGTACGACCCGAAGGAAGGAGCTAAAGGAAGGAATTCGTGTGTTGCTTATTTGGCAGCGTGCCGCCATTTGAACGAAAGCGTCTAAGGTGAGTGTGGACTTGATACTACGGATAAGGTAAAAGAATACTCTGGTCACCTAAATATTCGGCATTCGTAAGCCTGAAACTTGTTAATTGATGCGAATAATGGTGCTTATACAATTTAGAAATAGTTGTTATTTGATGCAAGCATTCCCTCTTTTGGGGTGCCGACTGCGTCTACTACAGCAGCGGACGACGGCATTATGTGCAATTCAGCAGTATATTTGCGAGAGTGATTACTGCGGCGCTTCCTCAGCATTTGTCGCGTATACGCGAAAATGTGGGGCGAATGTTGTAATTTCTGCAGTGAATTAGTAAGAAAAGTGGCAGGCTACTAAAAAGAAATCGCTTATCGAGTCTAAATAAAAATTCGCCACACTAATCTATACAGCACTGACATTTTCTGAAAACATGTTCTGTTTAGCCACTTGCTATAGTTTACAATTGGTCGTTATTCATAGGGGTCGGAAGTCCGGAGGTTGTCACGAAATAGCCTATACTCGTATGATGTTAGCTTTAGTTTAACGAAAGCTGTCGTGCTTGTTTGTGCAGGTACACGAATGCATTCGCCATGGCCTCTTGCAATCTCGCCCGAATTTGTTAGCGTTTTACACCTGAGGCCCATATCTAGATGTAAACGATTTGAGTTCTGCCCGCGATATATTGCCCAGAGACAAATGATGTGCACAGTACTGGACCAGCTGGACAATCGTTCACTATCAGAACTCAAAAGCTTTAAGTCATTGCTTCCAAAGAATATCCGCGTTGGAGGCCTTACTCGCGTACTATGGTTCCTGTGGTCTACGGGGCTTCACGATAGACCCTACCGATAGACCATATAGGCCGCTCCCTACCGCTCTATAGTGTGCTCGTCTCTCTTTCTCTCTATCTCCCCCTTCCACTTTCTTTATCTTTTTATACCCCTTCACCCTTACCCCCGTGCAGGGCTGCCAACCGGAACTACCTCTAGTTAAGCTCCCTGCCTTTGTATGCATCCTTCTCTGTCTCTCTCTCTCTCTCTCTCTCTCTGAGTTCTGTGACATATTATTTTTTTCTTTTCCATCAGGGTCATCACGTTGCTGGTTACATCAATAGCTCAACTTCTGTTTTAAGAAACGCAGTAGCGTAGTAAATATTTTGTTATTCTGGGCACCATAAATTGACCATAAACCTCATATGCAGCGCTGCTCTCCAAAGTCGTGTAGACCTTTATTTAGAAGTCAACAAAGGAATTTCTGGCGTATCACAGAAAATTTGGTGGCGCGCCACCTGACGTTCCGTCACCAAGACAGAGTCAATTTTGTTGTAGGCACAGCGGTTTTTTGGCGGAAGCCTTGTAAATTATAATTACGGCAAGGCCCATTCTGCATGACGACAGAAAAGTTTGTTGCCAGGCCAAGGCATCAGGCATACGACAGGATTTTGTTTCTCCTGTATTCATAACGCACAGGCATACGTAACTAGCCACTCAATATATATAACTAGGCACCCAACATGCGCAACAATTCAGAGACTGGATTGACACAGCCTACATTAAATACTTCTTGCACAAGTTAGAAAAAGCTGCAAGCGCAGTGTGCTCTTATGAGAGTGAGAGGGATATAAGGAAGGCAAGGATGTTAGCCGGACAAGACTCCGGTTGGCTATCCTACTCTGGGGGAAGAAAAGGAAGCAGGGGAAGAGAAAGACGCGAGAGAGAGGGGCATATAGAGACATGAACGGACAGTACCACAGAGTCAAAGGCACTCGTACGTAACAGACGTTCTCAGAAAGCACAAAATTGCCTTCACTGCTTTCTGAGTTGATTGTGGCTGAAGAAGACATGGACCATTTTCCCCACACTGCAAAAATTATGATATTCACCATAAAATACTTTTTGTTATGATATTTATGCGCTGGATGGAGGCCAATATCACTGGATAGAATCTTGGGTGGATGACCATCAGAAAATATGCAAAACAGTGCTACATGCATAATAAGACAGTCCCTTGAAGAATGTGAAATACCTGTATGCTACTAAATCCTATTATTGTAAGCTTGTATATGGGGAAGTACTGACCGCTCGTACAATTTCAAGCAAATATGAAACTATTGCACAGTCTCTTGGAGTTAGCATCTAGCTCAAGTGTCTGCAATACATTATGCAAAAGTTAGTTTACACCGAAAGCTGTGGCAAAATCAACGCTTTAACACATTCGTGTTTGCGTAATCACTTTTGGTACCGTGTTCCCGCGGCTCTTCTGTGCGTGTTCGTATGAGCTTTGTTTTCCGCCAACGAGGGAAGTCATTTGTCCTTCAACATGATCATGCTCATTTTGCGAACAGCTCGGAAACATTTGTTTTTGTTGGGCGGATGTGAACTTTAAAACTGTTGTCATTGTAGTCTCTTCTATATTGTTTGGAACTTTTCTCGATCAAACCTATGAATTAAGAGAAGTGCAGTAGCTGGTGCCGTCTGACAGGCACCAACATATCCTCAAACACAGTTCATAGAAAAAAAAATACTTATTAGAGTGTCGTTCATTCCAACTGGGATTCAATTTCGATTCCGTTCCTTCTCTATTTCAGCAACAAGTTGGCACGCCGTCGAATGTCATTAGGGGTGCGATCTTGTACGCGTTCCAAAATAGAACGGAGGCGGTCCGTTCCACCGAGCCGCACACGGTTGGTCAGTTTGAACGGTGAAGAACGCCATGGCGTCAATTGTGAAGTGATATCTGCTGTCGATCATTCTGTGTTGTCTGCTATCGGACGAACGCAACGGAACGGACCGCCAATTTCGCGACGGAAAGAACGGACCGCCTCCGTTCGAGTTTGGAACGCGTACAAGATCGCACCCTAGGTTACAGTGTGCAGACGTACGTTCTATACTGACCTTTGTAAGACTTCATACGCAGCACTGATAAAAGAAGCCAAAGTAACTTCATTCTTGCTCCTTCCTTCGACGTCCGCTCTATTGGGATAACACACCCACGCAATATATTCTGAAAGTTTATGGTTGCGTCAGTTACTGGGAGGGATTAAGCAGACCAACTTATACAACCATCACGCCAAGGATAGTTTTGTATGTGACCTTTATTACTCAGGCACTGTAGGTAACGCTACTTTGTGCTTTAATGTGCGGGTAAAATTTGAACTTCTTTGTTGTTTTACTGACAAGGGGAGGTGGGGGGGTCAGAAATAAGAGATGTTGGCGCACAGACGTTGTGCATGTAGATCCTTGTGTCTTCGAGAGGGGCTTATTTAAAGATGCAGTTTTGTACATCTATGCGCACAGGTTGTGTAGTATAGAACAAGTAGAACAGGTGACGCGCACAGTCGAAACAGCACAGCGACATGAGAGAGAAACTTTCGAAGCACCCTGTCCTCAGCAGACTTAATGCCTCTACAAGGCATTATGTGCTTGCATTTCTCAGTGCGTTTGCTCGTCGCTCCTAACTGAAGCGGCTGTTCGTAGCGTCTTCCGTCGCATATGTATCACATTGTTCACGTGTATGGTTCGCTCGTCCTTAGTCTGCGTAAAGCTGCCATTATGGGACGCTGCAAGATGGAGATCTCTTGGAAGCGCCTTGATTCTTTCTTCTCTTTTGCTTCTCGTTCTGAGCGCATCCTTTGTCCTCAAACGACAGATATCGTCCGCCTTCGACTCTCTTGCGACAGTCATAAAGGGGGTTCAAGAAAGAGTAGCCGGATTTCAATCATCCCGCTTTACATCAGATCGCTTGCATCTGTTTCCGAGGAGGTATGGTTGCCGAACACTAACTCGCCTCCTCCCACAAATAATCAGCCATTTCTTTGCAGTTCCTTACTTTCTTTTGTTTTTTTATTTTACTTTTAATTCGTGAGGTCGAAAGGAGGAAGAGCATGAGCTCTTCAACGCAAATCGGTGCCGAACGCGCGATTTTGGTTATTTCTCGTTATTTACGCGGTCTCATCCTTTCACCACTTTCCATGAATATATTTCCCTAACCAGGTTAAAGTATGGATTTTATTAAGCCTGGACATAGTTTGTATAAAGTGAATTGATTTTACTGCTTAGGCAACTACTTATTCACGCCATTTACAAGAAGGCAAGCGTCTACACTCCGGTCTTCCTGCGTACGTTACCTTTAGTTCCTTTTATTAATTTTTTTCATTGTGTTGAAGAAACTTACTAGTTTTTTCTTTAAGGTACTGGGCAATGCAAATCACGACGCATTCATCGTGAATTTGAATAATCAGTGTAAGTTTCCAGCCAGGCACAAAGGATGAACTCGTATTATTATTATTATTATTATTATTATTATTATTATTATTATTATTATTATTATTATTATTATTATTATTATTATTATTATTATTATTATTATTATTATTATTATTATTATTAGTGAAAACGTATATACGCTTGAAAGAGAGAAAAAGAAATCACGGAGCAGGATGACAACTGCCACCGGAAGGGACATACCGCCTGTACACTCGTCAGGAAGGAGCAGACATCATCACAGAAATGAAGGAGGGAGAAAAAAGAGAAAAGAAGAAGACGAAAGATCTTAAAGGAAATGGAATAGCCGTATGGCAGCGTGAAAAGAAAAGAATCACTGCCGGTCGCGCTGTTAATCGAAACTAAAAAAAAATTAAGAGTCGTAGACTTTTTTTTCTTAGAGGAAAGGGGGATGGGGCTGCATTAGCCTTCTATTCGTGAACTTACTCGAGTACCACGCTGCTAAGATCTTGTTTAAGATCGCAGTATTTATAAATAAAAAATAAAAAAATTTAAGCTAGCCTTTGTCTTAACAGATGAGTAGCGAAGAAGTAGGAGGGACGGTAGGCAGCTGAAAAAAACTGCCTTCGATCTTCAGATTGAAGGTATTGTGCAATTCGTAATGCGCCTCAAATACGGTTTTGATAACTTCGTTACGGCAGTACACTTATTTAAGAAAGCTGTTCAGCGTTATAAAAGCTAGGCATGCCAGCAGACTATTATAATCTGCTCTGTTTAAGTATACGCTAGCCAGTGCCGATAGCCAACAATAATATAACCAAGCCGCCGACCAACCTCAAACTACTCTTCCTTTCTTACAGTTGAATGGAGCAGTTTATAGATATTCAATAAACCTCTTATGATGGCTGTTTAAAATTGCAAAACCATAATCTACAAATTAAGCTTTTTGCAGCATGGCGGTAAGGTTAACGCAGCCATACTGCATAAAATTGAGATAGTATTCAACAAAGTTCTTCTTTTGAATGAGTTATAACTCTCATACCGACATCGCAAATACAAATAACACTTCTTCGGCTGTAGCAGCGATATTTGTTCCAACAAACGCTCTCCGTACATGAGCCCATCGCCTTGCGATTGATTTCACTCTTTCATGTAATCAACCCGATGTGAAACGTGAGGCGACGAAGCAAAGCAAACATATAAAAAGATGAGTTATCAGATTTCCGCTGACTTAACTCAAGGAGAAAAAAGAAGTCGGGGACAGGAGGAGCTAGGGAAAAATGGGGGAAGAGAGAGATAGAGAATGAAAAAAGGAGAAAAGAAAGCATATAGACAAAAGACAGGAAGCGTACAAAACAAGAATAAGGAATGAGAAGAGAAGAGAGAGAGAATTAAAGTAAAAAGAAAGAAAGAAAGAAAGAAAGAAAGAAAGAAAGAAAGAAAGAAAGAAAGAAAGAAAGAAAGAAAGAAAGAAAGAAAGAAAGAAAGAAAGAAAGAAAGAAAGAAAGAAAGAAACGTGCGAACACTCGCGCTTGAGCACCGAACGCTGACTGAAGTGCATTCATGATGGTTCAATACGCATATTCGCCCTGCAGCCTTCCCAGAGTTCGATGAATAGCAAACGCGAACGTTCCACAATAAGTGGACACATTCATCACCGGCTTCCGGAGTCGGTCTCGCTACGCCGGCGCTTCGAGAGAAAAGCGGAAGTCGGTCATCGTGGAAGATGTCTGATTTGGAACGTGCGTAACCAGCAACGGCGAATGCTCAAAGCTTCCACAGGCACAATCGGCTCGCCTGTTAATTGAGTGGTCCCATGGGCTTACTCCACCGAGGCTGACATTAGTCTTAGAATCTTACGCTAGGCGCAGAACGTACCGTCGCAATATGTTTCGTGCAACGAACACAAAATTCAAAGAAAGTCCTCTGTATAACCCAATGACGATCAGGATCCAGAGAACCTGGTATCGAAACGACCAAAATATATCCCCTTGGTATCCTATACAAGTTGACTGACACCACGTGGAGATCGGGTGCCGAAATATGGCCCGTTACTATGGTGATAACGATATTGTTTCGATGATGATTAAGCAATTTACGATAAGCTATTCTTACGGCGCGCAATGCTAACCAAACGCGAAGTGTTGTCGCTAGATTAATAACATCTACAAATCATATGTAGCTACAACATTGTTACAAACATAATTTTTTACGTGTCCCCAAGCGTCTTTATAGTGTCTGAATAAGGCAAAACATGAGATGCCTGAACTCCTGTGTAAGAAGACCTTGAGAAATTTCCAAGTATAGGCACGCATTTCGGACATTGAGGCACCGTTCTCTATCAATTCCGCGGGCCATAGATAACATTAGTTCATAAGATAAATTGATTATGTGCAAACACACCCAAGTGTGTAGCTCCCAGCACACACAACGCATATGTAGCGTAAAACATACTCTATGTGAAGAGAACACGCACTGTCTGCTGTCTACAGGAGCTACAGAGTGCGTGGGAGTGTTATACACAGGCGTGAGTCAGCGCTTTCTAGGGTAAGTGCCAGTGAATATAATCAGCTTGTTTTCGGCGCGCGCTCTGCCAAACGAGCCAGCCAGCCAAAAGTCGCGGAAGCACTGGTTAACGGTTTTTCATCATTTTCTTTTTTATTGGTGTGATAGAAACGAGATGTTGGCGCGCGAATGCTACGCCGGTTTCCCCCCGTTTCATGAAGGTAGCGTTCCACGCATAATTCATTTTTCATAGTTCTCATTCACCCCCCCCCCCCCCCCCCAATATAGCATACACATATTAAAGAACGCACCCTAGGTACTGTATATGTACAGTGACCCACAAAATTTTACAGACCAAGGAATCTGATAAAAAAACTTAATATCTCAGCAGCCGCACAACGCAGCCTGGTGTTCGGATTTCCAGCCGCTGCTAGTATATCCTAACAATGTAGTGATTTCCAGTTTTACTGGCTACTTTTTACAGGTTGCTCGGAAATTCAAGGTTTTACGACATCCCGTGGTGCGCAAACTTTTCTGGTTGACCTTATATAACATAAACACGTACACAGTTGCACATAACAGTCTAAACAACAGAACTGTTTTACAAATAAACTGTCAAAGCAGCAGTTCGTGTAGCTGCCAAGTAGGTACTTGGGCTGGCTTACAGTGAGTTATATATGCTGATTAGCCGGAGAAGCGCGTGAAGGAACAACAAGAAAGGCGTGCGAATCTATGTCGTCTACGCGGCCCACCCGCTTGGTAGCGCATGCTCAAAAGCAAAATAAGTAGCGGGTCTCGAATGGGCTGCCCCTCCGGTGTCTGACGCGTTGACGTGTACGTGAGTGTACCGTTCTCATGTTCCTTTCAAGTGCGCTCGACGCACGTACAGGTTAGAGATAAACACGAACCTCGTCTGAAACTCAAGTCTTCTACGGCCAGACGTCGATCTGAACATATTTGATCTGCAGCGGAAGGACCGACCTGGCATAAAACGATTCACAACAGGCTGTTTGCGCGCTCCAGACAAGTGTTTTCGAGCTCTACTGGTGACGTCCAGCGTCTTTTGTGTATACAAGAGAGCTCCAGCAGGCAAGTAGAGCTTAGCTTCAGTCACGTCCGCTTTCTCCAAGGGCCAAAATAGCGCTAATCAATGCACGCCAATACTGTCCAGCGCGGCGTAGATTATGGTACATACGCAATTCCGGTGCCCACGAAGATGGCTTCAGTCGATCTCGGACTTCTACAAAGACTATAGAGGGCCGCCTTGCCGCGGCCAAAGCTACCACGCCTCGGAGAAAACCATTGCACGGGTGGAATTATCCTCAAACGCTGATGATTTATCGACGCCCGCATGTTCCGAAAAGCCACCGGAGTCGCGAAAGCTATACACACGGGCGTCTCTGTGGTTCGAAGCAGTTACCGAATGAGCTGCGCCGATATGCGAGGCCTTCGCTTGCCTCCATTAAACTGAACTATACTGTCCTTTTCAATGTAAGCTAATTTCGATAATGAGTGCATTCTAAAGAAGGGCTTTACTGTTAATTAACTAGCACACCTCAACGTGAATCAAAATTAGCTTGTTGCATGCACCTTATGGTAGTTGAGAATGTTAAGAAGAAGACTAAAAGCCAAAAATGACCACACAAGGCTTCTGACAAACTCACAAAGCTAATCATTCATGTCCGTGTTGCTATAGTGTACATGCAGCTCCAGAAATTCTAGAGTTCTTGTAGTAAAGCTGTGACGCGAGATAATTGGTGAACGCCATCGCTAGACGCGCTGCTTTGTAGCGTACAAAGGACAGTGTGTTCTGTGCCTTTTTCATGTTCCTGCCTGTCAGCTCTAAACAGGCTCACCAACTTGGCCAAATTACCACCATAGCAAAGGACAGGTTAGCAACAAGTTGGCAAAGGCAAGTTTATGCGCGAACTCGCAAGTGCGCACGATCCACGCCCGAGGCTCCACACAGATAATTTCGCTAATGAAGCGGTGCGCCCGTCTACGCCGGTGACCCAGCGTCCAGACGGAGCCTCTAGCAGAAAATAATACAGCTGAGTTTGCGCATCACCTTGCCCGTGTTACCTTGGCGCTTGGTGTAGTTTGCAACGCTACGAAGTAGCGCCTCTAGCCATAAAGGTCTGGTTTGCGTCTGCATAACAACAACAACAGCGAAAAATAAAGCTGTTTCCCTAACTTACATGATGGTTTTGAAGTTTCTGGTGCCCGCTTGATGAAGAACGAGCCTCGCTAATCTAATTTACATTTTTTGTATAGTTAAGCATTCGCTCTCACGTTGCTGTAATTGAAAGAGAGAAAAATTCACATTGCTGTAACTATCCTGAAACTTAACGAACGTCCGATGCATATCAGTCTGCTGGTGACGTTTACAGCCGTGCCCGCGTCTACGTCCATGGCTCGGCGTGCATTCGCGTCAACCAGCGTTTTTCCTCTGGCTTAGCAAGCTTGTGCCTAGGAACCCCTCGCTCTGTTCGACGCACAAAAATGTCACGTTAACGAAAACGTAGGAGGATGTTGCCATCCGAGAGGACGATAAAGCGGAAGCTGGCTTAGCGCGAAGATTAGCAGCTCATACTGGGCTGACAGAGGGGATGGAGGTCACGTTCGTGGCCAGAGCTCTCCGTTAAGCTGTAGGACGACGGGCTCCAACAGCGGTTCGTAGATACCGTGATCAACTCCCACGAGGGAGACTCGGACCCCGAGAGCTCTTGGGCAAGGCTGGAAATTTTGCAGTAACGTGAGACGAAAGTTGATGCGGGGAAGGCAATGAGCTGTGTGTCTGCACAGCCCAATGGCTGCTTCATATGCGGCTGAGGCTGTACGTCAGCGGCAAGGCCGACGTCATCAGGTTCGTAATTGGAAATTAAATTAGTCTGGATACTCGAAAGGGCAGGCGGAAGAGAAACCTTGGGGAAGATGAGGAGCGGGCGGAGGCGGGGAGGAGGGGGATGAAGGTTAGGGACTGACGGCTCGCACCAACAAGCGTGCGCTAACAGATTACCTCGCGAAGTGTGAAGGTGCCATGCGAAGGCATTTATCGCACGTTTCTGCATGCTATGCATTGAAGCATTTCGCCAGCTTGCAGAGACTGAAATTTTGCTGTCTAAGTAAACATAAGTTAAGAAAAGTTGTTAGTCAATATGAATATTTATTATATACGTTGCAGTACTCTTCCAACCATTTATCATTTGTTGAAAATAATATTGTTAAATTAAAATACCGCTTTCGAACGTTTCGAAAACTGTCGTCTCGCCTATGACGGTCGGTCTTTTATTTTCTTTCTAGCCCTAAACATTGACTGACATCACAACTTATTCGTATTCCATTTTAGTTTTACAACGTGCTCTGCTTTGGTAGACGAGCGTAGCCGTAGCAGCGGGTTGAGGATTCGAATGTACAGACCGTACCACAATGGAAAATGCTAAATTACGAATCCTTTCGTACATTCGGACACATTTACGAATTCACTGTTTCACTTGTTGGCATGACCTCGAAGCAACGTGTTGGTTGGGGCTAGTTGGTAGCTGATGGTAGCATATCAACAGCGCTAGTAAAAGACAAGGACAATGAAAGCAACAGGACGAGCGCTGACTTCCAACTAATTATATTTACAGGACGACGGTCTACATAGTTGCAAAAGAAGCATGGAAAATCCGGTACACAAATCGTGCGCAACCATGTAAGCAGAGCCTGCAAACAATGAAAATGAGATCTTTGCTTATGTTACATGGCTCTCACGCATGACATTAAAAAAGTTGTACCTCTATTGTTGATAAAATAACTTAGGAAACGGAAAGTGAGAAAAGGGGTAATTTTGCTAGATATCTATTTATCTTTTTATCATAGTTAAATCCACTTAGTACCATTATCAACGCACGCTCACACCCATTATCACTTTACTCGCTTTATGTGGTTTAATTTTTATTTGTTTTTGCTTCTTTTCTTTTAGTTGATCTTACATCTGTCCTCTTATTTAACCTCCAGTATACTGTCGCGGATAATTGAAATACGAAGAAGTTAGAGCTAACTGTTACCCGTTCTTTCGTTTATGATTTCACCAGTACTGGTAATGTCAGCATTTTTTCGGCTTGCACGCTTAGCGTCAGGCCTATACCGTCTTTGGAAACTGGATAAGCATCACTGCTAGATTGCACCCTTTTTCTTCAGTTAATAATGAATAATAACTCGGGCTCTCGATCGCGTTACTACTCGCAAAAGGCGTTCTGCTATGTCGCTTCGTATGTTCACGTTTCATAAGTCTAATGACTAACTGACTGCTACGCAAGTTGGCTGCAACGCTGACTAGCCTACCGGCCTTTCTGTCTTCAGAACGTACGTTTCATTTTTTTTTATGTTGTTGAAATTGCAGAAAAATATTTCGCAGATTCCCCTGCTCTAGTCTTGCTTCATCAACATTGCATTTTACGGTCCCAATTGTTCAAAGCAACACATGACGCTAGTACAATTCTCTGCTTTGTCAAGAAAGCACTGCGAATACACCGTCGTCACCTTCGAGCGTCAATGGAGACCATTCTCGCAGGTCATGCTTTGCAGTAGTACAGAAGCCGGAAGTGACATAGCTGCCACGTTTTAAACACCACTTACAGAGAAGACGAAGAAAGTCATGCAATGGTGCGCAGTGTTATATTAAACAATCCGGACCATAAACCATTCCAACCCCTGTGAAAGAAATACATTTCAATGTTCAAAATAAATTTGAATCTTGCAGCAAAAATTGTTCAAAAACAGAACAACACTGAACACAACATTTTTTCTACCATTTTAGGAGAAAAAAAGCAAGTCTCTGCACCTGTCCACAAACCGGTGTTCCGAGGCACAGAATTTCTTCGACAAAACGTGCCGCCTAATTTCGCGCAGAACCGATCTAAACGTACATTCCATTTCTAATCTTACCGGGCCTCGCGTCGCTACAGCCGGCAACGCCAGTTTTCTGTGCCCACACAGATTCAACGTCCTCGCCGACATCGCCTCTCAGACGCCTCGCACAGCTGACGAAAGCGGCGGACGGCGGAGCCAGTTGCTAAACTCGGAAAAGTGACCGCTCGAGGCAATCAATATCTTATTTTCAAGCCCCGCGGCACTGAACCACCATCTAACCTCCCAAACCGTCGCTCCGTCGGCCAGAGCTTAAAACCGGCCGCGCAAATCGACGACTGCGGGCGGGCGGGCCGCCTAACTACAGTGACCGAGAATTGACTACGACAGGCGCCGCAATAATAATTGTAGCCGCAATCTCGTCTCTCGTTAGCCCTATATATTTCCTTTCTTTTTCTTTCTTGCTCTCGCTTTTCACATTGTCGTTCAGTTTCAGAAGAACAAATAGAAAGCGGATGGGCTGGAGCGTAGAATTTCCTACAAAATGCAGTAGAGAGAACATTGTTGCGCTATAGTCTCTGTGCGAGCAGCGTGCATGCAGATTCATACAACATGGGAATGATGGCCAATAGATGGATGTGCCTAAACCTCGATATTTTGGCTTCGAACGGTTTTGCAACTTTGTCAACTGATCATATTCAATAAAATATTGCGTTGCAAACACAATTGGCCACGATAATTCATGTACGCAGAGTCTCATTGCCTTTACGGTTAAAAGTAGGACTGCTTCGAAATCTACATCATAAAGATGCATTAAGCAAAGCCATAAAAAGGTATTAAGTCACAAGCCCGAACATCTGACAAGTCCGACATATGTACTAACCGCCATTCCCATGCTAGCTGGGCGATCGTAGTGCCATGGCTTCCTCTAGTGATCTTAGTAGGCAACTCTATGGGTTGGGGATTCATTTGCTTGTGTTTATGACAGTGTAACAATGAAAAAAAATGACGCGGAGAACAGGAAACGGCGGGTAAAGCTGACTAGCTATTTAGTTTATTGAGAGAATATGCACCACTTTTATAACTTCTAATCCGCGACTGTACTCACTTGATCCAACATTAAGTCTTCGAGCGCCATCACAGCTTCGCCGTAGAGACGCCACGCTTTTATATCGACTTTGGTTGGGCGTTGCCTTTACTAAAGCCTATGCCTTCCGCATAGGGATGACCGACACCCCAACCTGTGACCACTGCGGCCATGAAGAATCAATTGGCCATATTTTGTGCACCTGCCCGCAGTACAGTCCACAGAGGGCATGCCTTAGCCACGAACTTGACCAACTGGACGACCAACCGCTGTCCGAAAAAAGAATTCTGCAACATCGAAAGGACTTACCGTCACAGAAGAAGGCCGTGCAAGCGCTTTTGCGCTTCTTGCGATCTACCGGCCTGTGTGAACGACTTTAACTGGAACGCCTTTTGTGTGTGTGTCTCCATGTGTGCGCGTTCGTTTTTTTTTTTTGCCTTTTCCTCTCTGTCATCTTTCTAACCCCTATCCCCCATCCCCAGTGTAGGGTAGCAAACCGGAGACTCATATCTGGTTAACCTCCCTGCCTTTCCTCTTCATTCTCTCTATCTCTCGGTGCGCAGAAAAAGTAGTAGGGGGGATCTGGGGATGATCGGCTAAGCACACGTCCAGGAAAGGGTGCCGCTGCGAACCACAGGCCCCAGCTTCGTTATGCTATTGGCGTCTCCGCTTCCTGTTGTCGCCGGAAGGCGGCGTACTTTGACACCTTTGAAGTTTTGATAGCCAGTGTAGAATGGCAGTAAAGGTAACGTGTGCAAAAGCAGGAAAGATAGCATACCAGTGGAACAAACGGTAGCGTAGAAAAGCTCTGAGAGCATGATGCAGCCGCAATGTTAAGCTACGTCTATACCTCTAGAACTGCGACATGCTAGAGTTGCTTATATCAATGTGTAAAAGCGACAACGCGCCAGGATAACACTAGTTACAGTACTAGCACATTTATTTGGCTCACAGTAACGAGTTCGTGCACTTCGTCATGTCGTGAGTCCGAGCTCTCAAGTCACTGCGAAATTTTATTTGTAAGAGAAGCGCAGGGCTGTTGGCGCGACTGCGGTGACTGCGGCTAACGCAGCAAGCTTACCCGCTCCTCACTTTTTGCCTAAACTCTCCCTCGTGTTTTTTTTTTTTTTTTTGGGGGGGGGGGGGGGGGTCAAGTCCATGTTTACCCCGGTTTTGCTGTACATTTAGCGCGTGTGCTTAAATGGGGACCCAAGCTTGACGCATGGTCAGCGACGAAAGTGAAAACCCCGGCGAGGGAGCTAACAAATGCGCTGTCTGCACGAGCCCTCGTCGCGAAAATCCTTCCTTTTTGCTGCCACACGAGCCCTCTTATCATATCCTTTTTCGTTTTCGTCTAGTACACTAACAAGATTATACCAGATGCAGTCGAACAATACTTCTTTTTTTAACTGCTCATTTTTAATTTTTAGAAAGCCTTCGTATACTTTGGAGTTTGCGAGGTTTTACGGATCATATTCGCTTCGTTCGTTAAACATCAATTTCTCTAACCTCCTTCATTCCTCAGCCAGTTCCCGATTTTCTTCCTCTCAACTTCACCTCCTTTTTTATTTTTATTTTTTGTTTATTTTTTAACCGTGCGGCTGAAACCCTAAGCGCCTTTAGATGCTGCCGAACTTGCTTCGAGGAAGCGCGTACACGGCTTTAAATTGGCGCTGACGAGGTAAAAGCTTGCCTCTCTGCAGCTTTTATTTTGCGGAAGTGCTCTCCAAAATTGGATAAATCAAAACATTCGACTTGACTAGCGAAGGGCAGTTCGCGCGCTGCTTCCGAAGCTTTCGCTGCCTGGCCAATCTCTTTCCCCTCTCGGTGCTGTTATTTATGTGCATTGCGGCGGAGGTTATTCGTCCAAGCGCTAAGTGAGAGCCCGCCCACCCATTGGGTCACTTCCGACTCATTCGTGGCATTTCTTTGAGAACGAACGCCTGTATTGTCGTAGTAATACATAAAGAACGCGTTCAAACTACTATGAGTCGTCGCTCGTACAAAGCAAGAAGTTACTATTGCTGCAGCTGCAGCTGCTAAACAGATTGCTTATAGTTTATTACTGCCATACCAGTTGAAACGTTGCTAGGCTTTATTTTTTGTGCACAGAACTAGTCAGACGTCTCGCGTTAAGGAAGAAAGCTGGGCCTTGTTCGTCGATGGCGGAAGAAGTTGAGACAGCCAGGCAATAGAGAGAGAGATAAGAATGGTACTTAGACTTCTGTAAGTGGTTAAAAAAATGAAAAAGAGACAACCTCACAGGCAACTACTAAAGCTTTTCGTGCGGTTGTTCTACGTGACATCCAACGCAAACGGGTCTGACTACACTCACAATTTCGCGGACACTAGATGCCACACATTCGGTTTCACAATCGGCGCACGAAGGCAGGCTTTTACTTTCGGCTGCGCACATTTCATGGATGCGTCGCTTTAGGGAACTAAAGAGCTCTCGCGTGAATAGTGAAGCTTAGCGGAAGCTAAAACCATAACGTAGTCCCGGTTCAAAAGCAGGATTTTTAAATTAATTTGCTTCTAACTACTTCAGTTTATGGTGTCGTTGGATTCTGGATTAAAAATACAATGATAGCAAAGAAAGAAGGAGTAAACAAAAATAAAAACAATGACCAGCGAAGCAAGAGTCATGAACTAAGCGAGAGAAAGAAATTAATGATACGGACGACCTGTCTTTCTTTTTTTCTTCAATATTGGTCAGTTATGAACTTATGATGCGCTAACGTATAGAAGTCACATCCAGGTTCGCGTACTATTTCTTGGCGATGTTTCACATCTTCTACATTTCGAAAAGCTCAGACGACAGAACCAATACGGACGAGACAGATGCACTGTTTCGTAATAGTCCAGTTAATAAGTCAGATGTGAAAAAAATCACGCTCGACCAGCCAGCAAGAAAACGCAGCCTTTGTCCCGTCACTTGCCCCATCATCTGCCTGTTCGCCAGATTGATTGATTGATTGATTGATTGATTGATTGATTGATTGATTGATTGATTGATTGATTGATTGACTGACTGACTGACTGACTGATTGACTGATTGATTGATTGATTGATTGATTGATTGATTGATTGATTGATTGATTGATTGATTGATTGATTGATTGATTGATTGATTGATTGATTGATTGATTGATTGATTGATTCCCCGAACAACACCGAGGCTATGAGAGAACCCGTACACTGAAGGGCTTCGGATGAATTTTGACCATCTTGGGTTCTTTAACGTGCACCCAAAGAACTATACCCGAGCGTTTCTGCCTCTCACCCTCATCGAAATGTGGCCGTCGTGGCCAGCAATCGAACCCTCGACTTCGTGCCAAGCAGCAGACCACTTTAGCCACAGCGCCACCGCGGCGAGCTTCGCCATGTTGAAAATAAACCAAGTATCTCCACTTATACCTGTAGTGAATTTTTACTTTATATACTCTCCGGTTAATCAAACCTGCGGCCGACGGATGACTTCGCTAAAGTCAAATGCAACGTAAAATTTAAACATCCAACTCTGCTCAACGCGCTCTCCAAGCAGACATTTCTCACGATCAGTTGTGAGTGCGGCGCTCGAAAATTGCAGACCATTCCAGTAGAGGATTACGAGCGCATCTTTTGCAGGAACCGAGTCCCGAGGACGTGCCACCGCCTTTTGCGATGTCTCTTTTCTGTTGCCCAAGCGGTGCTTTTTTTCCCCATTATATATACAGGTGTTGTTGTTTTTTTTTATATCGCCATACACAAACAAGCCGTTTTGCATGAACAAATGACCACTGGAGGCAACGCTTCGGTACAAAGAGGGTACGTAAGAAGGTTACAAAGAGGAACTCGGAACATATTGCAATTTCATCGAAGACGAGAAAATTGCAAAAGATGAGAAAATTTGCCCTCTTCTGAATCGGGCCTCGCATTTTACTTATACGTTCTGCGTACTCCACTGACGTTCCCGCCAAGTGCCCTATCGAATACACTGCATACCTTGGGAGATTGTGCTTCTTTGTCGCCTGTGCCGAGCCCGGTTTTCACTAAGTGAAAGTATCTGGAAGATCGAATGAGAAAAAAATGTTAAAAGAAGAGAAGATAAAGATTAGAAAAGCTCACTGTTGCGCAACGTGTGGAGATACTACTCACTCACAGTTGCCTTTGCGTCTGGGCGCAAGCGCTATATGGGAGCCAATGGCATACAACGAACGGCCTGGCTTGAAGGCTCGAGCAGAGGGCGGCCTCAGGGAAGCTTTGTCGTACGTTCGTGTTGCTGACAGCTCACTGAGCCGGTGACGCCGGCACGGGGGCAGAAAATTACTACAGTACGGTGCTGAAAAATGTCGCGCGATTTGCTCGTATGGTCGCTATCGCCGCGCGTATGTGTTTGTGACGAACAAAAAACGACAGCTTCAACTAAAGCCAAAATCTGCGAGAGCGCTGCCTCAGTTGCGACTACATTGAGGAGCCCTATTGCTATTGCGCGCTTTACCTGCTTCTCTTCATTGTCATGGAAAGTTGTCGGTGAGCATAGTGATTCGCTAGCTTTTGTTGGCAATCATAAGTATTACTCACCCTCTATTTAAGCCCATTTTTTCCGCGAGAGCACTACAAAAGAGGCTGACAGGATTGCGAAGACGCGCTCAGGAGAATCAAGAAAGGAAACTTAGTCCCAATAGAAAATAAATTCAGACCTGTATTTCATTTTCCCTTGAGCAAGAATTTTTCTTCCTTCTTTCACTTCGATGTAGCGTATAACTGCGGCGATTGATAACTCGTTCATAACAAAAAAACTGCGCATTTTCGTTCTGAATGCCCTTCGGAAATAAAGATCTCAAAAGCCTTTGGCAGATAATGTCATGAAGCTCGCCGCAAAATTAAGAATCGTTCGGTGCTCTTCTCCCTCCGCAATCTGCGTGCGTACCAGACTTATTAAACACACTGCTATAAGCATAATGCCTTCAATAATTAGCGCGATGAGTGAACGAGGCTGTCCCCATTGCATAAAATAAATATATTTGAAAGTGATTGCTGCGCACGTTTGCTTCCGGGTGTTTTCAACGAGCCTTGTATCACGTAGCGGCCATCAAGTAGATAACGTTAAACTAACAAAAAAGCAGCAGCCGGCACCGACCAAGACGTCACTATGTCAAGAAAATGTATCTAGTAACGTGGACAACAACATAAACTTGTTACCCTTTCAGATATCTAGACCGTTTGTGTACACAAAATATACTGCTTCCGTTACGCTCAAACTGTAACGCTGGGATAGTAAATAAAAATGTGAATTATGACCGGTCATCCAAGAGTAGTGGACGTGCAAAACTACGTCTATTCTGGGTTTATCATACGTTACGTGCAAAAACTTTATCGACTAAGATTTAGCGAACTCCTGTAGCGTGCAGTTTGCAAGAATTTCAGTACGCACTTGATTTTACTTGGAGATGTGGAACATTAGGTGTTAGTCACACAATGACTGCTGAAAGCTTATTAATGCCCGTATCCTCACAGTGCCTCTTTCTTTCCTTGGGCCCTATAGCGTAAAACTATTCCAATATGTCTTTATAGCAATCTCCTGACGTCAAATTTGCATAACCGCCGACACAAACATCGGGCGGTCACCCGCAGGGTTGTCTCGACACACCAATCACGCTCTCCTCGTTCGTAGTAGGTCACTTTTGTTTGCTTGAAAAACGAATGACATTGCCTACACTGAGCGGCTGATCTTATCTAATTGGCTCACAAGAGGCGAGGAGCACGCTCAAGCGGAGAGGGATTTGGTGGGGCCGAGCCACTGCACTGAAAATGTATAACCGGATGAAGAGGGTGGTGCCGGCGTCTGCGATTGGTCCTCTTTCCCTTACTTAGCTTGCAGTGGCTCGTCGACAATCGCGGCGGCATGCAACGGAAGCTTAAGAATGACGCTAAATGGGATCCTCAGCAAAGAAGAGCTGGCAGAACGAGGTCGTTCCAAAACCTCCAAAATGCTCCAACACCTTACACGGCCACGCAAAAAGTTTTATTACACGCAAATAAACCCATGCTCTCCGGCAGGTGCGAGTAGCCAGTGCCTGAGCGATCAGTGGCAGCCATCTTTTATTCCTTTCAGAAAGGGGCAGCCTGCGGCTATTCAGAAGAAAATTCAGTTTTGTTCGTCATATTAATGCATCTTTAACGAGTACAGGTCACTATGTCGCGGTGAGCTTTTGCGGTTTAGTGACGTCGAGTGACAGGCAAGTGAAGTGGGTGCAGCCCGAGAACTGTTGACCAATAGCAGAGGGCTAATGGCAAAAAGACGTCCAATCAGATATAACTACTTTTCTTTCGTTCGATCAAATCATGCATAATCAATGTGTACACGTCATATCAGATGTCGAGCTATCGCGGTTTTCGTGACGTCGCGTGACAAACAGGTGAAGTTGGGGTGTTCCAAAAACGTTTTCGACCAATCGCGGAGTGCTGATTTCAGAACTGGAATAGAAAAGTTTGGAATAGTTTTACGTTATAGCGCCCCTTGTCTATAGAATTTTGTAATTTTCACTTATTTGCTCACAAACTGCAGTGTGTTATGCGAAGTACTTACCTATTGTCTGTCGAGCAGACAGTAAGAATGAAGCAACACAAAAAATAATCCCATGAGACGTTGTAGTCTATGCACTTTTTCAACTGGTACTTTACTGCAGATCGTGAAGGTGGCTAGTAGAAAGTTCCTGCTTCGGTTTAGGCTCGCTGAGTGCTGCGAGGTGGGATTGCGTGCGACATGCAACCGCCTCACGGTTGTGTTTCAGAAAGCTTATTTGTTCGGGAAAAAATCCGGGACAGTATAGCTGGCAGCACTTTAGGAAATCACTTTTTCGAATTGTCTTGTTTCACCAAGAGCACCTTAGGCAGGCTATTCTTGTTTTTTTTCTTCTTCTTTAATGAACCGTAGCACTGCTACAAGCCCATCCAATTCCCGCTTGGCACATAGTTTCATTTTTTGGACTGGTTCATGAATTCATTAGACAATCCACTTTGTTTATCGTGTCACTTATTCGCACGCCACTTTTCGTGCACTTGCAGCAATTCGGGGAGGTGCAGCGCCAGAGAAACTTTCAATGCACGGCCACCCGTCAATGAGCATATCGCGTGACAGCGGTGCAAAGAAGATGTATGCGTTTTACAACGAAGTTAATGCCGTAGCTGTATTGCGCAACGCATAACAGTTGAGCGGCGTCCAGCAACTAGGGATCGAGTTCATTCTTTTGAGGCAACGTGCAGTTGAGAGCCATACACGCTAACCGCTGCGCTGTCGCTCAGAATCGGGCTTTCGCAAATTGCACAGGGTTGTGCGTGCGACGTAGACTCTGAGAGTGGCAGTCTCTGTGCACGTATTTCAGAGGCCACAGCAGGTAATGGCGGATTGGACAAAGACGATATTGTTTGCATTGCAGAGAAGTATTTCTTGAGATGACGTAGGCGTACGTTGTGACTGCCTGCTGCTCCCGCAGCAGATGAGTTCAGAGAAGGAGCAATGGCTCAAGTCTGCTGATTTTGTTGTTGCTGCTCTGCTCTGGTATTTTCAGCGCCTATATTCAAAGAGCTGGAGTGGAAAGATGAGTTCGTGAAGCAACTCCTCGTTAGAGAAATCTCTGAGAAGCGTTACCGAATCTCAATGACTGTTTCAGTAGAACACCAGCACGCGCTGCTCTCAAAAGTCCAGGCAGATAAAGGAAGACAGAAAGAAAAAGAAATTTGGCAAGCAAGTATAACCGAGTTGCATCTGGCCTGCTACCCTACGCGGTGGGGAGTGATAAGAAAAAGAAAAATGAAAGAAAAAATAATAAGTGATGTGCGCACACTCACATCACAGTATTTACTGGCAATTCAAAGGTAATCTTGAGAAATTACAGCAGGGCACGGTGGCTTTCTGTGTATGTGACAATTGAGTCGACGGTTCCAATATTTTTTTTTTCTCGCACAAGTTCTCTGCCATCCAGTCGGTTTAAAGACTTCGCGTGCCGAGGCAGTGAATCAAACCCAGAGAAGTGCCTAGCAACACGACAGTAATCTGATTAGGTGTTAAAGGGTCTCTCGAACACAACCTGCAATTCCTTTCTCCCCCCCCCCCCCCTCCCTCCTAGCCTAAAAAAAATTGCACAGACCCCATCTGCACGAGTGAATCACTGAAAGTGGTAGCCATCAAAGACTAACTTTTATTTTTCCGCTGCTTTCTTCTTCCTTTTTTTTCCGACAACAGGTAGTACGTTTGAAGAGGCGCAAGCCAAGTTTCCGAACAAGTTTATAAAAACACCGAGTGCTTATGCATAACCAGTTGAGTAATAAAATTATGGAATGTGCTTCAGCTGTCTGACAGTCATCGGGATACATCCTGATAAATGAACAAAAATAATAATGAGAGGTGATAAAGATTGCAGGTAAGATATTGTCAGGCCTTTGGCAGCTTTCGCTAGCAACAGTCCATTTAGAAACAATTTAGACAATCCACGTGAGCTCGATCCCAAGTCGGGCCATCTGCGCAGCTAAACAGTCAACTCATGTCCCTTCACGAAGCAACATGCACAGGGCACTCTTTTAGGTGGATTCGCACGACGGGACGCATCGCCAGTGTACGGGCAGGCATGACGTGTCTCAGTGCCGCCAAATCACGCACCACGCAACGAAGCCATTGGCTAACTGCTTGCGGCAGGACTTGTTGCAGCTCAGTCACGCCACACTCGTCTGCGGACTGATCAAGCCAGCCGCCCCCTCCTGTGCCACGACTCATGTGCCTCCTGTGCAGCGATGCTTTCCGCTAGATTATTTGCCCCTCTTATCATCTACCGTTCACGGTCGGTTGATCCCAATGATAACGCGAGCGGAGAGTCACTGTTACGACTGATGACGCGCAAGAAATGCGAAAAGGAATAGCATCGGAAAAAGCATCGCTACAAAATCACGACCCAGCTTTTGTATTCCTTCGCCTGTTTGTCTGTCTGTTTATTATGAATTGTCATGTTTGTTATTAAAAGGAAGAGTGAGCGTTGTAATCAACAGCAACACAACCAGAGAAAAAAGCAGGCGGTGCTCAAGCGCCTAGACTGTAGAAAAACTAACCAATCTACCCAGTCAGAAGTTTAAACTGAAAGGTCAACACGTACGTTTACCACTCTGCGAGCAACCACGACCCCAAACCGAGCGACAAACACTCTATCTGACCTGAATGAAACGCGTAATAAAGCTTGACCGTAGCTTTCTGTCGCCGTTCAAGTATCCACACAACGACATTGGTCTCCGTGAAGTCTCTCAGCACCTCGAACGTCGGCGAAATTTCGCGCACGGCTGCAGGGAGGGCCAGGAGGCCGGGACTTTCAATTGTTGGAGACGCGTTCGCTTCGATCGCCGTGTAGGGCTCTTCGCGCGAGTCTTCGCAGTGGCGTCTTTTATCTTTTCTCGCGATCGCTGTCGCTGTTTTTGTTCCTCGGCTTGCGGTACGGCTGTTTCTCGGCCTCTTCCCCTTCTTCGCGGAGAACCACGAGCGACTGCGTCTGCATTGTGCCGCGCTGCCAATCGAAGCGTTTCCCTCATTTAGTTCGCCCTAATGCCAATCGATGGCGCCGAGAAACTCCGTCATCGTACGAGACGTCGGTGAACTCTTGGGGCGTGACGCGATTGCGAACGAAGCCCACTTGTCACTCTATGCCACGCGCAATGGGCCCGCGCGCTGGCGTTCGATGTGGCTTTCAACGATTTGCGCCGCCACCTTCCCGGCTCCGTCCCTCGAGCCCTGACTGGTGCTTGGCTTCAATTGGTGCTGCCACTCGAGACAGCCTACGTGTACGTAACTGTGTATGGACGGTTGCTGACAGGCCTTTTTCATAAACTATGCCTCCTGATCCAGAGCAGCTGCTTTGTTAAAGCTTCCCGTTTACGCGACGTGCTCGCGGCTTCTGGCACTATATGATTGGAAGGCCAGTGAAAACCCTCGGGACCTAAATCTGAAGGATAGTGAAGACACCCGAAAGGAAACTTAAAACTGCGCAGTGAATGATTGAATGGGAAACTATAGATGTAACCGTGAGAGTAGACTGTCCTCTGGTAAAGTACTCAGTACTTTTCGCAAGAGTTCAAGGTTGTTTGCAGCGTCTACTCGACGCAACGTATCACGTCGTGTAGTGCCTTGTCAAAAATGACCGCAAAACGAAGACGCGCGCCATCGTTAATAAGCAACGTCGTATGGCGTTCACCTCACTCGCTTACAGTGCTAACGAATAATCTGACGCTTTGTGTTTGAAGTTCTGGATAAATTTACCAAAAGTAAACGCGCTCACAACGCGCACGTACAGCCTGGAGCGTGGTCGAGTCAGTTCTCGCAATGGTAAAACAGAAAATGAAAGAGAGAGGGCCATCCAAGGAGTTACCGGTATATAGAGCGGCTGGCCACCCTCTACTGACGTAAGAGGATGAAGAAAATTAAAATTTGGAGTACAGGAGAGGTGCTAGATGGAAACAAAAATAGAAGAAGAAAAAAAGACAGAAGCACGATGTAGCGCTCGACAACTCAAAGTATGTCAGCCAAGCCGCATGTCCTCAAGAAGCACCGCAACGGGTTCATGTCCCTTCTGTGCTAATGACAGTCTAGATAAACATTCGAGGATTCTCTCTTCCTTACTCTTTTCCGACAACGATTACTTGCTCAGTTTATCTAGCGTGGTCAAGACATCTTTTCTAGGCTTGCTGTAGCGATCACATTCACAAAGGAATTGCGTCAGTGTCTCCTCGCAGCCACAGTTGTAGCATGTAGGGCTGTCGACCATTCGGAACGAATAAGTGTTTTTAAAGGCCATAGTAAGCAACAGACGGCGCAGGAGTCTTTCTTCAGCTCCCGATATCCCAGCCGCAAGACGGAGCTGTAGACGTGGATCCAAACTATGAAGACGAAGTCGCACTTGCATATATTTTTCATTACTTTGGCTCAAGTTACGTGGGACAGATGGTATATGGTGCGATGATACAGTATCTACTAATAGGCTGTTTTGTCCTTTGTCGTTTACGTGGTGATGAAGTAGCCTTATGACCGTGATTAGTTGTTCATGACGTCCCTGACGAAACTGCGGCATAAGACACTGTTAAGCTGCCTTGTTCTCGAGAGTGATGGTTCCCAAATGAATTCCAGAGCAGCACAGTGGGCTATAAGTCCTGCAGCCGTCGATTACGTAAAATGAGATTCCTTGAAATGGATGATGATGGATCTCACGGGCTTTATCACTGTAAGCAAAGCGCCTGCAGTGGACGCCGAATCGTCAGTGTGAGCGCGTCAACGGAGCTTTGCATGCAGGAACAGTAGCGTGGTCTATGAAAGCGCTAAAGATGACGAGTCAGTTTCCTTTCTTTTTAAGCCAGGTGTGGTACTGAGGACTTAAAGGTGATGAAGGTAACACAGCAGTGAAGGTGGTCGTGTCGCAGGGGCGAAGTTCGACGATAAAGTTGCTTGATTGGCGACGATAATACCGCTAATTGCTGAACTTAGCCTAGCTGCAGGAATGCAGGTGAGATGGTAAAACATGACGCATAATTCTGCAAGATCGGTAAGATTTTAACAGTGCTAAGGATTCAGTAGGAGCGCTGCTATACTGCTTCAAGTTTCATTTGCGGTCATTCGCAGTGTCGCTCATATAAAATTGACAAAAGCGTAGATCGCAAGTTTGACATAAGGGGCAGCACGCATCGCAATTATTAGTGTAATATTATTCGTGACTTTTCTTAAGGGCTCCTTTACGAGTGACCATGAGTGGTATTAACAGCGTTGCTCGAGCCGTCGTGAATGAAGCCGAAAATAATCGAATGGGGACAAAGTTAGGACAGAACGGCTATGCATCGCCGATAACGTGTTATACTTGTTATATACGTGTCACGTGTCTTCTCTCAGGCAAAGGGCCCTGCTAGGAGACACCAGACAACAAACGCATCGTACATGCTGCTAAAGACGTCACCCTCTGCCATTATAAAAACCAAACGATGTCGAAGCAGCTGCGATGCACTCGAGCGACACGAAAATTCGTCGCTATACTCGACGTCACGCGAGCCCTCTTGACCCTCCTGGCAAAGTTCGAGACACCGGTGGCCAGCTCCGGGAAAACGACTGGGCTATGACCTTAACGAGAAGGCCGACGATGCCCGAGCCACACTTCAGGCGGCCCCGGCGGCGTGCTCTCTGAGCAGCGAGCGAGCGAAGGGTGCATCCGCTGGGGCGTTTAATTAGAGCACCTGCTGGTGAGCTTGTTTACTGAGTTTCCGCGGTGAGTGGGCGAGCCGAACGCCCTTCGGGCTGCTGGCCTTCGGGTACCGACGCGAAAAAAAAATACGCTCCTCCCCTGCCGGGCTCTAGGTTCGCCTGCGGTCCCGAAACCGGATGGAGTCACGTCTAACGTTCGGTTCTCTCTCGGCGGGCTAGTTGGCGCTTTAACGAGGCAGGATCTACCTTCAGAGAAAGAAGCTAGAGAGAGTGGGACACGTCGTCAACGGTTAAACGTATCGCCTCCGTTTGAATGCAACCGCGTTTACAAGCGGGAGCGTTTAGACTTGCAAGAACTAAAGATTTACGAGGATACAGAGACAAATTTAGATGCCGACGTTTCAGCAAGTAGACTTGCCGTGGTCAGAACGAGATCGGTTAATGGGGACAAGATCTGAGGGGTTAGTTAAATGACCAATCACTTTAACGTCCGATGGCTTCACTTGGCGGGGGGCGCCTTAATGGAGCGCCCTGTGTTACTTTGGACTACCAGATATTCTTAAAAGGGTGCCAAAAGCCAAACACACGAGCTTTTTTTTTATTTTAGTTTTTTGTGGCTTCGCAATTTGGATGCTCTAGTCAGTAATATAGTCTACCACGTCATTTTCAGGCACTGAACATTAACTCCCAATTGGTGGAATATGTGGCATATTGTACCTCATGCATGGCACTCAGAGTGACATTGCTTTTTGCACGTTAAACAAAAAGCAATGCGTGAACTGCAGCACACACTTGCACGTATCGTTTTTCTGCACGCACCGCTAATCTGACAACACAGAAACATCACGCAGGGAAGGATATTCACACGTGAACATTAATGTAAGTGATACCTAAATTTATTATGTTATTCGGTAAGCCCCATCATTTCAACAAGTATTAAGCAAGCTCGAAGAAAGGCGCTTGCATACGCATATTTCCCCCAGGGGTGCAGTAACGCAAACAAGAAAATCTGCGCGCGAGAATTGATTGTGTTACATGCTACTGCTATAATTACGCTTCGTCTTATATTTGGATATCACATATTTTTTGTAAGCAACGATACTACAATGCACGGCTATTAATAAAACGCTTGGCCAACCTACCGACGCTGTGTGCCAGTCAAGCGGGAAAAAATATTCCGCCTTTAACTTGAACCACGCGTTTTCGCTGAGAGCGGCAGCTGTCCATGGGGAATGTAGTCGTGGTGGCAGGCATTGCTTAACGCTGGTCTGCAAGCTGATCCGATGCCAACGCGCACACAGCACTTGCGCCTACAACTGACCGAGCTACATGGCCCGTTCAATGGAGGGGGGAAGCACGTGAAAAACGACTGCAGTAGGCCACCGGAATCAAAGTGCAGTACGAGACATTAAGGCATTAGTCAAGGCGTCGAGAGAATGACGTTGAAACGGAGGGGGCCGTCGTTCTAAAGGGCTGCAGTAAAATAGCGCCTCTTCCTCTTCACAATCACGCACTTTCTCTCTCGTAGTCGTCTTCGCCGTGTGCGCGCGTGCGTGCGTGCGCGCGTGTGCGCGCGTGCCAGAGGAAGGGAGGGAGGGAAAGGCATGCAGAAGACAACAAAAGCATGCTCGAAGGAACGCACGAAGTGGGCAGGCCGGCGCGAAAACCGGCAGCTACACCGGAGCCCAAAGCAGCAGAAGGAGCGGCCGTAAGAGCGCAGGCGGGCTCTCTCGTTCGCATACCGTAAATCACGCAAGCGAGCCTCGCGCTTTCCTCCTTCCGCTCTTAGGCGCGCGGCGGGTGTGCGTTCGCCGGCCGCTGCTTCGCTGCCGTCGAACCGCCTTCGCTATCGACGTCCCCGCGGGAAAGGTGCAGAGAAAAGAATCAATGGGCCGGCCTGCTGTACCGCAAATAGTTTCGGATGTTATCGAAACATGCGCGCGTGAGCGCGAGAGAGCGCGAGAATGCGCACTTCCCACAGAGCGGTGCAGCAATAGGAAAGCTACAAGAGCACCTGGTGATCGGCCTTATCGCTTGCCCAGTACACTGAGTTGCACATGAGCGAGAAGGCCTCGCGAGATTCCGGCCACCGAGTGTTGTCCGATCGCCACGGTCAACTATGCACACCGAAGACAATCGGCCTTTCCCCGTTTCTTCTCAATGCGCGAATAGCTTCACGTATCGACCTTCATAAAGTTGTTAATAATGATTCTAGCGTGAGCAGCATTGCAGGGTTTTAGTGAGGCAAGAGTATGCCTGGTGTATTTTCGTAAGCCGCGCGCTGCGAAACCAGGGTTGGAGATGGCGCCATCAATCTTGTTTTTGGCACGAAAAGTTTTAGTAAGCACGTCTTCTGCTTTTAGAAAATGGGAAGCTGAGAAAAAGTGCCGCAAAGAAGTCGTACGGTTCTGTCGATAAACAAGAGCCACTGACGCCGGAGCGCTTAACTTCCTTAACTATATTTACTTAACGAAATTCGTGGGTGGATTCAAAACCGTGATAAACGAGTTCACTGAAGCTTTCTTTCTTTTCCTTTTTCTTTTTCTTTTTCTTTTTCTTTTTACAAGTTATAGTCCTGTCACACGGGCACTAGAAAGCCTTCAGAGCAAGAAGACTACTCGCGGAAAAAGACTTTCGCTTGCAGACACACGACAGGGAGCGATCTCCTTTTTAGAAGTGGTCTTTTTTGGAAGCGGAGTCCGTCGATCTCTTATACGACCGAAAAGAAGTAGCCTCGAAACCAGGGGGCGCCAGCAATTATCATATATTTAAAAAAGAACTAAGCAAATACGTATTTTTCTGTCGCCTAGGCTTATCACAAAAAAATTGTGGCTGGCAAAACCAATAATGTTCATTTTCTTCTGTACCCTCGTAAGCAGCTCGAACGGGTCTTGTAATCAGGTCGAACGCTCTTTAACTACTACAATCAACTACTACAATTAACGTTTATTAATCTGGCGTTGTTAAGTTCATTTGAAAACCATGTAATCCAATAAGCTTTCACTTTATATATCGAGGTACATGAGTTTATTTTGGTCGATTTTGATTTGAACGCTAACGGCACGCTTTCGGTAGCTTGTACCGAAGGAAACATTAAAATGAGATGAGCGGTGCCGTGTGTCTCCTGCACAACACCTCTCCAATAAAAAAGTATTTCAACTTGGTAAACGTCCGCTTACTTAAAGGAGTGTTTGCGTGCTCGTGTGACGGAGGTATTAATTTAAAAACTTCTATACATAACGTACTATTGCCAGCTTCGTACGGCAGAATTTATATTTTTAAGAAGCATAGATTTATGGCAAGTACTCATCCATAAGGAGGTGAAGAAGAAATATTCCTTACTTTACTTATTTTACATGCGTTAGTGCTGAATACTCATGCAGTCGCTCCAATATACCAGTGCACCCAAGAACAGAGCATGCAGCGCGGGCGCTTACAGTAAAAATTCTTGAGAGCACAAAATAAAATGAGCTGGTAAAGTAAATAACAGTGTTCCTGCACTCTCACGACATCGGCTATGTAATTTCTTAAACACTCCACCTTTTTTTGAACAGTTTTTCTTTGTTGATCAGTTGCATTTATTTATTTATTTATTTCGCATGTACGGGTCACAATTGAACTCTACAAGTGTTGTTGTTTTTTCTTCATTCATTCTGTCGACAAAGGGTCCGCGGCATATCGGCGATATTTTTTGGCTCTCTTAGGTCTCAATACTTCGAGTAAATTTTTGTCCCTGAAATTAAATTGCTTTGACATCCATGCTACTATAATATGGTCTCTCATGTACCTAAACTTGTATTCCGCTCACGGATCCATTGCTGGTTTTTGCTTGTTTCAGATGTTTAATCTGAGGGTACGTGACTTAGACAACGCTTTTCTGCTTGAGATAGAACAGGAACGTGTATGTTCTGAGGACGTATACGAAATACTTGCACCGTGGCAGACGACTCAATTGCGGCATAGGACCTCTCCATAAGCGGACGTTAAGTCCTTGAAGAAGAGGAGCAGAAAGAGGAGTGGGGAAAGGGGATTGTTGCTAGCTGCAGGCGGACCTACAGCCTTGCAGAATCTTCCGGCAACTGCTCCGCCTGTTCGCCCCATTATCAAAGGCCATGCGATCTGAAATACTTCGCATTCCAGCTAAAAAATATCACGTATCGGAAACAAGCTAACACAAAGCGTTGTGCGCTTTCTGAACGCCGCCGACCAGCATGCGGCTCACGTGCCATTCAATTCAAAATCATTTATCATTGAGGAACTTTGGGAGGAGCCGAAGCAGCTCAATGCCACAGCCACTAAGCTACCGCGGCAGCTGCGACTTTCTCGTGCACTGGTTTCAATAAGCGGAAAGTTGACGTCAAAAATATCTCTTTTAGAGGGGGGACCTTGTCAATAAACGACACGACCGTTAATTCATTGTTGTTTATCGGCCAGTAGCGGCATCGAAACGTTGACTCGTAAATGTGATTATCTTTTAAGTTCTTCGTCACTGTTTTGAGGTGTGCTCAAATGTATCCCATTAGGGATTAGGCTCGTCGCCAAACGTAGATCGTCGATATATACGCCTTTCACGCACCAGCCTTGTATTTTACCAAAACCTATATGACCATAAGAAGTCTTAACTCTTCCTCACAGTTTTCTACTGTAAGAATATCTTTTTTTTAATTATGGGGTTTTACGTGCCAAAACCACTTTCTGATTATGAGGCACGCCATAGTGGAAGACTCCGGAAATTTCGACCCCCTGGGGTTCTTTAACGTGCACCTAAATCTAAGTACACGGGTGTTTTCGTATTTCGCCCCCATCGGAATGCGGCCGCCGTGGCCGGGATTCGATCCCGCGACCTCGTGCTCAACAGCCTAACACCATAGCCACTGAGCAACCACGACGGGTAAGAATATCTCGCTTATTTGTTTCCGCCAAACATAATCTGTTGCACAGGCATGCCGAAGCCGCTTTCTTAGAAACGATTTCACAGGATTCGGCTGACGCGTTGATACGAAAAAGGCAAGTCCTCGTCGTGTCTCCCTCTTTTTCTCTCTTAAACGAAAGTGAAAGGGTACTTCGGATGTAAATTATGTCCTAATACGTCGAAAATGAGTCGTGTCCTCTTGTGTAAACGCAAACACACCGACCACGTTGAACAATACATTTTTCAAATATATCGTGTTGCTTCCTTTCGCGTAGCCCCTTAATATCTTCCAGCAATTCCTATCCTTAAGTTACTGACGTAACATTTGTAATGCAAGGCTTAGTGTGTAAGTGAACAGGCTTCCTTAAGTCCAGTAAAAAAAAAATTGATCTTGCCCTACAAACAAAGCAGGAAACATGCAGCACGCACAGCGCCGTCATTTCAACATCAAAACCCGTACATATCCCCCAGTGGGTACAAGCGAGCCTGGCTCTATAAGGGAAGGGGGGGAGGGGGGGTATCAGCAACGAACGCATCACCAAACATTACGGCTCTCGTTTGCCAAACCCAAAAGCGAAGTTTCGATGGAGATACCTTTTTTTCCCCCACTTGTCTCTCTCTTGCGCATTGCCCACAGGCCAGCGCGAGTATATACCGTTTTTAATAACTTTTCCTTTTTGTTTTGTCTTCGACCTGTCTACGCTTTGGCGCTGTTAGACATTCTCGAACGCACCTGTCAGCTCGAAAAATGCCTGCGTTGGGGGCTCAGTTACAATGAGGCCTTGGTAGCGCGATGGGAGCCCTTACACGTACACGCACATGCACCCAGAAAACGCGCTCCAGAATGCAGATGTATGCGCATAATTTCCCGCGGCCGCACCTTTTCCACAATGCATAGTAGTGCGCGAACTTTTGCCACAAGGCAGGATATTCGCATCGTTTCCCCTGTCGCTGTCCCTCGCGTGTACTGTGTTCGAACAAGGGTGTGATACTCTTTAACGCAAAGATATTGGCCGCGCGCCTTCTCTCTCGTCAGCGGCGTTATAAAGGACGCAAAAAAAGTACTACTTTACTAACAAAATGCTTGTTTAGTTGGGCTACTTTGCAGCTGTGTGCCTCGAACTCTCATCAGTGTATGCTCCACCAAGTACCTCTATATTTTTTCATGCTAGCCGATCAGCCAGGCTGACAGCTTCAGCTTCTCGCTAAAGCCATAACAGCTTCTATGTGGTTTTTTAGCACATCAGTTCTGTTTTCTTTCTTTCTCTTTATTGTTTTTCCATGGTCGCAGAAGCGACGGTAGATCGCAATTGTAGTAACCTTAAGATTGTGCGTTTAATACTTTAACCAATGCGCAGCAGGAATGCATAATGGTTCCAAGCGCGTAGGGCCGCCATATTACGCAGCATTGGAATTATTGGCGATGCGGAGAGTTTTCTACAGCCAGGTCTACGAACCTGGCCGTGACTGGCACGAGCCAAGTGGACTTAGAGTAGGAACACCAACAATTACTCAAAGCTGTACGCCCACACCAACGACAAGCCAACTACTGCCTCACACTCGGTTTCAGCTCAAAACCTCCCACACCTTGTCACTTGTACACGCTCCCCTTATAATTACAAAACGCGGTGCACTCTACGCGTACCTGAGAGAGCGGGTTCCTGTGATTGCATCTAACGAACGTTTGCGATTAGCCAAACTCTAAGCCATGTCCAGCTTCTCGACTAAACATGGATTACGATCACTCGAGAACACGCCTTGGCATTCATGCTCGTGTCAGCCCTACTTAACATGCCCTCAATCTATATCAATGACGCGTGACTTGTCAATTGAAGATAAGGTTGATGGAGCTCTCGCCATTCTTCCAATAACGTTGAGTTTGACGAGGCAGTACAGAGTAGTTTCCCTTCTAAAACACAAAATATCTGGCGCCGACTTTCGAGCTAGTTTTTCTGACACAGTAAGCTTAATGTACTGGAACGGGGCGAATGATAAGGAGAACACAGAAACTTTTTTTAATAATCTCTCTCTTTCTTTCTCTGCGCAGTTTACTGCAGCGACACCGTTCATTACCTTCCACGACAGTACTCGCTAATATACTCCATCTGACTTCATCTCAAGCTACTCAAAAATAGTACTCCTCTTCATATTGCTCTATTGGCATAGTGAACGGTTTTTCTGTTAGCATGGTTCAACGGAGAGCAATGAACCTGCGCGCCATTGTATCGCTTTACAATAAACCAAGAAAGTCGAAAACTGTCAGAAAGGATGTCGGCTGACAAAGAAGGATAAGCATAAGCACAGCACTACGCTAAAATTTCTTGTGGCTCTCTAAACAACAAAGAAGCAGTATTAAAGAATTACAAGCATGTAAATGATGGCCTGTAATAAAGAACTGACAGAGACATAAAAAGAGAAAAAAGAGGGGGAGATCAAGCACACAAAAGCCTGGTTTGCTGATATAAACAGCTCGACCTAATTGCTACGTTGCCTGGTAAACATTTCCCAATGTCTCGTTCGTTAAAAATTAAAAAAACACTTGTTTGGTGGAGAACCAAGCAATACAGCAGTCTGATCATTCATTGCCTATTCGAATGGCGAAAATATTTCTATGCACTGAACGTAAGGCATCATATGTGTGAAGCCATCCATCTGTCACATCTTTTAAATTTTCATGTATATGAATCGCTAAAACAATGCTTATTGAAAAGAAGATTTTTGGATGTGCTACCACCGATTTTTCTGTTCAAGACCACCTGAAATGAAGTAATACTTCCGTATAAAAACTGCTGATGATGATGTGTGGTGTTTTGTGGCGCAAGGGCCAGGTTTGGCCAACCAACTTCATGAACCAACGTCATGAAACATTTTGCACATAAAACAAAAATGTCAAATTTTGGCTGCTTTGTAGGCCTTGAAGCACATCTCAGTTAAATATACAGGTATCAAAATTCGGTAAACTGCTATTGGTCTCATCCAAATGTAGCAAATTGCACACGCTCTTGATGGCCTTAAACTGTACCAATATTCTCTATGTTCATATATTAAAGAACTCGCCAACAGACTTGAGTGCCCGACTATAGACATCCTACACCTAAGCTCTCTCTCTCTCTCTCTCTCTCTCTCTCTCTCTCTCTCTCTCTCTCTCTCTCTCTCTCTCTCTCTCTCTCACACACATTCCCCATTACCCTCCCAACGTGTAGGGTAGCTAACTGGACTCAGTCTGGTTAACCTCCCTGCCTTTCCTCCTTCCCTTCTCTCTCTCTCTCTCTCTTAAAGAACTCGCATTACCAAGGTAACAACTACATCTGTGTCGTATAGTATGATGATATTTTGATCTGATTTGAACTCTTCACAAAGAACTGCGATATCTGATGTTCTTGCGCAGTTCTGAAATTATTTGCTTCTTTTCTTGAACTTTTCTGTTGATTTTTATAATTTTGTGAGATTAGGTCAGATTATGAGAACATTTGTCATTACAATTTTTAAGCCATCAATTAAATTATACATGTATTATTTTATTCATTTGTTTCGCATTAAGATCATCTCATCGCGTCACGTTTAACTGTCTAGCTAAGGTGCCATCTACAGATTCCTACGTCGACATTCTCCAGATATTCACTCTGGCAACTCCTCAACATTGTTCTTCAACAGGCTGGTTCACAGAGAGAACGATGTAATACCGATAACACCTCCTCCCCCCCCCCCCCTTTTCTGTGCTGCATTCGACGCAAGGAAAAAAAAACTTTACCTGCAGGAGAGCACGTGTTCGTAACTCGCCAAACAAGCTTTTTGTAAAGCTTTCTTCACCTTTTCCAGGGTAACTCTGAGGCAAAGCCCGCTTCCATCACTGCGTCAATTTTAGAGGCGACGGGCTAGGTAATGTATTTGTGTCTGCGTAACGTAACCCGTTACCGTGGCCAGCGTGAGTGTCGTAACAAATCGACACACGTATAAAAACAGGCGCAACAATCTGGAACGAGCCGAGTCTAACACAATTCCGAGGATCCCGAATTAAGCAACGCAGTTATAATGTTTTATAAGAAATATGCAGTATAACGCACGCTAAATAGCGGCGAGGTATAAAGGGACTGAGATGCCTACAAGACAACAGGACTGGTGTCGTCTCCTTGAGATCCTATATTCAACCAAAATGCGCAGCACTCGTTTTGGAATGAGCGTCTACATCCAAGACATTTGTTCGCCTAGCTAAGTGTGTTAAACTACTTGTTTTGAATAAAGAATCGCAAACTACAAGAACATTTCACAAGCGCTGCTCTTCCTGTGTATATACACCAACGTTAATGCGTCCTTGCTCTACAAGAATACCCTAATGCACCCGGACGCAGCGCATGAATAAACTTAAGTATAGCATACCAGGGATATCTGCTGTTTATAATTCAATACTCGTTTAAAACTTACTTAACTTGCCCCTTCGGTGCCTTTGAGCCCACGTTTGACGCGCTCAGGTACTGGTTATTTATGAGCGTCTCTGTGGACCAGCAAAGTATTTTGAACTCAAAATGTCAAATAGGTAGTTATGAGTTTCCATCGGGCGTGTAAAACAGCCTCAAAATGTATGTCTCAAAAGGAACCATACTTTCAAGCTACCATTTCGTTTTACATTCTTTCTCGTAGTGTGCTTGCCTGGAACACCGCCGCACCGTACTTATCGCTGGCAACGGCTACTCATGATAAGATTTCTTTTTAAATGAAGTTTACAAAAACGGGCCCAAGTCTACTAGTACGGATACTCTCTCCTTCTTTCTTTTTCTCGACTAAGCATTTATTATTTTTTGCCACAACATCAAATAAGCTCGGAACAATAAACAAAATGGAACAGCATTTACTAGTGTAGAAGTTATGCATGTCCGTACTAGCCCCTCAAAAATAAAGTTACGAGGATTGATTGGTCGGCGCTGCTCTGCGGGAAGAGAAGCGCGAGACTGCGCTGCCGCCTAGCGAAACCTCATGAACGCAGGGCAGCGCGGCCCTTGTCGCCGTCGGCTGCAGGTGGCGCCACCATGCCTCTCAAGGTGCGACTGGGGGAGACTCTGCAGCACCGCGCAGCGAGAATGTGCAAGAAATGCTGCTGCTGCCAACCCTAGAAAAAATTGCCCCATGGAGTTCAAAAATTTTTCAAAAAAGAAGTCTGTTCAAATATGATTTTTTTTTACATTTTCGCCAGTCTTCTTAATCTTGGCTACACATCGCGAAATGGGTGCTACTGCTGGAAATTATCGGTCGATATCGTGGAAGTGTATGTAAGGGAAAACCTGTTTTCACGCTCCGTAAAGCGGGAGGTAACTTCATTTAATTTACGTTTCGTTTGATCCCTTGACAGTGGCCAAGCTTCGCACTCATATTTAAATCATACAGCCATATTTGCTTCAGAACTTTCGAAGAAAGCAGAATAATAGCGCAATTTATACTGTTTGGAACGACCTTTGGGAATAATTGCAGGAATTTCGCGTAAAAATTACAGCAACTTCGCTTTTCTGAAAAAACATGGCGACGAACCGAATGAGTGCATAAGGCTTAGCAAAATGCAGGCAAGACTGATACATTTGTTAAACAAGTTGTAGCAGATTAGCTGCGAAGGCGTGGCAATGTGAGCAACTGTGAAAGTGAACCAAAAAAATCTGGTACGCAGGTGTAGGAAAACAACTGGGTCGCGGTGCAGATCGACTGTGTACGCCTTAGTAATTTTGTCTATGCAGTACACATGACGACACAATGAGTTAATCTGAACTACGAATAGTGTACCACACGCCGAAGTTATAAATAGGCAGTGGAGTTCATCTTCTGCTTTAAAATAATTCACACGTTCCGCTCAATTTAATTATTCTGTTCACTCTTCCATTGAAGACAACAGTATTTGCTCCCATTTATAGGTAGTATATACAGCAACACTATACACTACCCAGTGATGACATGTACAATAGGTGCTTGCTAGTGGAACATTGTGCTGCGAAAACGACATGAAGTTCGGCTCTAAGACGCTGGGCCCGTTTTCACGAAAAGTCACTTCGCTAAACTGTTCGCATGAGCAGATTCCAGTTAATCGTGATGTCGGACATAGTAGCGAAGACGGCCGGCCAATGACAAACGACACTTACAAACGAAAAGCTTTGTAGATTTGATCCTGAGTTTGTGAGGCGACGTATGCAATGGAGTCCATTCGAACAGCGTTTTCGAATCGAATAACACTTTAGAGTATGTGGGATTTGCTTATGTTGTCAGCTTCTTGGCATAGGTAAGCTGTTGTATGTTGTTGCTCCAGAAAACATGTCGATACGAGTATTATTTGGTGCAATATAGATGGTGTTCTTTATTAGCAAAAGTAGAATAGAGAAGACAGGCAGAACAAAAAAAGCCATACATGAAGCTTGTAAGATCATAGATTGTGCAGGATGTTATCTAGGGCACGAGGTGAACATATGCCTGCGAACAACGCGTGCAAACGGAGCTCACGATCAATAAGTAAATTGTATAGCGTTCCTCTCGAAATAATGTACGACGATCAGCAGCAGACATACCGGAGCTGCCAGTAGAAAGGCTAGCAAAGAAGGCGGAAGCAGAGCGCTGGCACGACTTACGCAGAGAGATTTAATTTTCACTGAAGTAGCGTTATACTTTGTGTTTTATTCTCCAGTGCCATTTCGTGAAACGTCCGTTATTTCTTGACCAATAATATTACCTTTAACGGTATAGAGATATAGAGAGAGAAATGAGAGGAAGAGCAGGGAAGTTAACCAGACGCACATCCGGTTTCTACCCTGCACTGGGTAAGGCGTACCTTTAACCGTAAATGATGCGCAGAACTACCTAGCTCAAGGTTTTCTCTCGAAGTTTAGTAAACTATTTGCCTACAATGCACCAAAGCCATGATAAAGTGATCTATGTGGCTTGCATCGCAACGTGCGTAGGCAGAGCAAAGCGAAAGCCGGTTCCTTCATGCGCTTCATTCTGGTGACATACATACATACATACATACATACATACATACATACATACATACATACATACATACATACATACATACATACATACATACATACATACATACATACATACATACATACATACATACATACATACATACATACATACATACATACATACATACATACATACATACATACATACATACATGCATGCATGCATGCATGCATGCATGCATGCATGCATGCATACGCACGCACGCACGCACGCACACACACACACACACACACACACACACACACACACACACACACACACACATACATACATACATACATACATACATACATACATACATACATACATACATACATACATACATACATACATACATACATACATACATACATACATACATACATACATACATACATACATGCCGCAGAAGCGCTCTTCAGAAGACGATTATCTAGTACCCGTTCACATGGATAGTACATGCTGAATTTACGCCGCCTCAGTCTAATATAAAATTTACTCTTCAACGCTCAGTGGAATTAATGCAATTTATAAATGATGAGGAACTCTCTCCTAAACGTATACTGGGATTAGACGTTACATCCAGTTACGAGCAGTGACGTTTTGTCTAAGAAAGCGTTTCGTCGCTGTAGTAATCGCGCTGGTGTCGTTTGCTTAGAAAGGTGCTTTCAAGGTGGACAGTGACTCTCAAAAAGGCGTTCCAAATGAAGTCCTAAATATCTTCAAGTGCTCAAAATTAATCGGGATTACGCATTTCATTCCTCCAGCATGCGTCTTATACGAGGAAAGGTGCTGGCCGCAGTTATTTTACTCTTTTCTGCAACTTCCTTTACTCCTGTGAGGAACTTCGCAAATGTTTCTGGTATTTGACGGTCTCAGCATTTTCGTGTTTATAGTTTTGCTTGTCCTGCGAATAAGAGTACCCGTAGACATTAAAGGCACCCGATTTTTTCTCCAATTACACATCAATAACAAAAAATAAAGAGTCAACAATTACAGGTCATGTGTCAACTCAGTAGTAGCTTGCCTGCAATGCATGTTTTGAAAAGGAGATGCATCCTTTACAGGTAGAATGAAACGCGAGAATAGCCTTTTTCAGGGGCCAATTATTTCTGTCTATTGAAAAGTTAGCTTCGTCACATTTCTTGTACCTTCAGATTCATTAAAACCGTACAGCGTCAGAACGAATTACGATTTTTCAATTATACAGTGAATTTTATCAAGCTTACAGAATGTAGACTCCGTGTGAGAACTCCTTACAGGAACGTCAGATATGAGTATTTCAGCTGTATCGTGTATAGCATATTTGTAAGTCATTTATCAAGACACTTCAAATATAGACTTCATGTAAAACATAGTGAAAAACGAGGAAAAATAATGAAACAAGTGAATTGCTACGTGAAGACAAACTGACACCAAGGACAAAGATCCAGCCGTTTACCTTCTAACTCGCTTTACTGAAACAGTTTCCACTTATTATTCAAACTAGCAGTGCAGATCCATTCAGAAGTGTTCAAAGATGTCTGTGACACATTTTAAATATCTTAATTTAAGTGAGTGCTTTTGATTTGGTGCACTTTCTTCGCATGCGCCATTGTGCGCATATTATCTTAAGGGGGCAGAAAAGAAGATAAGATACTCTGACGATTAAAGTCACGTGCCGCGAATACTTTGGCTCTTCGATGTCCAGTTTTACGGCACTTCGGACATCGGTGTCGTCGAAAACGCATGTAGAGTCGTAAAATAATATCTGACCATCTAATACGTACGAATATCTCTCCCATCCAACAGTTCATCAGCAGTGCTGCGACGCAAGCGTGTTTAGCGAGTACGCCTCACCAAAAGCAATGTCTTTGGTGACTGCTCGAGGGAGTAGTACCTGTGTTCTGCCTGCGACTGTTCGGGATTGTGATGACCACGTCCTCCTCTGGAACCGCAGGGGGCCTCTGAAAGAGACGGAGCAGCGGACGCAGCAGCGGCAGTGAGACGTCGCCGTGGCGCGGCCTCGGCGACAGCAGCGTCGGCGCCATGAGCAGCCTCTGCCGCTCGTCGCCATTCTCGTCGCGCACCAAGAGCCTGCGCGAGAAGTTCGCCTCCAAACGCAGTTACTCCGAGTCTTTCAAGGACCCCCCTCCGGCAGCAGTCGGATCCGCGACGAGTGCGGCGGCACAAGATGCTTCCTCTACAAGGTGCGTGCGTCAGACCCATGATCTATTCATCCAGCACACCCATCCACTTTCCGTTCATCCACCCATCCACCCACCCATTTAACCACCCAACCCACTCACCTACCTATACATCCATTCCCTTCATTCATCCACCCGTCCGTCACTTGCTGCAATTGCTCGCATCATGAAACAATATATCAAACATGATAAAATCCCCTAATAATCGTTTATCCTGCGATTAAAATTTTTCGGGCGAAAATTACTTTTCGACACAAAGCAGAAATAACGAAATATGGCTCATAAATTTGCTCGCTTCTTTGAAGTTCCCGCAACGTTTACCGTGTCCTTGAAATCCTATAATGACGCTGGTGCATTCTAGAACAATATGCATTGCCATCTTTGTTCGATAATATTTCGAAACATTTATTTTAATTTCTCACACACCACAATCATCTGTGACGAGCCCGCAATGACTTCAAAGGATGAAGGCTTCTGGCTAATTCCTTCCGCAACTCCCCCTTTCCCTGGCGTCGTTCACACGCATTCCATTGTCCTTTAGTTACGTCACACGCTCGTAGAACGTTCTGTTTATCTTCGATTGTCCGCTCGTCCATGGGCGCCTTATTCATTTGCGCTTTCGTTCAGCTGCTTCCTCTAAGAATAATCCACTCTAACCCAAATGCCTGAGTTTGATTTGTTAAATACTGACATAAACCAAGTAAAACACGAAGTGATCACTCACACTGCCGTTGACGCTTCTCTGCTTCCATCGAGCAGTGCCCGGTCTCCACCACGACCAGAGTCCGGACCGGGCTACCTGAGTCATTGCAGCGGCAGCGCGGATGCGGCCAGCGGCCTCGTGATGCCGCCATCGTTGCCCGGGTTTATGCCTTCCTACACGGTCATGCCCGAGGACGCCTACTGCAGCGCGCTGGACATCAACTGCCAACAGGGAGACCCAAGGTATACAACCAGATCTTGTCCACACCCTGAGCGTCTACTGCTCAGGGTCTCTGCTGCTCAGAGAGTCTCAAGTAGCGCTGGTATTGGTACCAATGTTGGTTCAACGTAACCCTATCGTGGCCAAATATGGGTGAACGTCGGCCTTACGCTGGCTAGCAGTGTATGCCTGACATGGAGCATACAATGGTCCTACGTCTTGTGCTACTTCCTGACAGATAAAAAAAAAACGAAAACCTTCCTTCGAATACCGAATCAAATACCTCGTACTTTGTTGTTCTAAAGGAGCGGCAAAAGACGTTTAATCAGCCAGGTAAGCAGTTTCATCGATTATGACTCAGCCAGAACAAAGGAAATCGCCCTGAATATACCCGGGAAGAAAGTGCACTTAAGCTATACAATAATGTTAAATGTAAATTGTGAGTTAATGCAGCTAGATTAGGTAATTAGTGACACCTATGGAAAGTTACACGTAACGTTGTCATGCATGCATAATGAGCCCCGCAAAAGAGGCGCGAACTAACGCGATAAACTAAGCGAGAAATAGATAAACTAAACGAGGATAGATGTCAGACAAGGTATTGCATTTGTCAATTATGACAACCCTAGAGCACTCATAGACAGCGGTCCTCTTTTGGAAGAATGTTCGTTGTTATTTGCAATATGAGACCGCACATCACAATCTGCTTCTCAAGTCACTTCTGAACGGAGCGTTTCATTGTTCTGAGTGTCACTGGCAGTAGCTCAATGAACTGTGCGCACGCTGAGAAATTTCAGTATAAAGTATACAACAAAATTCTGCACGTGCACTGCAATGAAGTGAATTCACCCACTGACAAGTATAGCGGCCAATGCCTTCGAATGAGCGTGCTTGAGAGAGATGGAAATGATGTTGAACAAGACAGGGAGGTTAGTCATAAGTAGTTCTGGTTGGCTACGTTGCATGTGGGAATGTGTAACGGGGTGGAAAGAGAGAAGGGCGCAAACGAAGGAAACCACGCATACAACACAGCGCTAGCAAAGCCAGTCTGAAAATCCAGGCCCATGGAGATCCACAAGCTCAGTAATGCAGTTATAGCCTTCGTCGTGGGCGCACATTAGGTGAATCGGTGACTCCATCAGGCCTACATTGCGACTTTCTCTACTTATTCTCCCACTGTATACGGTTAGGTTGACAACACAAGGAGTCCGTGAATTTTAAAAATCCGTGCAGTAGTGTGATAGGATGAGAAAACCTCATGTCACCGTCATTATCTACGAGCGATCCTAGTAACGTACTCGTGAGGATTATAAAAATCATTGTCGTGCCGCGGAAAATAAATACGCGCTGCCAGTCCTGAAAAGTGCCCACATGGCAGCAGAGCTCGAATTGAAGAATTTTGAAGATGCGGCTGGCATTTTCATGAAAAACGTACGTTGTCAAAAAGGATAAAGAGTTCTAATGTAATAATATTGTGACAAGGAAGACGAGAGGAAAGATATGTGTTTACAGTAGACTATGTGCAATAGGCGATATGGCGAAATCTACACACGAGCTCAGGTGAGCCTTCATTGTCTTCCTTTCGCTAAGTCCTCGTGCGCGTGCTTGGATTACTGTCCCGTGACAATATTATTCTGCATAGGGCCGGCGTAGAATCTTGTGCGATACGTTGCCGTGATGATTTAATTAACAAGGTCATGCTACAATGACAATTCGAACACAAAAACGGACACCTTGACGAAGGAAATATGACTTATACAAGAACCTGTTGTCGACTTTTTTTATGGGGTTTTTACGTGCCAAAACCACTTTCTGATTATGAGGCGCGCCGTAGCGGGGGACTCCGGAAATTTGGACCGCCTGGGGTTCTTTATCGTGCACCTAAATCTAAGTACACGGGCGTTTTCGCATTTCGCCTCCGTCGAAATGCGGCCGCCGTGGCCGGGATTCGATCCCGCGACCTCGTGCTCAGCAGCCCAACACCACAGCCACTGAGCAACCACGGCGGGTCCTGTTGTCGACTTAATTGGAGCATAATCGACATAGTATTAAAAGAAGAGCGAAGAGCAATCGACCTCGGTATCTCAGCGCGATTTCAGAGTATTCCAGTCATCTCTTCACTCCAGGTCTCCCGTTCTCATTGCGCGTGTGGTCTGCCATATTGCAATACGCGCGAGTTCTCCGCCATAAGCGTGCGCGAAGCGAACGCCGAAGCCGACACGTGGCTGCAACGTGCTCCGCCACGTGGTCGCTTCGCAGGTTCCCGTGGCAGCGTGACGCGGCAGTGCAGTGCGACCTGCGAGGCTCCTCGCTGGTCAACTCTCGTTCCTCGACGCACATCGACGGTGGTCGATGCTCCCCGGGCCTGTCCTCGCTCATCCGGCCGTCGTCGCCAGCCGCAGCGACCAGGGCCGCCATCTGCGGCAGCAGCGTCGGCGACATCTTCAGCACCAGCGCGGCCGGCTCGCCTCCCACGCCGCCGCCGCGCCGCTCGACGCCGGCGCTGCAGCGCGCCCTGTCGCTGGAGCGGAGCGCGGCGCGCAAGAAGGGCGCCTCGTCCCTGCTGGCGGGACACGCGAGCGCCTCGGCCTCGCCCGGCGCCCAGCTACCGCCAGCACTCGAGGAAGGCGGCGCCGCCGCCAACGGCAGCGCTCCCGCCGGCAATGCGGCCTCCGCGGCGGCCGCCCGCGCGGCTTCCTGCAGTCCGCAGCGGGCGCAGCCGGTCAGCCCGGAGCCCAAGTCTGGCCAGGCGTCGCCCGCCTTCACGAGGTACTTGTCGAGGAAGGTTGCCGGGCACCGAACTGTCACAATTTATCCGCGTAATCCCCGAGAAAAATCAGCAAAGGCCCCGGTCGACAACGAATAACGCTGGGGCTCTATAATATATAGAAGAGCTTTGAATTGGGCTAGTTAGTGTGTATTATTCATTTTTCTTGCGCTAAGTACAGTAAGACGCAACGGGAACGAAACGGACACTGGATGACCCTGGTGACGAATGGAGGAGGGGGGGGGGGGGCGACAGAGCGGAATGTTCCCTGTGTCACTTTGCGTACGCTTATATCCAGTGTCCCTTTCGTCCCCGTGGCGTGTTACAGTACTTAGCGCATTAAAAATGGAGCTCTTTAATACAAATCCAGATTGGTATGATGAAAAATGAAATATTATACAGTTGACGTCAAAGATGCACAAAACACGCAAAAACCCTCGACAAACTAAGGTACCTCATTGAGACCAGTGTGTCTAAGGAAAATTAAAGTGTCCCCGTTGACTGATATGAGCAGTCAGCATTAGCCCATGGGTCATGTTACATGTGGACGCATGTTCAGTGTTGACACCAGAGCTGTTCCTTCTAGGTAAGTATACTACAAGCGCAGGCTAAGTAGGACAGACGTGGTTAGTAAATGAGAACTTATCAAAACAGATTCTCGCGCACCATGCCAGCCTAGGCAAATACAAAAAAAAAAAAGACGTCTGTGACTGATCGCTTGAATACAGAGACATTGCATATGTTAACATACTCCTGGCGCCGGAAACAAACACACGTACACAAACTTATTGCGTACTACTTCGACGAAGCCTCGCTTGACGTTACGCAACACCCAATATTTATGCAACTACGCGGCCGCTCCTTCATTACATCGTATTGATCCAAAACACAAGTGCGAAACTATCTGAGTAATATACCCACTATTATCCCACCAGAACGTTTCCAACCTATTTGTGCTTCTAGAAATAGCATGTGCCTGTGTAGCAGTATTCAGCTCGGCTCCTCAGCATTCTTGCTAGGAAACAGGTCCTACGGCATCAATCCAGCAATTGCTAAGAGGAAGCTTTAGCTCGGGTCCAGCTCCGACGCTGCCTATTCAAATACATGTAAAACGCAAAAACATTTTTCTGAGATAACTCCTGGACCTATTTTAATCAGATTTGCTGAATTTGAGACAGAAAGCTACATTCTAGTTACTGTTTGAAGAGGAATTTCGATTAACGGCCTAAATCGTGCTACAATAATTTTCACAAATTCGAAAGATTGCAAAAAATAGAAGCACGTAGTGTACAAATTAATAGCTCTGCGTCAAAAACAGATATCGTGGTTCTGTAAATGAAATCCGTTAGATCATTGAAAGCGGACAAATGCTATGTGTCATTTTATGTCGTACGTGAATTTTCTTATGTTGTGTACCAGGATTCTGCAAAAGCTGTATTTCCATATTACAATTTTTTTAGATTCTTGTGTAACAGATCAATTATGTCCACTTTATTTGTGCTATTACATGCAATTTAAAGAATTGTGTTATAATTTTTCTTTGCTAAGTTACAGAGTTGGAAACTTGATAGTTTCGTTATCTGAAAATTTTGGATTTTTGCCAATTTTTAATAAAAAATTGAAGACATAATTGAAGAATTTGAAACTGACAGTCACTAGAGTTTAAGATTTTCTTTTAAATGCAACAAACCTCGCCAAATTTGGTACAGTGGTTGAAAAAAACGAATTCTCCTTTTACATGTATTTAGATAGGAGCACCCGAGCCTAAAGCTTCCTCAAGTTCTTGTGGTCACGAACATTGTGCCTTAATGAAGATAAAACATGTGAATCGTTTCGCAAAGTCCGAATCGAGCAAGGCTGCTGTGGAGTACGTTGAGTCAGCTTGAAGGCTCAGTGCTGTAGGTAAGAAACAAATGAATAATTTTGCACCTGTGACAAAACAACGCTCGCACCTGACACGCTTTGACACACAAATGCTTTGACACGCACACACTCGCTTTGACACACAAAGGACGCTTTGCACCTGACAAAATAACATAAGCTACAATACCTGCGTCACACAGAAGCAAGGAATTATTCCCTCACTGGGCGTTAAAGCTACAATCTAGTAACGTCTACGATAAACTACGCGAAAAGAGAATAGCTTGTGACATCACACAGACTGTTAATATAAAGCATAGCCGTGTTTGCAGCTCCGCGCCTTAATATGTCCTGCTTTAAATTCCCAGAACTTGGCGGAGCTTCTTCATAATCTATGATAAATAAATCTTTAGATGGACAGAAATGCGAAGAGCCAGGCGCCAGTTGGCGCGCCCTTAAGATGCTATTCCGGATGTGCGCATAAATATGGCAAGAGTGCAGGCAACGTCTAGAGAGTGGCACGCGGGCCGAGTTCTTTACACATGCCAGTTGCAAAGCTCCGCTTCGGTATTCAGACACCAACGAGACGGCACGTTTATTTCATAATGACGAAGGAACGATGGCAGCAGTCTCGCCGACATGGGCACCTCCTATATACATATACATATACATATACATATACATATATATATATATATATATATATATATATATATATATATATATATATATATATATATATATATATATATATATATATATATATATATATATATATATATATATATATATACATATATAGCCCATAACATAGCCACTAAGCTACGAGGGATTGGGCTCGATCACTTCTTGGGAAGGTGGCCTCCTGGAAAAGACCAAGTACTGATGGCGTCCTTTGCGCAGTGGAATACTTCGGTCGCGAGCGTTGAATGATATAGTCGCACTGACCGCGACAAGCTGCATTACCTCATCAACTAGATCTGTGATACAACATCAATAACGCTGGCGTCACTTCTATTTGTCTAAAAAGCTATCTGTTGGGAGGGCGTCGTTTCTTTTCATCGTGTGGCCCGTACTGCCTTGCCAAAAAAATACTAACTTACTTAGAGCTCTAGAAGTTACTCTAGCCAAAGACATGGCATGCAGTTGCACTTTAACAGAATTAAAGATAAAGAGGAGTAAAACAACAAGAAAAAGCAGGATCGTAAACAAAGAATAACATGTGAAAAAATAACTGCAAACCCAGACATTCATAAAGAAAGCAGAGATACGCGAATAACATTAGGTTAGTAGAGGTGTTTAAGGCCTTTGTCAGGCAGGAAAATAGCCTTAAGTGCCTTTCTAGCACGCCGTAAAACAACACTAGCGTTCTACCGAGGTACGATAACGTTATTTACAAGGCGTACAACGTGACTGAATTTACCCCCGCGTTCCAGGACGTTCCTACAAACGAGACCAGATGGTGTCTCAGAAAAGTAGCTGACAACGCCGCCTGTCTGCTTAAAAATGTCACTCCTCTTCAGCGATAACGCACAGCGATTCCTGAGCAAGAAGGTGCTGTCGGCGTATACTGCACATGAGTGAAGGTGCGCTTCTAAAGCAAACGCTCCTCGTCGCAGGAACCATCCTAGAAGCGTTGTTACGAATGTGTCTTCAGCTGAGGAGTGGCCTGGTGTTCCAGTCGGTGGGTACTGATATTCGTGTCTGTGCCCGTTGTGAATACATGGGGGCTAGATTTCCGGCATCGAGCGAGAACAAAAAATACATGCGCCTGACTCGTTTATATTTATTTTTATATTTTGTTAGTCGCAACCATATGAATAAACAGGCAATAAATCCAGAGAAAGTAAATGGCAAGTTATTTGTTACGGTTCACTGAAACGCAATAACAGCAAGATAAAGGAACATGAAAGCGGACGAAATGATGACTGTTGCAGCAGTTGAGGATCGAATACACATCATCCGCGTTACACGTGCAGTGCTGTGCCAATTAAGCTACAGCGGCAACCATCTTCTCGCAAACTTTGCCGGTTGTTTGTGAACAAGAGTAGCCCCGGGGTTTGCCAACCATGCAGCGTCGCTCACGACCAAGTCGCGGCTCTAACCCTCGCGCGCGAACTGCGCAGGACGCCCCCGGGCGAGACGACGCCTCCGCTGACGCGTCGGCCCAGCGCTGCCGAGCGCCGCAAGATGTGCTTCGTGCGGAAGCAGACAAACTCGGCGCCAAACTCGATGGACGAGGAGGTGCCGAGTCCGTCGTCGTCTTCGGTGTGCAGCGCCGGCGCCCCGTCCACGGCCTCGTCGTATCTGTCGCGTAACACGTCGGTCGCCTCGGCGCCCACGGGCTCGTCGTCCTGCGGCACCGGGTCGGACAGCAGGCCCGGGTACTTCAACTTCGAGTCCATGCAGCGCCTCCTCGACCTGTCCATGAAGGTGCCCGGCGAGCGCAAGTCCTTCTATCTCGATATCCCGTCGCAGGAAGGTGAGTGCGCAGTCATCGCTGTTCTCCTCGGTTTTTCTCCAACAGCCGCGAGGAGGCCCGCTATCTATGCTGGCGCCTTCTGTCGACGCCATGTGGTTTCTTTTGTCAACAGGTTGCAGCTCCAAAACAAATATAAATTTTATTCAAGTAGGAATATAGGTTTCGATCTGAAGGTTAGGTAAAAGCGTAATAAAAAGTCGCCGCTCTTGCTGCGTTAGCAAATCGCGTATGTTGTACGCCAGCCTCCTTTACTTCAGCTTTCAGTACATCTCGAGCTCGCAAACAGATGAGCTTCCCTTGGGGAGCGGCACAACCTCGGAGCGTCTATACTCGAGATGTCAGCGATGCCATATTATGTCTTACTTAACCAGGGCCGCAATTTGGTATAGCAATGCCTTCTGCTCGACTCTATGCTACCCCTATCACCCACCTTTCACGGTCGGCTGATCCCGCTGAGAATGCGGGCGAAGGGTCGCTATAACCATTAACGAAGCGTGAAAAGCACGAAAAGGAATAGCATCGAAAAAGGCATCGCTACAAAGTCGAAGCCCAGGTTGTTCATTACTTAGCTGACGAGACATCACTAAATAATACAATCACGAAACAACCGTTTTGTTTGGAACAAATTTGGGAAAGGTTTGCATTTCGTATGTTCCCCACCATGTGTCGATACAACGTAATACGTACAGTATTACGATGGGCAAAAGTAAAAAAGAAGTGGTCAGACCATTCCATATAGGCATAACAGTAAGCGGAAATGAATGCTCGGCCGGTCGCGCACAGATACAGAATGGCGGCAATGCGACGGACGGCGTCCAACAAATAGACTTCGCGTCATCTTTACAAACTACGCTCACACTGAATGCCACAACTTCTGCAACTCACGATGGCGCGGGACCTATCCCTATTTCTCTCACCTGCTTGCCTTGATTAAGTTTGGTCATCAAGTGGGGCAGCGAAAGTAACCGATAGGGACTTTTATGGTTAATTGTGCACTGTCAGAGCATGTCATGCGTTTATCCATATATAGCCACATCGTTGGCAAGGCAACGAGACTAATTCCTAAAGGATCTGGAAAACATGACTGAAGGTTGCTTGCTACATAGCACTCAGAATCGTAAATTTATCTCGCGCCCATTGCGCTTGACGTTTCTCATTCGAGATATTCTAGAGAGTTCCCGAGAGAGAGAGAGAGAGAGAGAGAAAGAGAGAGAGAGCAAGGACAGGAAAGGCAGGGAGGTCAACCAGAAGAGAACCCGGCTTGCTAACCTACACTGGGTGTGGGGGAAAGGGGAATAGAAAGAGGAAAAGAGGAAGAGAGTAAGCACTGTGTGCGTGTGGGAGGGATGCTATACACAGGAACACTGTAAACGGTCTCTTAAGCCGGTGCACTTCAAGTATTGCACTAGTGCACGAATCGCTTTTCGTGCCAGTGACGGGTGCGGCCACGGTCCAAGTATCTTGGAACTAACTTGTCGAAGGAGATAAATATACGATAAAGTTACAAGTTGGTGAACTACTTCCAGCATTTCCTGCAGGGACAGAAATGCTGCGCGACCGCACATCTCCTGGTGGTAGAATTTCGCTAAGTATATATTTTGATGTCTGCTATTCGAGAAAGATATAATAATGTTCATTCGAAGTGGACAGACGGTATTCAGCATGAGACGCCCAAGAAACTTACTTTGCGCGCTAGTACAGGTCCACGACATGGACAACAAATCCTCAAAGCGCCCAGAGGAATCGAGAAATGCGGCCCTTACCCCCTCCCCTTTCCTTTCTTCCCTGACCTGCCCATTTCAAACTAAACACCCGTGGCTTCAAACCACAAACCGTGATCCAATTTCAGTCATTGAGAACACTATATACTACGGCAAACTTCGGCGCCAGTTTTGATCTACGACAGTACAAAACAGCACTGGGGCATAGACTATCCTTCTACAGTCATTTTTCAAAGAGCGTTGCGAAAAAATTCCAGCCTGCCGTTTGCACGCCGAGTACACCAACATGCGAGCGAAGAAAAAAAAAGGAATGTCTGCTCTTCGCTTTGTAACGCACCGCCGTCGGCACCCCTTTCTTTAGATGCCAAGTTTTGCAATAGGTGACGTTTTTTAGAGATCGATGACAACGTGCGCCACTGACAACGTATGCTTTAGGAACCAACGACACCGCAAGAAGGGCCCTGCCGCCCGTATTCTAGCGCTTGTTCAACCTGGCCACGTTTCCAGACCGAGTTCGAGCCGTCGCACACCGCTTCGAAACCAGGAAAGAACGAGCCCCCCTCCTTCCATCCGCTTTCCCTAAAAGCTCACACTTTCCCGAGCTCTCAAGCCGGCACGTCCTGTATACATCACCCTCCCTGGCTTCCTGTACTTTCTTTCTCTCTCTTTTTTTCCCCAGACGCCTAGCGCGCGTAGCATAGTAAAACCCTGTTCCAGTGGCTTCGCGCATCGTAAGCTCTGCTCATCTGTAAACGCGAGCGTTGGTGGCGATTGATTTTCACTGACTTGCGTGGCAAAGAAAAGAAAATGAAAACGTCATCAACATCTCTATTAGCAAAAGTGTTCTTATAGCTAGAACTGTTCGTAAGGGCAGATGCTAGCCAAACAAATGAGTAGCGAGCGCTACCAGCCAATAGCAAGCAGTACTTACAAACGAAAAGATTTGCGGATTCGGTCCCTGACAAACAGCAAGACCCGACGAATCCTCCTTAGTAAATACTCGCGACGTTGGCTGTATAGTTACCCGCCTGAGACAACCTCATCGAAAAGAGACCACAGTCGATAACGAAGCACCTAGCTTTAAGTATATAGCATTCCAGCATTACGTTTGCTGGAAATTTTTCTGGCGAATCTTGAGTTTTTCTGCCATAGAAAAGATTTTTTTTTTCACTTCTGCGTGCCCTTTTGGATTCATGAAAGACTGATGTGAATTAAAAAATTCGAGGAAGTAGTCGCAGTGTAGTAACAGTTATTTCGCGTCATCTGTATTATTACCGGTCATATTTTTGCAAGGATTTTTTTCATTATCCATTCTTGTCTCTCGTTATTGGCTCGCCCGAAGCTGCGCGCGCCCTCTACCGCCTGAATCGGCCACTCGGCGGGATGGCTGAATAAGGAGTACATATAATTGGATAAAAAATAATCCTTACAAAAAATACGAGCCCATGTTTCTGCGGCCACGCCGTTTAATGCACGGATACAGTGAAGCTTTCCCACCAGTACTGAAACAATCAGACAGACAGACAATGAACTTTTATTGAGGTCCTGAGGGACTAGCCCGCGGAGACCCGTTGGGGCCCCCGGCTCGCCGCTGGCTGCTCCCATGTCGGAATCGGGAGGCCAAGCCTCTCCGCTCTTTCACGGGCCCTCTGGACGGCCATGGACTGGAGCTTGAGTTCCCTACTAGATATGGCCTAATCCCAGTCTCGTTCGCTGGTGAAGGATGTATCCCGTAACGCAGGACACTGCCAGAGCATATGAGATAGAGTGCTAACCTCCTCCCCACAATCGGGGCACCATGGGTCAATTTCTGGGTAAATCCGGCTTAACAAACCTCGCGAGGGATATGACCTCGTCTGAAGCATCGTAAGCGTGATCGATTGAGATCTGCATAGATGTGGATGTGGAGGCGGGAAGCGCCTGCGTTCTTCTTTATAACGGGAGACGATCTCATGAAAGGTTAATAAGGGGTCGCTGTGGCCGAGCTCCTCCGGATCCAATGTAGCGCCATCACCGTCGCGGCGACTGAAGCAATCAATATATATTTTTTTTAAGTAGCACGGTTTTGTCCCGTGACTCCGTTTATAGATACATAACATTTGTAGTTGGTTAACGACGACGAAGATGACGATGTTGATGGTGAATCTTTGCTGCATAGCGGCAGCTTAGCCAAATAGCGTGCCAAACGCGATGCTGATAATGATGATGATCCATAAACACTTTAGGTACCCACAACGGGGCATGGATCAAGAATCGTTTGGTTGTAGGAATAGTGTAGCGCAGATAAATGGTTTAGTGAAATTGCATGGATGAAACGAAAAACAAGAAAAAGCGCCGCCTTACTTCTTTATTTCCCGCCTCGCAGTACCCCCGACTAAAAACTGGCCTATTATTATTATTATTATTATTATTATTATTATTATTATTATTATTATTATTATTATTATTATTATTATTATTATTATTATTATTATTATTATTATTATTATTATTATTATTATTATTATTATTATTCACTCGAGACACTCAAAGAGGCGGAGGGATAGCAATATTCGTACAGGATACTTGGAGTGTGGAACAGGTAGCGGCTAATTTTTCTAGTGCGGAATCTTTGGCACTGAACATTTCGAACCAACTTAGTCATATTTCACTCCTGGCAATATATAGACCACCCTCAAGTAACCTGCCCTTGTTTCTCAATGAGCTGGAGGCTCATTTACAAAGAACGACGTTAGTTCCTAACATATGCCTAGTAGGCGATTTCAATATAGATATTCTTAATCCCATTGCAACCACGGTATGCGATTACTTAGATATCATTGCAAAATATGGCCTTGAAAGTATTATTGATCTTCCAACTAGGGAAGAATTGCTTCTTAATAATTTAGTAAAGTCTTGTATTGATCACTTCAACATCCGCACGGAGTCTGCTTCAGTTCATGGTGTCGTGTTACAACAGAAAGTTGCCGACCATTACTTCATAGCCTGTCAGTTACGCTTCCCTTCTCGGTCGTTATCATGTTCTAGCCCCAACACTTGCCACGCTATTACCGATACGGCTACTTTTGATAAACTGGTCGCCTTGTTCGATTGGTCAGGCCTGCTTGAAAATACCGACAGGCTCGAGCTATATAATGAATTTTCACGTTCGATGGACATTATATATAAGTCCAGTGAAAGGATAATTTACGTTCGCCAACGCCACCCGAACCAGCCCTGGTTGAAAAGCATGATATTTTCCGCTATCAAAGAAAAAGACCTGCTTTGGCAACGGTGCAGACGTTCGCCTAGTAATTGCATTTTGCGTGCACAATTTAAAACTTCTCGAAATAAGGTAAATGCCCTTATTCGTGCAGCCAAGCGTTCGTACAACAGAAACCGCTTTTATGAATCTCGTAGAAATCCTAAGAAAACATGGTCTCTGATAAACGAGGTGAGAGGACTACCTTCAAATTCGGCTAAAGATATTCAGAATCATTTTGATTCAGATTTATCAACAGTCGTTGACAATTTTAACCAATTTTTCTCTCAGTTTTCTGGGGTATCTAAGCAATCATGCTACACTGGCAGCACTGCTACTCCTGTAATTGAATCCGCTTTCCTGCCCACTTTGACAGAAGAAGAGCTTTACTCGTTATTGGGCAGCTTTGGCAGGCATCAATCACCAGGTATCGATAAAATTCGCATGTTTGATCTATACAGGAACTTCGGCTTTCTGAAAAATGTCTTGCTAGAAATCCTAAATGGGATAATTACAAGCGGAAGTATTCCTACGCGGTTAAAAACGGCCGTAGTTCGACCACTTCTAAAAGGTGGTGAAGCTAAGTGTGTGCATAATTATCGCCCCATTTCTATCCTGCCTAGTATAGCAAAAGTTCTAGAAAAAACATGTCTTCTTAGTAATGAACAGCTTTATTAACAAAGCGGGGGGGTTTCCCGACTGTCAATACGGTTTTATTGAAAAAAGGGGCACTCAGGCTTTATTAGAAGAATTGAGTGACCATTTATTTTCTTCACTTGAAAAAAATCTTGTTTGTTGCGCACTTTTTTTAGATGTGGCAAAAGCCTTTGACACGGTATGCCATTCGATTATGCTAGAGAAACTCTACAATTCAGGTTTTCGAGGACCTTTCTTCCGATTGCTACGCAATTTTCTTACAGATCGCTCCCAGATTGTTTCCATTTCAGACATTTCCAGTTCCCGTGTTTTTCTGAAGGCCGGTGTGCCACAAGGTTCCATACTGTCCCCCTTACTTTTTAATATATACGTTAAGGACATGTGCAACGTGCTATCTGTCTGCAAGTTATTTCAATATGCAGACGATACTGCAATTTTAGCAACACATGTGAATTTTCCAGACGCATTCTCAATTCTTCAAAACGACGTCGGGAAATTAATGGATTATTTTGGTGCAAATGTAATTGACATCAATCATTCTAAATCAAAGTTGGTTTGCTTCTATAGCCCTCTGAAACGTGTTTCACTTTCTTCTTCACTTTATCTGCACAGCTCTCGATGTATTAATTGTTCCTGCCCTCCAATAAAATTTTCGGACTCTGTGAAGTATTTGGGCATATGGTTTGATTCTAGTCTTCTTTTTTCTACTCACTTGTCTTACATATGTGCCAAACTTCGTAAAATCGTCTGTTTACTGTACCGCATCAAAGTGTTTTTACCCTTGTCTGTTAGGAAACTTTTGGTCCAGTCGTTAGCCTACAGTGTGCTCAGATATGGTATTACAACATTTGTACATTGTTCTAGTACCTGGCATCACCGTGTAAATAGGTTGCTAAAATGTATGTTAAAAAGTGTTACTTATGACGTACACAGACCACAAGGGATGAACCTTTTTCAGATGCTAAAAATGCCGAATATGCGCTCACTGCTTGTTCAAACAGTGGTATTGAAACACTTCTGGTCGGATACATTTAAAATCCCCACTGTGCCTTGCCGTCCTTTACGGCGTGCACCTGCTTTTTCAGTTCCTCACACACGAACCAGATTTGGCAGATATACTCGAGCCTTTTATGTTCCAGATATATTCAATGCACTGCCTTCTGAAATTTCTTCCTGTAAGTCTGTACGCGACATTCGCAAAACTTTAAGGGCATTGTACACAGAATGATTATAGGCGTCGTAGTTTTATTTCTCCTGTCATTGTTGAAACATGTTTTCGCTCTGGTCGTTTCTTCGCTTCTCTTTTTCTTTGTTGTTGTTTTTTCGTGATTCTCTTCTTTTTTTTTTGCCTTGTACTTTATCACTCGCTACCTTAGTTTTCAATATCTTTTTGTTTTGTTTTTCTGGCAAAAGAAAGAAAAGTCAGTTTCTGGATGAGTCTTGTTATTGACTGCCGGGCTTCGCGTGACAAGCCACTGTGATGGCTTAGGCGAACCCGATTTCTGTACTTATACTTGCAGATTTGATAATAAATTTATTATTATTATTATTATTATTATTATTATTATTATTATTATTATTATTATTATTATTATTATTATTATTATTATTATTATTATTATTATTATTATTATTATTATTAAGAATAAAAACACGAACGCTCACCGGCACACCCATTTAGGAACAAAGCCGCCGGAGGACAGTTCTCAGTTCACGTCCTCAAGTTTTGAGCCCTCATCCCTTTCAACAGCTGCTGCGAGTGAGGTTGGTCCAGTGGCTTCTTGTTTCTTCTTCGTCTTTACGACACCCAGCTGCCATGATCTCTGTTTCCTGCTTCTTTTTCTTTGTCTGTTCGTTGTCGCTGTTACCTCTACTTTCTCTTTGTCGTCTTTTCTTCTTTTAAAGAAACCCTCGTTTTCATGTGTCCGATTCGTGCGACCAATGCCTCAGACTTCAAGGTGGTTTCACGCTTTCGTAGATCCGTCTTTCGAAGGCTGTATTTATTATTATTATTATTATTCGGCGTGTCCCTGGCACTCCAGTCGTAAAGTAACTCAGGCTTTGTGGTTGCCTTGGAGGCCGACTGACCGACACGCTACGTTTTCCTGTGTTGTTACTGTACGCGGGTCACGTGAGGACAACTGGAAATAATCTCCTTTTCAGTATGTAAAAAGGTGCTAGCACAATTCTGAAATAAGAAGGGAAAATAAGAAACTTAAGACTAGAGTGAGTGAGACGGCGTTAGAAAAAAACGGTGGGTCAAACTCGCAGCGACAAGGAAGGGGGGGGGGGGGGGGGGAGTCTGTGATTTTGAAGGCTCTCTGCTTCCCTCAGTGTATTGAAATCAACTTAGTACATGACCAGAGCGCCGGCTGCTCGAGAGCAAGCACATTTTCGGTTTGTATTTACACAAAAAGAAAGCAACTTAAGAAGAGCGCTGCAAGGAATTATGGTACTCCGAATGCGTAAATGAAAATAAGACGCGAAATCCAGTCGAGGCACATCACCGCCCCAATATGTATCACCCCCTTTATCAATATAGCAGGCTGAAAACGCGCGGTCAAGAAATATTTCCAAACATTTTATCTATGCGGAACTGCCAACACTCATCACCGAAAGGTTGAATTCAAAGTCAGGCGGAAACGAAGTTCACATAAAGCAGGGCCAACTTTCTCCTTCGGATGTGTTAAATACTGCGACTTGCAAAAACAGCAAGAGTAGAAGCCCTACACTGAACTCTAATCATTCCCGCGCTAATTAAAACAAAAAAAAATGCACCTTACTCTCGCTTTCTTAAATATAACTGTATTTTTATTAAATTATACCTAATAAAAGATAACTTTATCCAGTTTGTCATGGGGCAGATGATGTAAACCTCGCACCATAGCTGTTGGCATATGCTCTTTCGGACTTAACGAGCCCGAACCAATTTAAAGCACTTGCAAACACAGCAGCCCAAAAACAAAAACAAGAAGTAAGAAAACTTGGCAAGAACCAAATAACAACAGCCTAAACACAAAGCTAGATGTGGCGCACACGCAATGCTCGCGTACTATGAACATCCACGCTAATATAATTCTACTTAACAATGCCTGTTACGCGACGTTACCTAAAAATACGGCGGGAAGTATCTTCCACGCAGATGATTAAAAGGAGCTCAGAACTTCTGCTACGTTACCACTATTGTCAGCTTTGCGAAACTCCGAAATGGTATTATGTTGAGGGGATCAAAAAAAATAATGCAAAAACACATACGGAGCATGCCGCAAAAGTGTTTTACTCCGCATTTCATTTTCTCAGAAGAGACCATCAGCAGGCCGACTGCGCTAATGGCTTTCTCAGACGACCCAAATTCATATTCATAATCCTTCTCTCTTTTACGCTCCAAAATACTTCGTTGTTCGGTCCATGTACCGAAACTACTATTCAGCTCACTAGAAAGAAAACAAGTGGTTAAGAAAAACAAAGCATTAACGTCTGTTCTCAGCGGCTTCATTCCGTAGTGAATATCCGAGGCGACACGTATCCCCTGCCATAACGGGAGACTCGGACGAACGAAACGAAGACGGAAAAAGCGAGAGAACTGCCGTTCCGTCTCGGGCTCTCACGTTTCGCGCGTCCGGGATTGTGTTCGCGTACCCGCCTCGAAAAAAAAAAAAAAGCGGGACTCGCGCGCCAGCCAAGAGCAAATGTGAGCGTAATGCCTCGCACGTGACGCGTCGCTGGGCACGTAAAAATACCCCGCCTTGGCTGCAGAGGGTTCGCGGTTGGAACCCACGGCGCCAGTGCTGAGGTAAAGGCCAAAGTCTGCAGCGTCCCCAACGCCATGTATGCTTCTTTGTTTCCCCTATCTGAGCAACTCGTATCCAAGTCGCTCTCGAACGATGGAAAAGAACACCTAAAGGTGAGGTCCATTCAATGCACGGTTGCATGTGTTGGCTGCGCGGTTTCTTGTTACGGGTAGTGGGGGAAGGCTGACTTGCTCCCGTAATCACGGCAGCGGAGGGATTTGTTAGGGCGGAATCGCAAATGGTGGCGACAACCGCGATCTTTTTTTTTTTTTTGTCAACCATCGCCATTACGCGATGTCAGAGACATTACGCCGGCTTCCCCGAATCCCTGGTTCTTCGCGACTAACGTTGTTCGTGAGTGCCAGTTTTGGTTTTGAAATTATGCTGTGAGCAAAGAGAAAGACGACGCGACAATCGAGAAGAGTGCATACTTATTATACGCTCCTTTATTTCATTTATTATCGTTTTATTTCTCATTTTCGATTATTCATTTGTTTTCCTTTTTTATTACTTATTCATTTATCAACTTATTTGTTTCATTTTTCAATCATATTACCACCCGATTCGTGGTCTATCCCCCACAATGGGTTTGTGCCATTAATTGAGGCTTCATCATCATAATCATCCTCTCACTTTTGGACTGTATATTTAACCGAGTAGATTTAACTCGAGCGTTACGTCCTTGTAGGTGTCGCAAATTACTATCACTAATTTTCGTCCCAATGTGCAGTCAGATAGGAAGAGACAACAAAGAAAGTTGAAAAAAATGAACGAGGTTCGCTTTTCGGGTTTCTTATTCGCGAGATGGGTTAATAATTCTGATGGCCAATATAGCTCCACATTTTTCGCGTTTAGTGTGAACAGGAAGACCGGTTGGGTCATTGTACTTCGATATCATTATTTTTACTTCGTTCGCTGTTCATTTTATACAGCGCCTTTATTTCTCAATCTTTGGCTCTCGCCCGCTGATTGTTCTTACAAAGCCGTAAATACGCCGAGCATTTCGAATTTGCATTCTTCAAGACACAGTGCCCACCACCATTGATATCCTCCTTGTCACGCGGCGTTTACTGCGCTTGCCTGCAGTAAGCCACTTGCTATAAGCGCTGTAAAACGTCTGCATCTTCAAAGCTTCACAGCGCAGAGCCGAAGAATAGCCAGCTGTGTTCCGTTTGCCCCATCGGGCACAAGAGAATAATGTAGAGCAGTTAGGTACAACACGTGGACTTCTTATATTGATGCTACTGCAGACACTTTCAATATTATAATATGTGCCGCTCAAACTTGTAGATATCACTTCGGAAAACAGTCATTCTCATTTAAATTATAAGATAACATGACTGTGAAGGTTAACTGTGAAATGAGCTTTACACAATTGACAAATATAGCCGACCAAACCGTGCAATGTACACTTCCTTGCAACGACACCTAATGTATTTTCTTTTTCTGGAACCTGCACTGTCCGGCGCTAAAGGAATTCGATCAACCTACTAAAATGGGCTGAGCGCGTCCGATAGGGGTGCCAAGGAAATGGGCCGATGCCTCCAACAATGACAGAGCCTATATCAACGCACCATAGTGCCCGGTACACCAGGCCAAGCTCTGCCCTTAGCAACACGAATTCTAAGGAACGCATGCGCTCATAGTTCCAGCAGGCCAGTACCCGGTCAGGTCAGACGTTGGGCACATGTGCCTCAAGATGACCGGTAAATTCGGTGCCGTGAAATAAAAGCATGTCCTACTAAAAACTGTTTTCTTCGCTCACTCTGCTGTGTGTTATGGTACTGCTTCCTGTACAGTCTTGCAGCCCCTTCATTTGCTTGTTGATATCCTTTCTTTCTTTCTCATTTTTTTTTTGCTGTGCATTGCATTGTTTCTACAGCTTTTCATTCATCTGTCTAATGCGGGAATGTTTTCATCTTTTTCTTTTGCAACTTCAATAAGAGTTTCCTTCATTTGTCTTCTTTTTTTTTAGCTGTGCATTTACGTACACGCTGTAGCTAGTACATCTTAACGATTGCACTTAATTTTTCACCAATTCCAATGTTACAGCGCTAAAAGCTGGTCCCTGTGTTCTTACTCCTTTTTTTTCTGTACCTCGTGTCAGTTCGATCCCTGTATGACAGTCAAATATCGTGCAACTGCCGGCGACGAGCGTTGTCGACTGTTCCATTACAATCAAACAGGTCAGCCTCCATCAGTCTCCCTGGCCCGGCTCCTTAACGATCTGCATAGCCCCACCTGACTCACGCGGACGCTGTCACAAACACGCACATAAACAAACAGAAACACAAACAAGCAAACAACTGCATGGTGCCGTGAGGCCAATATCTCCTCATAAACAACTGTCAGGAGAGCACGTAGAGACAGGGCGCCGTCATCCTTCAGTTCGTATTTCTGTGCGCGTTAGAGGACGCGATCCACGGTCACAAGTGTCTTTCAGAGCCCCCTTCGGGAGGGCCGCACCTTGGAGCGCGGAGTCCAAAATAATTGGCAACCGGTCTTGTCTTCCCGCTGCAGGCGCGAGGCGTACTCATATTATTAGTACTACTATTACAGCGACGGCTCCGTCATCACAGAGAGGACGACGACACGAGCGGCGCAAACAGTTCAAGGAGTGGCCGTTGTCCGTGCGTGCCCGTGTTCTTTCCAAGTGCGACACCGGCACAATTTTTAGCACAGGCCGTAGCCGCTTCCCCTCCACGCCGTCTCCGGACTGTCTCCGCCGAGCCGTCAACATGCACACGCCATCCGCTGCGAGCCCGTGGGATCGTGGTGCATGTGCCGTTGGCGACGTGCCACCGGTGAGAGGCAGCGACACGCCGAGTTCAGGAGGCGTGTTCCCTCTTCGCGTCCCAGATTCATAGCGTGAAAAGTAGATTAGCCAAGAATTTAAGAGGCGGAGTAACGCACGAGCCACTCTGCTAGCGCTTTCCTGATGACGTTGGCTGACAAGCTTACAGCCCCAAGCACGCAGTGGGACTGGTCTGTGCGCAGCTCTATTTTCCGGAATACTCGAGGACTCCAAGTTCAGGTTTGTTTGTACGCTCGCTGCTGTATTGTGAGCGTTGGACACTAGCTGCCTTCAATGGGGAGCTAAGAATACTGGCGTGGTTGACCGCGTAGCTTGTTACTACAGGTTCTGAGCGATAATTATAGTGTCAGTGATCACACACACACACAAACAGCACGTACACCCACAGACATTCGCATGCACACGAAAGCTTTTCGATAGGTTAAAAGCATGAAAATTTTAGAAAGGTGAGCATTGAAGTATTTTATATCACATACACCTCGCTGCTCTTGTCCTAATATTTATATCGCTGAATGTGCGTGGGGCTGGGAGTAAGGGAAGAAGGTAGGAGTACTGTATGTTACGCATTAAAGCAAACGGCCACTGAGACAGGGTCTTCTTTCGTACACCCTGCCTGACGAACGCAAGGACATCGAAAATGCTTGGCAGAAAAGAGAGACAGAGATGAAGAGAAAATGCAGGGAGGTTAACCAGATATTAGTCTCCGGTTTGCTACTCTACGCTGGAGTTGGGAGATAGGGGTCAGAAAGAGGACAGAGAGGAAAGGATTTAAAAAATGTACACACAGGCACACGAAGGGCGTTCCAGTTAGAGACGTTCATAAAGGCCGCTAGATTGCAAGAAGCAAAGTAGCGCTTGCACGGTCTTCTTCTGTGACGTTAGTTCCTGTCGATGGTGTAGAATTCCTTCTTCCGATAGTGGTCCGTCGTCCAGCCGGGTTGAGTTCGTGGCGAAGGGATTCCCTCTGCGGACTGTACTGCGGGCAGTCGCACAAAATATGGCCAATGGATTCTTCATGGCCGCAGTAGTCACAGGTTGCGGTGTCGGCCTTCCCTACGCGGAACGCGTAGGCTTTGGTAAAAGCAACGTCCAACCACAGTCGATACAAAAGCGTGGGGTATCCACGGCGAAGCTTTGATGGGACTCGAAGTCCTAATGTGGGATCAAGGGAGTATAGGCGGGAATTCTTGAAGTGTGGCTCATTCCATTACGACGTGGTGCACTGGCGAGCAAGCAGGCGGAGCCTCCGTGCTGCGTCAGTTCTAGAAAGTGGTATTGGTATGTGGTAGTCCTCAGTATAGGCTGAACGGGCAGCTTGATTGGCCCGTTCATTGCCGATGATCCCACAGGGATTTGGAAGCCATTGCAAAGTTATTTTATGACCTGCATCACTTATACGGTGGATCGTTTCTGTAATCTGAAGTACTAGATGTTCGTGCGGTCCGCGTCGTAAAGGTGACAGTAGAGACTGCAGTACCGCCTTTGAGTCGCAAAAGATCGTCCATTTGTGTGGCGGTTCATCACCGATATAATGAAGGACGGTAAGGAGCGCTGCCAACTCTGCTGCCGTCGATGATGTCGCGCGAGTCATCTTAAATTTGATGGTTGTAACTTTTGCTGGTATCACGACTGCCGCAGTGGGGCTGTTTGGCAGCACAGATCCATCAGTGTAGATACGCGTAGAGTCACAGTATTTCGCATACAAAAGTAGTATCATGAGCTGTTTAAGGGCTCGTGATGATAGATCAGCTTTTTTCGTGATGATATATCAGCTTTTTTCGTGATGCCAGTTATTGTCAGGTTGATTTTTGGCTGAGCAAGGCGCCATAGAGGAATCGAAGGTCCCGCAGCAGGAGTGAAACAAGCTGGCAATGATACACCCTGCGCGGTTATCGTTTGGCTGAAAGAAGTGCGTGGTCTGTCCGCTGGTCGAGAGGCTAAGTGGTGGCGAGGAGTCCTGGCAAGATGCCTTATATGGGTCCTCAGAGCTTCAATTTCAGTGTGGGGCTTGACAAGGTTATCTCCGGCGATTGCTAAAGTCGCCACTGTTGATACACTTTGAGGCAGGCCTAGACAGATCCGGAGCGCTTGAGCCTGAACACTTTGTATTGTGCGTAGATTGGTTTGCCTGTGTTGGTTATTGCTGGCAAGCTGCACCGCAGCAAGCCTAGAAAAATTACTTTGTATGGTTTTAGCATAGCACTTCTCCACATTCTCCAAGTTCTGCCAGTGAAAAACTTGAACAGGTGGCAGATGCCTGTCAACCGTCAACCCTCACGTATAATACGTGAGGGCTCCGTGACGAAACTTCTGTCGATGATGAAACCTAGAAACTTCTAAGACTGAACATATGGTATTCTTTGGTCATTTATCCTTACGCTGTAGTTTGCCATATGTTTGCGTGTAAATGGCACTAGTGCGCATTGCTCGGAGGAAATTTCCAGGCCTCGATTACGAAGCTAGGAGTTTGGGTGGCAGCTATCTGGATTCTCGCTCCGAACTGTAGGCATATTACTGCAGACGTTCATATGCAGTTGTCATCTGCGTGCATTGATAGCCTGACTGTGCATGGCACGTGCTCAAAGGGAGCAATTATGGTTAGATTAAATAAAACAGGGCTAAGTACACCGCCCCAGGAGACGTCGCGGTAGCTATAATCCTGAGAGAGAAATATGTCCTTCCTCGGTGCTTACAAAAAAGGGTCATATGGAGAGATAGCTGGGTATCCATTGAAACATCTTAGCAGTGGAAGAGAGAAAGAGAGGTAAGGGGTTGAATGAAGTCATCTCCCACAGCTGTGCTTACTGGCAGATAGTCTACAGCAATCATCCCGATGTCAGGTATCGGACGGCAACCGATATTCAGAGGAAGGAACGATATGGCTGTATCGGTCACTTTGTGCACAAGAACAAAGTGAACTCCTTGCAGTCTGTCGCACTTCCCCATTTGCATTTCCTCGGGGACACTGACACCCTGACCACAAGTCCTATGCAATTAGTTGGGTGCATGGGCGTTCTTCAGAAAGTTGATCCGACCGCTCGGGTGAAAACGTTAGCAAAAAGCCAGAGGTGCGGAGTGTACGAATGTACGTATGTCTGCATTGGCCTCAGCAGTTATTTACTCGACTAAGGCGTCGTTGTGTTGAAGAAACACGAGGAAAACGACGGCGCAGTCTAGCCGGCGCAAGACGCTGCTCACGAAAACACGGGGCCCACAGAAGACACCGCCTGGTGGGCGCGGGGTCCAGACGAGCACTCGTTCAAAGAACCGTCGTCCAGGTAAAAGCCCCACAAAACACATTCGGTCGAAAGCTCTTAGTATTAACTGGCGGCTCTACGGCCAAGCACAAGCAACGCGCTTCCGCGTAGACCCTTTTCTGAAGAGGTGCAATAATAGCCTCCCGTTAAAGGCGTTCGAAGCAATAAAACTTCGCACCCAGCGTGCCCACAAACGCTCGATGCTCGGCCTCTCATCTTGCCGGGTTTCCGGCGTCTGTGGGCCATATAGGAGAGATGTGAGGTGGCGTCGAAGCTGCACGTCAAAGCAGCGCACTATTTCTTGTTTGTCTGCTTATTTCTCTCTCTCTCTCCGTTTCTTCTTCTTTCTTTATTTGCACGTTTTCGCTTGCAAAACAAAGTTTTTAATAGCTTCGTGTGCTGCGTCTTCCGGAATTGCCACGTAAAGTCACAAGCAACGGTAGGGCGTTTCAGTTTGTTAGCCACTGTGCCATCGGGATGGGCTACCAGCGGAGGGTGCCCCACAAGAAGGTGCACGTGCGACCATGCGTTCGAGTTTGCTGCGCAGAGCGGCAATATTTCGTCAATATAAATTTTATGGCACACTCTCCTGCAAATTATTCTTGCTTATTGTAAATGGTGAATTTTGCTTTAAAAAGCCACTACGTGATATCTTCAGCGCATAACCGTGCAGCGCCTAGTAGTAACGGAGAACGGAAAATTCCGGGCGTTCACAGCGCTTCATTTTCTTTAAGGCGCTCTTGCGCGTTGATGCTAAGGCAGCTTAGTATCTTAAGCCAGCCACTCCACACCATCGTCTCAGTGCATAGTGGTACATGTCTTCAGCATGGTTTCGCTGAGGAGGCAATGTCGTCTGAGTCCTTTATTTCGATAAGTCCGCATCGGAATGCTATAAAAGCAACTTTTTACTTCGCATGTCACTGTCCCAGGACTAACTCCATCTCGACACTAGCGCTCTTTAGGTTCATGCATCATAAATTTCTCACTCGCTAAACTGAATGTTTACGTTGCTCTGAGTTTTACACTGGCAAAAGAGATGACAAAGAAGGTAACAAGGACGTGGACGGACGATGCGCTTCGTCCGCCCGCATCCTTGTTAAATTCTTGGTCATCACTTTGCCAGTGTAAAACTCAGCGCAACGTAATCATGAACGTTCACCAACTAGCCCTTTTCATTGCTTTACCTAACTGGTAAACGGAAGCTTTGCCTGAATATTAAAGGGAGCTGCGGAGCTTGTTGAATGAATGAATGAATGAATGAATGAATGAATGAATGAATGAATGAATGAATGAATGAATGAATGAATGAATGAATGAATGAATGAATGAATGAATGAATGAATGAATGAATGTTACTTTTACATAAGTATTTTCACGGTACGGGCCTGCCAGTGCGAAACAGGAGATTATATAATAGCACATATATACCACGCCAGTATCAAGCAGGACAGCATGTTTTAGTCAAAGTACACCTAAATCTGTCGTTCTAGATTGCATTACGAGTTCTCTGCGCTATTTTCATGTATCTTTCATGTAGCCCATTTCCTATAATCCAAGGTAGAATTCTTATAGATACATAACCAAGCATTCGTAGTCTACATATAGACAATATTTCAGTGTATGTTCGTCCTGTCTCTTGAGTTCAACTCTCTAAGTCAAAGGTGTCGAATTGGCGATTTCGGCAATGACAGCGATCTCTTTTACAAACTTTTCACACTGACACCAATATCCGCAAATAGAATTAGTCGGTATATAGCAGTTCTGTAATTATTCCTTATTTCATCTACGGCATTAGGCAACCAGCAATGGAAATTTTCTTTGTTGGCCTTGCTTTACTTCTTCGATCCTTTGAATGACAAGAGTCGTGGTTCAACTTTGGCTCCCTCGCAGAACTATCATCAGGTTTCAAAAGAAAGTCCTCAGGTACAGATTTCTACTTCAAGAAGTTGACAATCTTATGCTGCTTCCTTCATTGAGTTTCGTCCTTTCCGACCGTGCTAAATCCCGCGGCATTGTGCAAGAGTCGTGTAAGTCCACGGCAGGTTGACAATACCCTTGCAAGCTCCAGTCACTATTCTCACCATAAAAGAAGAACGACAGAAAGAGCCGAACGGCAAAGAAGGGAGAAGCACTAATTGCCCTGCATCCGATTCAAGCGAGGAAAGTGAATGCGTGCGGAGGAGTCTCCCGTTTCCAATCTGAGAAGAGTACAGCCCAAATCACTTTGCCCCCGTCTTTATTTCCTTTCCTTCCGTCGGCTGTTATACACTTAATCCTTTCTTCTTGATCGTCTTGTTTTTTTCCCGTTACACACTTCCGCGCCCGGCGAGGACGAAGCGGTGCGATACACTTTTTATGTATAGCAGGGTGGCGCAGCCGGAGGCATTCATCAGCGATGGTCCGTAACGACCTCCCTGTCGCTAATGTCGCTCCCCTCGTCACGAAACGGGAACCGTGCGTCCGGGCTCACATCGTTCCGCCGTGAACGAGATGTGCGCGCAATGAGAGACCGAGCTGAACGCTTTCGTGTAGCCTCGCCTTGGATGCTGGCGTTGATTGCGAAGCTGGGACCGCTCGTTTGTCTGAGAGGTCACGACAAGCCTCGCCTTTCTCGACGACAGTCCCCTTGCTCCCCCCCCCCCCCCCCTACTTCGCGGCCTGTCTCAAAGATGCGCCGCGATCGCGCCGAGACGGATTCCGATCTTTCCGGCGATTCAGCTTGAACAAACGGGCTCGAGCGTTGTTCCGCAAGAATTAGCATTCCAAGGTGCGAGAGCGTTTTTTCCTTGGCGTCGGTAGATCCGTGCAGTGCTGAAACCGCGGGGAAGCTCCGTGGGGTCATTCTTGGAGCAGAATTGACATAGCCGATCGCGCATCTGGTCGCTTCGTCATTGATTGCCGTCTCAAGCACTGACCAATCGCTATTGCTAACAGTATGAGATCCAGCCTTTACCCTGTAGATTCTGTAATGTGTGTATTTGACGTTGAACCTCTTTGTATGAGAGAAGGATACTTGTGATGTTCACAAATCGTGCTTGAGTACACGACATATTAAGCACAGACGTAGCACACGCGTACATAAACACATCATACTTGCAATCTATGGCCATGTTCGTGAACTTTTCCCGTTTCTTTTTTTTTAATAATTTGTATCGTTTCTTTTTCGCGGCTCGTTATTTGTTTTCTTTTTTCAAGTTGACATAGTTGTTTTCTTAGCTACGGCACCACGTAGCCATATTTCTTGGACTTTCGCAGCTGATAAACAATTTCTGCAATGAGAGCAATGACCATTAACAAATACTATTCTTAAGGTGTTCGTTGGCGTTCCGTCAAAGGCGTCTCGCTGACCCGCTGATGTCGTTCTAGGTTCTGCATTTGCGCAGATTTATCATGCGCGCGATTCCATGCAAGGTAGTCAGATATGTGATAACCGAGGAGATCGCCAATATTCAACCTTTCTTATGTGTGGACAACCTTATCATTTCGATCCCAGATTAGCAGCTAGACGATTCAGCTCTGACAGCTCTGCACGGTATTATCGAGCAATTTCCTTGAAGCTCGGAGAGCAAGGAAGTGTCACTTGTCAGGCTCGACACACGGGCGAGCTCGGTGTCCGCGACTTTAATGAATGGCCTCGTTGTTGACGTTAGCTTAGTGGCTGGGTGCAAGTCCGTAGCTCCTGACAATTTATTGCCTACGAAGTGAATGCCGAGGTTAATGCCTCGAAAAGCGATACTGTCATTTCACAAACATACATATACAGTGGCGCCAGCGTTAGCAATCTGAGCTAATTGCTTGCAACTCGTTCTTGTGGAAATATATTCGCTGATCCAGGCGCCCAAGTGGGTGGAGCAGGCTGAACGCTTAGAACATGTCCAATAACATCGAGCTCGCAAACTTGTTTCCATCAAGACGAGTGCTGTCTGCTTTGAATGGCCCTGTGAACTTAGAAAAGAAGGTGAAAAACTTAGAAACAGCTGGCGCTGCGACATGAGGACAAATAGCGTTCTTTATTTCTTCCTTTTTCTTTTTCTTTATTGAATGTAACACTTATGCCACTCATTAGCAGACCGTCGTGAAGATTTTTACGCGGGTATATAAAAGCTAGGTGCACAAAGAAATTTCTCGCGGTACAGATCGAACTCACTTCTCAACACTTGCTAGCAAGAGTCGATGTTCAAGAAAAAGCTCTTACACTAAAACTGTTCGCAAGAGGATATGCTAGCCAGTCGTGATGTCTGACATATTGTTACCGAAAGTCGTCAGTCAATGGCAAACAGCACTTACGGAAAAAAAAAAAAGCTTGGGAACTCGGAGTTCGAACTACTGCACCAGCACAGTTTCTTGTTTGTTTTTCTTAAATGAAAATAAACCGTAGCCAATATACACATAGCGGCCTAGACAGCGTTCTTGAGTTCCGTAGGAGTAACGGAGTAGCAGGAGCATGCTGTGCAGCAGGCCTGGTGGAGCAATGAGAACGCCACAATGTGCGTGGGTCTGTCATTGCTGTCATTGCATTGTTATTGACAATAAATGTACACATTTTCTCCAGTGTCAAGCGAGATTGTAGTGAGTACTAAACCTGAGAGACTTATCAAAGGGTCTCAATGAATAAGGAATCTCTACCATACTTTCTCGTATCTTAAATACTCTACTCAAAATAATTACGAGGCAGAGGTTTACCAGGAAAGCGATCAGTAGGAATGGCCAAGGGGGGTCGAACGAAATACGTTTCTGGAGCCAAAGATTCGGCAAATGGATTAGTTACTGTAGGAACCTTGGGTCTAGAGACATTTCTTGTTCTACCACTGTCGATCTACTAAAGATACAGCTTTTGAAGTAATTATTGTGAGTATTTTGGTATTGCACGAGTATTTTTCAAAAGCAGTATTTATTACTGTACGCTTGAATTGCCTTATTGGTGGCATTTTGTAGTCTCTGATAAGACTGTTTTCAATCTGCTGACCGTAGTTCATTGACTTAAGAACCATTGTCGGGATGGCAGTCGACATGACATCAATAAGACCCTGACCACCAACGTACCTATTGTCACAAAATCGATTGAAAAAAACTGGGCACGCCGCCGTTTTATTATTTCAAGCTATAAGGCGAGCGCCGTCCGCTACAGGAACAACAAGGTCTCGCACAAGACGACGTATTTCTTTCGTTTCACAACTTGCTGGCGGACAACTGCGACAAGAGCTCTTTCCGAAGGTGGCCAAAGGCTTTGATGATTGGGCCTTTCGTCTTGTTTAACAAAATAAGGCGCTATAGCGATGGGAAACCTTGTTTTTATTTAGCAGTTTCTTGTACTTTTAAAGTACTTTGAGAGTTACGAAAGGCGTTTCTCGGAATTTTGTACTTGGTGTAGATACATTAAAAGGTTGGGTACTTAGCATACCGTTAAATAACCTTCTGCGTGGTACTTAGTATCTTATTTAACATACTTTGTATTTTTTGTACACTTCTGGTCTTTACATATCGTATTATAAGGTCAATACATCGTCAGTGACAAACGCGCTGGTGGAAGCGCGGGTGCCCCTCATCAATCGTCAACAAACATCGCTTGCGCGCAAAACCGACAAGCAACGTAATTTTCATTATCTTTATTATTTCCTGTAGCTTTTTATAGCCAAGAAAGACTAGTTAGTTTAGCATGGTTAAGTAAGGTATGCAGCTCAAATGAACATACAAAAAACGTCCTTCGTCCGTTATCCATAGACGCTGCATAACGTGCATAACGCTTTCCGCTAGGTGCAACATGACCAAGCAGTCCCCTTCCAGTGACGAAAGAAGGCGCCTATCACTTAATTATTATGGTATTGCGCAGGCTTGCAAGTGGAACGCTCCCACCTCCTAATGTAAGCACGCCTGCGCTACAGAGCCACGACCAGCTATGATCGCTCGGCACACGACAACAGATACCACAAAACAATGCTTCAACTCTTGCACAGCACACGCTTTAGGGCACACATGTAATAAAAAAAAGTCGCCTTGCAAAAAAAAAAATGCAGAAATAGAAAGAAGGAAAGAAATACAGCCAGGAAAACACTTCTGTCGAGAAAAGCCAGGTATACTTGCGACACACACCTCAAAATTTGAATGAAGTAGCCGCGTCGCATCTAGCGCCGTAAATAAAAAAAAATAATATCGTCACGGCACCGTCGGCAACAAGCTGCTGGTATACCTTCGCGCTTGGTACCAGCGCCCGCCGCAAAAGCAGCTCGCGCCGGGCCGATCGACTCCTCCGCCGGGGAGCGCTGGCCGCGGCGCGAGAGCGGGTCAGTCGCGTGCCGCGTGTGCCGAGAGCGACGCGGCGCAATCAGTGGCGCGTCAGCTGCGCGACCGGCGGCGGCGGCAGCAGCGCGCCTCAGGTGCGCAGCGAGAGTGGTCGGGTGCGCGTCAAGTGGCGGCGCGCGCCAGCGAGGAAAGTCAAAGCAGAGTGCGCGGCGTCTTCGAGGCGCGAAGTGTTGTAGTCCAGCCATCATCCGGGCGACCCAGCGGCGGCGGCGTCCCGCCGCGAAACCCCGCACGAGTAGGCCCGATGTGCGGCGGTCCCATGTCGGGCAGCCCGAGCAGGTCTCCGGCAGCCGGAGGGGGAGGCGCGCTGCTACTGCGCGCCCTGCAGGCGCCGGGACTCGGGCCCAGCCTGGACGTCGAAGACGTGGTGCCCTGCGCATCGCCGCCCGTCGTCGCGTTCACGGCCGAAGTGCGCGCAGGTACGTAGCGAGAGAACATCCACCGGCACTCGGTGCATCCTGATCGACCCCCAACGGACGTTGGGGGCGTCAAGACTCGTGGGCCGCGATTTTGTCGCGACGCCTTCCGCTCGAGTCCGTGCCACTCTTATCATTCACCGTTCACAGCCGGCTGAAGCCGTTGACAACGCGGGCGGAGCGTCGCTCTGACCACTGACGAAGCGCGAAACGCATGAAGTTAAATGGCACGGAAAAAGACATTGCTATACAATATCGCGGCCACACTTCGCTTTTGTATTGACCGATGCCGGTACTCAGGTGTCTCCGACGACAATCGATTAACTCCCTATATTTAAAAAAAAATGTGTGTGTGGGCTAGTTCGTAACTCATAGTAACCGATTAACACCGTAAGCAAATGATGAAGGGGGAAAACTACAGGACGAGTGCTGCCCTTTGTCTTTTGCGCGCGCCATTAATCCGTTACCATGGCTGTCTATACTGTGCTCTGCGTACGCCGCATTCCTGCCACTGGTCGCTTCTTCAGCGATCTTGGCCACCAAACTGCCTCCCGAGTTCGGGCGCGGCATCGCGTGATTCCGCGGTGTCGCTCGTGCACTATACGCATGAATTCATTGCCAATGGAACGCCTTCCAGCAGAAGGCCAGGTTAGGCGCCGCCATTGTCGAGGAAGAATGCAAGTGCGAGATGAGTGCTGTAGGCAGAGCACAGCCGGAGCGTCAAAGTTCGTAGACCCTGGAGCACCCCTGATGTGTTCGAGCAGATCTGTTTCAGCTGAATGGCGAAAACTACGTTTTGCTTGTGGACTACCGGTTCCGATTTCCGGAACTCCCCGTACACTTTCACGATTCACCACTCAGCACCCCACTTCGACAATAGAAAGTCGAAGGCAGAGCCACCTTTTGGCTGAACTGGTGACTGCGCCTCGATGATGATGACGATTGATTACTTTTTCTTTTTTTTTACTGGGCCGAAATTTTTGTAACCAGGCGCTCAATTTACTTGAAGGCATTGTAGCGGAATTTCTGTTCTAGAAGCTCTTTGTTGATGGAATTGTTGATGAGCATTGCTGAAGCAACGCTCTAATTCAGCGGAAGTGCGACGATGTCCTGCACTCAATGTACATTCGATGGAGAACTTCGAGTCGAAGCCCGTATGTTGATAAAGGGAGAGGGTAGGAGTTTTTGGAAGTAATTGAAAGAACTCCGAGGTTAAGTTGTAGAGGCAGAGAGAGAGAGAAAGATCACATTTACCTGGAGTGAGACTAAACAAGTATATATGGCCACCAACATATTTTTGCCAGTTTGTGCGTAATCATTCACTTGATAATCTTCATGGGGGTAGAAGGAAATCAAAAGATTCTTGAATGCTGGAGGGGAAAAAGAAAAGCTGAGTGCTTAATGTTGATAACTATATTATCTATTGAAGGAGAAAGGAGTAAAAACAGAGACAAAAACGGGGGAGTTTGCCTAGTGTAAAACTGGCTGGCTACACTGTAGAGGTAAGGGGTATAGTTAATTAAATCTGACAGGAGGCCTGAAATGTGTACTCTATCGCGCTATGTGCACACGTTTTCTCCTCGTGTCATTTTCTTTTTTTATGTTACCTTGGCTTTCTCGAAAACATGTGGCCCAAGTTCGCTGCAGTTGACAGAGATGGATTATTTGTTTTTCGTTGTCCTGCTGGAGATGCAAAACTGTGATTAATTTATCTAAGCCTAAGCCGCCCCTCTATAGCACTCCCCGTTTGTTCATCCTCCTTTTCTTTTGCGAGGGTGACAGAAGTCCACTCGAGTTCAGACCTGTAAGCAGATCAGCACAATGTATAGCCGAGTGCAGGATCGTATAGAAAACATCTCGTTAGCGTCCAACTAGCATCGTGTCAATAAAACGACTCCTTGTGGAGCCCCAAGCAATGCTTTTCAACTCGAATAACAGGCTTTAGCTTCAAGATCTGTGTGTCTGTTACTATTGCATGCATCTTGTTTACGTAACTGGACAGTACTGGCACAAACGAATCTCACTGTACTGCAGTGTCTCGCAAGTGCAACCTTCAACGTGCACCGAATTCTAGCTGAATTGCTACCTGCAAAGTATATGCACGAAAAGGCAAAATGTTCGCTTTCCTTGCGCTGAATGCTTAGATTTATAGCTTTAAAGCGGTGTCGGTCAGCGGTATTTTTTTTTTAAGAGTTACTTCATTAAATTTTCGTGAAGCGTGCAGCATATCACCATGCTCTCCGTAACTGCTTCGTTTCGTTGACACGAAGCAGCCAGAAAAAAACAACCTTTTGTTTCCGTCAACGATTAATTGTGAAGGATCATTGCCGTTAGAATTGGTGGGAAAAAAGTAGGGAAGAAATTGATACGACCAGGTCCCTTACAGGCATAAGTCACTATATAAGGTAGATAAAAATGTCTTAAAGAAGAGAGAAAATAATAAGGAGACATAGACAATATGCTTAACTGATAAATCTCGATAGACTACTTGATTAGGTCAAGCAGGCTAGGTGACTATTTGTCGCCGTCACATTTCGAAGTGTATGCCAATACATTATTATCCTCATCGTCGTCAGAGTGTTCTGTGTCACTTCATTCGTGTCGTCGCAGCAATCACTGTTGCCATTGTTGTTGCCTTGCCGTCATTGCTGTCGCACCATTGCCGTCACTATCGCGTCGTCTTCGTCAGCTTTATCGTCGTCGTCCTTGTCGGCTTCGTCACCAGTGCAGCCATCGCTCTTCTGGGTGTGACCTACGACTCTGCGTCCAGTGGCCCTGTGCAATTTTCCAGCGATAGTGCTTGTGGTTCATTCTCAGCGAAAAAAGTTGTATGTGGATCGCAGCACGTTTTCTCGTACTGCAATTGTATAACAGCCAGTATAGGTAGAGCCGGGCGGAAGCCTCTCTTTGTTTTCGAAACAATTAGGTTTTTGTTTCCGACGCGCCTACACAGCAGGATTATAAGAGCTCGCGAACGTATGTGATATGCACGGTTATATCAGCATAAGTGCAGAGAAGAATTATCGGCACGCCCCACTGCCTTAATCAACACCCTGTCGTCAAGTGCACTGCAAGCGAAACGGCTTTTCAAGCGCGTGCTGTAGAACCAGAATAGATGTTGTGTGTGCCTGAACTTCAAAAACAGAAGTTGTGACAGAGACAGAGAGAGAGCAGACGGGTTCGTCCGGCGGGTTAGGTGTTCTATTAGGTGTTAGGTGTCAAATAGTCAAATTTTTGGTGAACTGCACGTGAGGGGGGCTTCAGCTCTCCTATCCCAAAAGGAGCCACGTCTTTCGGAAAGCCACTAGTCTAACCTAATCTCAGCAATAACTACATAAATAATAATTTTCCTTTTCAAAACAGCAGTCAACGCAACAAGCGCAAAACAATTCATCAGGCCATTAAAAAAGAAGATAACCTAATCTACAAATCATAAACAATACTATCATCCGTTTTTCTGCATTTTGGTTCAGAAACGAGCAAACGAACACGAAAAGTTAGCATAATGGCGTTCGAATTTTAAAGTATGCAAGGTGGAAATAAATCAGCATGAAGCGTCCTGTTTATAAAAAAGAAGTGGGATATTGATCTCCATGCTACTGTTGTTTCACCACTTATCTGCTCCACCAAGCACGTCCACTTCGCAGTGTCCTCCCTCACCTGGGAAGCCGATGAGCGTGATTAACACGTTCTGTTGAATGCTGCTACTTTACTCTGCGCGCCACGCACTGGTAACAAAAATTAATTTGGCTGCTAAGAATGAGTCTTAAGAGAGCAAATAGTCGCTTTCTGCTTTTTCTTTTTTGCTTGGGCACATAGTCCAAGCAGAGAGGGCAACAAATGATTCATATTCCTACAATGGCAATAAGTGTGATGTCAGAACCCATGATGACGAAATCAGGTCAGGTCTAATACATTTGGGAACATGCGTCTATATGTGTCGCAGCCAAATGCCATGAGGAAAGACAAGAAGAACTTGGAAGTTGCAGACCCATCGGTTGAGTTTCTATTTATAGACACACGTTTGAATATTTATCAGCCGCAATTGGAGGAAACGAAGTCATTCACGCAAGTCAGTTTCCTGCCGCAACTTTCATTGCTGGTTACGGTTAGTAGAAGCAGCACCTCTTCACTCGAAATGACGTTAACCTTATTAAACGCCGCGAACGATTAGTGGCACTTGTATTGCGCTCGCAACTTCAAGAAAACTGTCTCTGCGAATGTCTGAAGATGTAAATTCGCAACAGGCGTTCAGGTCCCATTACGGGACTTTCTTCGTTCTGTCACGGCTATCCTTAACGCTGCTTTTCGTGCCACTTTAGAAAGGATGTAGAGAAAATAAGGAAACATACAAAGAATACTTTAGAAGAGTGAACTGCTGGGCTAGTTGGTAATCCGACATAATAAACGAGTTTTGCGCCAAGACCGCACACAAAGGAAAGGAGACAACACGGGCACAAAGAATAACTTCACGAGTTGCACCAAATATTATTTATTGGTCGTGTTTGAGGTCCCGAATGAGCACGCGGTGCTGCGATAGAAGCCGTAGGTGTAGGGCTCCCGGGAAAACGTATAGCAACTTGAGGTTTCTTAGAGTGCGCCCAAATCTTGGCATGTTCCTGAATTCTACCACCATCGTTCGAGGCCATTCTACCCTCATTATTCTACCCCCATCGCTAGGAATTCAACCCGAGATATCGTGCTGAGCAACGAAATGCCAAAACATCTGTGTCACCGCGGCAGATACGTACACTTTCCTGCGCGCACCCCGTTTACATGTACGCCGCGAATACCCTGAGCGCTTTATTACTTGCCAGGGCCATACTAAACAGTGGCAAACATTATTAACGTATGTAACAAAGTCCTTTAGAGCAAGCGGATTCTCGCTTTGGCCTCCTCGATTACTCCTCTGAGGCCAAGTAGCTGAAAGCACAAGAAATGCTTCACGTGTGTTCGTTCGACGAAGCTACAGTACTAGCACAGAGCAATACTCCTGCTTGCAGTGATTACTGTTACGCCTCGTGCTCGGAAAACGGTTCAAAACCGAACCAGTAGTACTGAAACATTCAAAAAGCAGTACACTTTGTGTGATGGTTTCCAGGCAGACCCCCCTTCACTCGTGAAATTATCCCGAGTCTGCAAAGCCGTTTTCGTTTCCTGGGCATTTGACGTGTACGGCCACAAACCTCGCTTCGCTCGAGAATACGTCTCACGTGGGATTGCGTCGTGTCAAACGGGCCTCTGAAATGGCAAGTGCCCGCCAGCCTTATTACAAAACTCCTAGCTCCATTATTCTGTGCAGCGTCATGGGATGCGAGGGCAGACTGTGGGCGGCGCGCAATTTTGTACGCTCGAAAGGACATCTGAGAAACACCGTCGAGTGCAACTGACCTTAATTCGGGTACCGTTGAAGCTCACGCTGATCCAGGCACGAAAATTTTAACTGCCATAGTACTTAGTGTTCCTGGGGCGAAGGGCGGCGCAACAGACGACAACGAAAACGCCAACAGACGGCAACCCAGATGATAAAAGTCAGGAGGGATGGTCGCGTTCTGTGGCGCGATAATGTGACATTTCTACTCAACTTTCTCATTTTGTTCTTGTTCGCGCTTCATCGGTGGCCTTAGCGGCACTCCGCCAACTTTGCCGCGGGGATCGGCCACTCTTGAGGGGTGGATATTAAGAAAGGAATGGGATGGAGCGAATGCAGTCGTTAGACTATATCGGCCGTGCTGCTCAAATAGATGATTTTTTTTCTGCCACCAGAACTCCAAAAAACATGACAAGTGACGCAGAGTGCTACCTCTCTCCTGAATGTATACCTGGCTTCGTCTCTGTCACACTTAAATTATAAAACCCTACGCAGAAACGAAATAATATTTCGGATATGAACTGAATATAAGGCTTCGTCACGCCCCATGGTGTAATCGCATATGCCTATTTTCGTACATATGCTGACGACTTACAGTGGACTCTATTGAAGTATGGTTTTTGCGGTGAAACGGTGGCAATTCACTTGCCATTAGCTGTTCTGTTTTTGTTCCGTCAAAGGCTTTCCTTGTAATTTTCGCGTCTTCGCTATACTTTCAGTAGAGCGACAGAAAAGCACTAGTAATGCATTCACGTTTGTTCATGCAACAATTTACTCAAACTGTTGCCTTTACGAAGAGGTGCAATGACGATTTTCGGGACCTCATTTAATATTTAGCGACAGTCACTGTCGATAAGCTCAATTCTTGGTGATGACGCAGTTTACAGCTGTCGTCCATTCAGTGACGAGAACCTTGCGGACACATATGTTACCACTCTGCTATTCGTGCTGTTTCTTCTGTCTTCGGTATGAGTATGTGCGTGTCACAAGATAACAAATATGGATATAAGTACGTTATCTTAATGAATAATGAAACATGCCAACGAGGTAGACTCCTTAATTGCTTTTCCAAGTTGCAAGACGTGACAGATGGAGGTCTTTATATCTTTAGAACGTTTTTTGTTGTTGTTCTACTGTAGACATTGGCGTCGTGTTCTTTAAAATGTCTCACGTACTGTTCAAATTTTAGCATTCGATTTCGTTACCGTCGACGAAGTTTCGCTGTGCCCTTCAATAAATTTCCTTCTATCAAAGAGAAACAGTTATGAAGCTAAGATCATTTAATTTCAAAGTTCTCGCTTCCCGTGCATTCGAGCGTTATGCAGCAGCACCGCTCTCTTTATGCTGACACTTACTTTGAAAGCTACTCGGGCACGCAAGGCCCTTTAGGCGGTGCACTTAAATATATTACAGCCGAGTTTAAAAATAAACTTATCGATCGTGCCAATCGAATTCTCGCAGTACACCATCGTTACGCCGCATGGAAGCGTTGGGCCAGCGCTTCGACAAAGTTACGCCTTCTCGAGAAAGTCTCGAGACAAGAATTCAAATATCTAATTAAAGAGCAAAAAAAATTATAACAAGTGAGGAAGAAATCGCAACAAGGTGTTAAAGAATATCCGTATTGATCGTTATAAATCGAACTGTCAGAAGGCTAATAATACGCCACATGAGCTTCCGAAGAATGCGGGTCCCAGTGCATAGATACAAAGTCAGGCGTTCGCTGCAAATTATCGCGATAAGAATAAGGTGGTCTAACGAGAGGAAAGAGAGGCCATCAAAGCGAAACCTACCCGTGCACAACAGGGATGGGGTGGTGGCCTAAGCGGCGAAAACAGCCACATTAGCCGCACTCCTCCTCCCGCCTTCGGTCGGCGGAGCTTTTAAACACGTTTAATGCATCGCGCTCCGAAGCGCATTAGCGTCGCCAGGGCCCGGCGCGCCCAACCCACGAGGTATCGCGCAACCCGGGCGCCATTCCTTCCGCGCGCAGGTGTGCTCGCGCATACGTGCTGACGGGAATGGGCGGCTATTGCATTGCGAGATGTTCCCGGGGCCTCGGCGGAGTGATAAGTGCCTCCACCTTACCGCCGCGGCGAACCGAACATTAAAGACGCGTTCGCCGCAACACAGCCGGACCCTCGCCTAAAATGGTGTACGGCGGGAAGCCGGCCTCGCTTTGTAAGCGCAGCGCGAGCTGCGCACCCGCAATAACTCGGTGGGCGCGATTGAGTAATACGCCGCAAGCGCGCACGATCAACTGCAGTTTGCGATTGAAGAACTTTTAAGCGCGGAAGAGACGGGCTAACGTGGACAGAGTTGCTGGCCGTGCTCCTCAGAGCACCCAGGTCCGAGCCTACGTTGGCACAAACTGCTTGAAAAGCTCCAGTCTGCTTTTTTTAAAGTAAAACGAGATTGAGTGAAAAACTATTGAATGTGCGAACTTATGCGTTTGTTCTTTTTTAATCTGATCTTTTCTGCCCTTACGCCATCTCCCTGTACAGAGCAGCCAACCGGGCACTAATGCTGGTTAACCTCTCTGCCTTTCACCTCTTGTTTTCCTTACTTCCATCCTTCCTCAGAGCAAGAGTACGTGAACCAGGCACTCCGCGACAAAGCTGTTTCTTATCCGCCTGTGAAACGCTTTTCTATAAGTCCCCTATTTTCGGCTTTCTATGTGTCTGCTTTCGCGCTGCTTTTTTTTTCTTTTAGTTTCAATTGCACGGCGTCCTACCCGCATTACGCCCGCCTGAATTTTTCGTGCTTGTTATTACTTGATATTATTGAAGGGAATATCAAAAAAGACTCGGTGACCACATATCGTCGTAACGGCTACTACAGAATTGATTGATTGATTGATTGATTGATTGATTGATTGATTGATTGATTGATTGATTGATTGATTGATTGATTGATTGATTGATTGATTGATTGATTGATTGATTGATTGATTGATTGATTGATTGATTGATTGATTGATTGATTGATTGATTGAGTCATTCAGTCATTCTTGCTGTTTTGTTGTTGCTAATCAAATTATGCGAGCTCGACAAATGAGGGCACTGAAAGGCCCCTGGCTATCCCGCAAACATGAAACAAGGTCCTGCGACTGAGAAATCTAAAATAAAAAATAAACATGCATAAAAAACCACAAAAACCCAAAGGGAGAAAAGAATTATTGGCTAAGGAATTGAAAAGCACGCGACGTGGCATTGTAAATAATGTACGGACAACTACAAGTAATTGCTTCCGCTTGATAGACGCACAGTCTGGTTCAACGCTCACAACTGAGGATCTCATGCTAGCGGCGAAACGTTAGCGGAAGCTTTCTCTGTGATTTTCCTCAATCTAATGGTAAAGGACTATCCGTATCGAAACCATCCTGAACTCAGAATACTTATTCCTTCGTCGCACGTGTCTTAACTTCCCGCAGTCGCCGAATTTGTGCTAGGGATACCTTCCCATTTTGTTCTCTCCTGTTATGTCATTCCTTTACATTAGTGCAACCTGTCCATTAGTATTACCGCTAAGCTGGCGTTCATAACTTGGTAATGCGCGCCGTATGCGTACTACAAACCATGTTTTTATTATTGTGTAGATTTATTTTTCATGACCCGAGTCCCTTGTGAGCGAGTGGCCTAGTAAGCATATACTCTTGCACAAATCCTATTAACTGATTGTCAATTTTTTTATTAGTTCGGTGGGCTTGCGGCGAGTCATATGTACAGAAAAAGAAGCTAGAAGCGTCAAATAAATGCCTGCAGCCCTGTTTGATGCATGTACTGCAGCAATAACGTGTTTGTCATTATCCTTGAAGCGAAAAGCGTACAATCATTAAATTTTAGCGGTATTAACATCTGCGGCAGCGTCTTGAGGGTCAATAGAAAGGCTTGAGAATCTAAAGATCGTGCAACGAGCCCTGGAACGAGAAATATTAGGCCCAACGTTATAAGACGAGAAGACAGCGGTGTGCGTCATACAGTAAATGGCGGTAGCTGGTATTCCAGTAGAGATTAAGAGGAATAAATGTAGTTTGAAAGAGAGATAGGAAAGGCAGGGAGGTTAATAAGAGGTGAGTTTGCAGTTTGCTACCCTGCATTGAGGTGGGTGATATAGTTGTTGGAAAGAGGGCAAAGAGAGAGAGAGAGAGAGAGATAAAAAGAAAAGAACAGGCATAGGTAACAGAAAAGGCGCTCCGATTACAGGCGCTCTCACAGGCCGGTCGATCTCAACGTTATGCAGTGCGTATAGCAGGTAACCGGCTGCCTATTATATAGTTACAGAATAGGTACCAAGGGAAAGGAAGCGCAGGAGCGGACAGCATAAAATTAAGTCGTGTAATGAAATTAGGAAATTTACAGACACCGGATGATGTAAGCAGGCAAAAGACACGGGTAAATGGAGGTTTGTGGGAGACGCGTCTGTCCTCCAGCGGACATAAATTAACTATAGTGATGATGATGACCTTCTGTATAAATGCAAAACATGAAAATAATCTCGATATAGTTCAACTACAATGGCCGTCCAATCGGCATAGCCATCTTTATAGCCACCACATAATCATTTTACTGGAAACTGTGTCTCAACGTGTTTTCACATCTCACTGCCAAGTGCGTGTAGCATACTGAATTTATGTCGCCGTAAAAGATTTTCCAGCTGCTAGCACGTCTCTGATGTGAAAGAAGAATGACGAGAAGGTTACCATGTTCCACGAAAAGAAATACGAAAGTCCCGACTCGCAATTTACTCCCTGCATTTCAATGCCGCGGGCGCATAGTCATTCCGTGCGTCGCCCACTAGTCACTGGCCGCCAGCATCTCATCAAGCGGTGGAATTCCACGCTTTTTCGATTAGCTTCACCCACTCACAGCTGACTGACGCACGCTCAGACAACCAACTGGATTCTTTCTTTCTTTCTTCTTTTTTTTTTTTGTCTGCTGGGAGGACGACAAGCGCGTGCTGCAGCGCATTGCGCGGGGAAGAGTTGATTGACGCAAAGTCACGCGGAAAAAGAAACGACCAAAACCGCCTGGCCAGCAGATCTGGCGATCACGAAAGAGGCGCGCACGTATAGGCGCGATATATGCGCGCGGCATTGCACGTTCTCCATTCGCTCTTGAAGCGCGCTCTGTGCGATGACCTCGCTTAGCCGGCGCAGGCGCGGCACCGCGGTGGAGGGCGCTTGATAACTCGTCGTGCGCGGCCCATATGTTCCGGCCGGCCAGCGTCGGGAGAAGCGTTGCGGAAATCGGCCTCTCTCGGCGTCGTTGATTGAATCGCGGATACCGTCCACTCTCTGCGGCTGGAGCAGTACGTTTCTGTTTCTTCGTTTGTATTTATTTATTTATTTATTTATTTATTTATTTATTTATTTATTTATTTATTTATTTCACGCTCTCCCCGTTCACTTATTGCGAATTGTGGGGTTCTACATTACCATCCGCTTTGCTCACCGTCAACAATACAACACCGACATGAAGCTCGCGTGAGTCGCTGGAATTGAAGCCTGTCGAGGATTTCGAAAACTCGAAAAGGAGAGAGACAGGAATAGATGCAGCGCAGATATGTTAACTGTGCTAACCACGAAAGTGTCCAGTCGTGGATCGAGCGCCGCCGGGAAGGGTGCACAATATATATATGTCAGAGCGTAAGAGGCGACGGTATTAACGGTACGGCGAGAGGACGTTAAGAAAAGACGCGCTGGACGCGGGAAAAGCACAACGTGACTCTGTCCTCGAAATAAGTACGCAGACTAGCATTAACCAACGACAGAAATGAAAAGCTGCCTCTCCCACATGTGGCGACGACATGGGCGGGGGCCTGCAGTCGTGACGGCGGATTATCAATGCTCCTCGGGGGGCTCTGCCTACTCGCTTTGCATCGGCGGCCGCAATCCCCCGACGACGTCCCAAGGCTTCCCAGCACGCGTCCGCGGCGAGCTTAGTCGTCTGCTCGTGCTGACCCTGGTCAGCTATATATCGCCAGCTCGGAGGTCACCGCGGTGTAGTAGTGGTCGCCGAGCGGCAGGCGATCACTCGGTCATGCCGATGCTACGCCGATCAGCGAGCAGCCGATGAGCGCGCTATCGAAGTTGACGCCACGTGAGAGACGGGCGGCGGAACCATCGGCGTGCGACCTGGCGTGGCGTCCTCCCCATCCCTTCGTGTATGGGCTACGTGCCGCAGAAAATGCCGCGCGGGCACATAGTTAAGAGGTGCTGGTAGCGAGGCGCTACCACCTCTACCACCTCTAGGCGCTACGGCTCAGTTTTGTCCACCTGGGATTCTTCCGGGTGCATGCATAGTCCAAACCACGAGAAGTTTTGCGTTTCGCTCGCATAGAAATTCGGCCGCTGATGTGCTGCGTATGTCTTAGCCGCTTAGGTGACCGACCGTTCTGGGAAGCTAAGAGACTTGGAACTATAGCTGCAGGTTTCTATAGTACGCCAAGGCCAGAAAAGCGCTAATGCGCCCTTTGGAGAAAACCTGACTAGACGATTCCTTGAGAGCGAATATTCGTCTCTGGTTGCTCCGCACAATGACTTTCCTTCTTCTTTCTTATTTTCTTTCCCCTTCCCCACGTGTAGGGTAGTCAACCGGGCGAGACGCGTTGATTAACCTCCCTGCCTTTCCTTCTTGTCTCTATATACCTCTGCCGAAATCGAACGTTTAACCTCGTGCTCCACAGCAGCATGCTATCTACAGCTATAGCGAGCCACCGCTGAGAGTCAACCGCAGAATTCATCGTCGTCATGTTGAAAATGCGCGTTATCTGCACACTTCAGTACACGACCGCCGTCCTGCATGTTGAGCGTCTACATCCAAACGCCATCTAGGCGTCTGTTGTGTTCAGCTAATTAACTGCGTAAATGTTACGACGATCGTCCGAAAATAGCGTGACGTTTACTGTGAAGGTTCGTCGCTGACTTAGCGTTTATTTTTATATTTTGTTTTAACTCTGAATAAGGAAACCCACACTTTGCTCTTCTTCATTATCTATACCCGGACACGACTCAAAGTCGTTTAGTTCCCATATGGTTCAGCATACTAGAGGAGGCCCCACTGCTCAAGTGACTCCAAAACGGGAGGTCCAGTTACCGCATTGAGCTATGGGATCTGTTTCTGTGTTTTGCACTACTTTTTCATTTGCCTAGTTCACAGGTCAATCGTCGAAGCCGAGGAGCTATGGCGGTGGGGCGTATGCGCGGGCAGTAGTTTCAATACTGTGTCATACACTGTTTACATGACCTTCAACGTTCGCGCTATCAAATAAAAAAAGCGACGAAAAGGTGCATGTGTCGATCGCGAAAGGGATTATTTGAGCTATACTATAACCGCATTGCAGTTCCAGGCAAGTTGAAGATTGCCTTGATCATGAGACGAACATGAACAAGCATAAGCATTGCACTAGAACACTGTCGTATAATACATAATGTGGTAAAATTATCTAACGTAAGCTTCGCAGAAGGTCACTGTACATTACTCTACGCATGCTACGCTGAAACCATACGAATGTTACGCTGAATCTCGGTTGAACGTGGGCTCGAAACCCTTCAAGTGGATGTCTCCGGGTTTTGCATTCCATTTCGCTTATTTTTGAACATTTATTTTCACCAAAGCTTTGTGAATGGCGTAAAGTTTGATTTGATAAAAAATTTTGCATGCGCGGCGCACCCCTGAAATGAGTAAAGGCAGTGAGTGCCACTGAGGCGCCTTTCGAGACTGCGGCTAAAGGCGTCACGTGCTTGACACTTTAAGAGGTGCGACAGAGAGACGGGAGGAAACTGAGAGTTTAAAGGACAAAATTCAAAACCAAAACATACTTGACATGTCTTCTCTCTCTCTTTCTTTTTCTTTAGCTGGCGTGAAAGCGTGTCTGCTGTATTAAAGAAATGCGTTCTGGCCGCAGCACTCTCACGCAAATTCCGAATTACTCTCAGAGTAGTGCGCCGAGAAACGTCCGCGAGGTAACAGAAAAAAGAAATTATGCTGTCTCGCACTACCATCAAAGAAGAAGAAGAAGAGGAAGGAAAGAAAGAAACTTGCAGGCAGCGCGCCACCCTCGCGACGGTTTACACTTCACGAATTTCTGTTCGGTCCGATTCGCGCGAGCTGATGGGACAAAATTAGGTTGAGCAAGGCGGCGCCCGAAAAGATGAAAGGACCACGTACAAAACTGGATTACCTCGATTCGAATATGTAATTTAGGTTGAAAAAGAATGGAAAAAGAGAGCGAAGAAGAGGCGGAACTGCCTCCATTGAATTTAGAGCCAGTGAGTTGAGGCAAAGTCAACTCCGAAAGTGAATTCCCTTAATATCGAGTTATTTTTATTTTTCTAGAGCGTAGTCGCGGCGCGACTACGCTCTAGAAAAATAACGAGCTTTCGGTTTACACGAACTGCCGGGGCTGGTCGCGGCTTGAATAAATTGGCGACTTAAATAACATTATAGCGTAGGCGTTGGGACGCTGCGGAGCAAGCACTTTGTATGCGGCTAACCTACGCGGCTGCGCTCGGGACCCGGGAAACGAGGCGAGAAGATACGGCTTCATCTGAGCCTAACTGTCTGTTATCGGTGACGCCATAAACAACAATTAACGCGGGCCCGACGCCCGCGGGAAATCTGGCGCACTTTTGACCGAAGAGGCCCTGCACGACGGCGCTATACGCGTGAACGTAAAAAAAAAAAAACAGCAAAACAATAAAAATAAAAAACAGCAAAACAAAGGAGAACCTACTACGCCACTTTCTCCACACTTTTCTCGTAGCGTGCGGAGGGGGTAGGGCCTCTCCTCAGTTTCCTTCCTCCATGCTAGCGACGCTCTGACTCCGTAAATGAACTCTCCAAGTTACAGAGAGAGAGGGAGGGAGAAAGAGGGGGGGAAGCAGTGAAAACGCATGGATTTATGATATTGCGTGACTTTTTGTGCCTGGCGTGTGGAAACATGTAGCAGAAAACATCGAGCAATTTTTATTTAACATTTCGCAGTATTTATATATGGAAAACAAGGATGCAGTGACCTGCTGGACACCTTGGAAGAAAGAAAATTGAAACCCCCTTGCCCACTTGAGCAAGGGGAAGGTGGATTAAGAGATGAAAAGAGAAAAAGAAAGGCGAAGGAGGTTTCTAAATGCGGCGCCTTCGACGTTAAAGCATCGGTAAACTTATTAAAAACACTACGCTAGCTATGCAAAAGTTGCTTGCCCAGGTGGTTTGTGCGCTTAGGCGGACAGAAGTTTGGCGAACAAGAAGAGTAAGTGGACACATATTTAACAAAATCCTCTGAAATAAAATTTGAGGATTTCGCGAGTACGAAATACGTTTATATCAAGAAACTTGAAGACAGTCGTATTTCAAGCCAACTTCATTTTGTCTTATCCTTCTGGAGCGCATAAGTTGCGACATCATTACCATCGAATATGACACCTAGAACGCTAAGTTCGCATTAACAGGCGGAGATAACGACACGAAGGCGTGCGTCCCACGTCGTGTAACTCAATCTGTATGTATGGTGCGCCAGTTTAGAAGTCGAGCGGGGCTGATAACAGCTGCACCCATGCGCTCGGCTGGCAAAAGAAATAACAAAAAAAACAAGACTGGCTTGTTTCTGTCCCCCGCAATCGGCTGCTGTGTCACGTGGGGGGTTCACTGCCTGTGCGTCCAGATTCCCGTTTCGGAGTGCAAAATTAGCGTACTGAGCGTTTGACTTGATGAAAAGTGTCTCGGAACAGTAACGCTTTAGCAGGGTCGAACAAGACGAAGTTGGCTTCGAAAGTTTTGTCTTCAGGTTTCTGATATAAAAGAGCCTCGTAATCGCGAAATATAAACAGTTAATTAACACATTTTGCTAATTATATTTTGGCTCACTACGTTTTGTTCGCGAGACGCGTGCCGCCAATATGCATTAACCTGCTCTACAAGCAGCATTTGCGTAGCTAGCTTAGCGTTACCATTAATATCAGTGCTCATACCATAACTTTCAAGGCACTGTATATTAAATGTGAACGAACCTGCTGCAAAATCTAGGGCCAAGGATTGGTGGCGCTTAGTGTACGAAAAACACAGGCTGAAAATAAATATTTATGGCGGCAATAAAATACTTTACAATTTGATTGTTTGTAAGCACAAACAGCGTATCTTAGGAAGGAAAACGTACGCAGCAAAAAAGTAGCTAAATTCTGCTTGGTGGTGCCACGAAACCTCCTTTAAACGAAATTTGTATAGAACGCATCCATTTATTCGTACATTCATCCATCTTGATAGTCTAAGCGCACATATACAAACCATGTCGCATGTTAACCACTACTATTTCCTGCGCTACCAAGATATTGGTAGCTTCGTGTTATTTCATGTTGGCATACAGCACCATATGGTTGCTTTCGCTGTCCAAACCAACACGCGTCTTCTTTTTAAGCGACGTAATTTCTTGAAGCGCAGCTTTCTTAGCCTACTTTCCCGGGTTTCGCGAGGCTGCCTGGCTGTTGGGTCTGTCGCTATTTCGCTAGACATATCTGGGCATATTATATACAGAAGTTGTATAAAAGTACCCGAGAAATAGCTTATGTACAATCCTTGCATGCTGACCAGCTATGCCCACCTCCGTTTTTCGTGAAAAAATTATAACTTCCTACATCAAAAAAAAAAATTAACACATTTAACCATGAAATGGTGAGTTAGGTTTAAAAGCTACTTTGATTTCTGTTATTTTTTTTGGTAGAGCCACTCGGTGTGTGTCACTCGGTGGTTGCCCAATCATCCAGAATGGGCATGACACAGGAGGTACAGAATCCCTAAATGTCACTTGACACGCGTCGCAATTGCCTGTGCATAGCACTGTCATTGCCAGTCTCCCCTCGACAAGCATCGTACATCGACTTCGTCTCGCAATGTGCATCCGCCTGATTTGGTGCTTGCATTTTGGCATAGCTTGTGAGCGATTTAACATATAGACATAAAAATCGCACGACAATAAGATTTTGACCTTTATGGTGAGTAAACACAAACATTTCATGAGATTACACGTTGCGCAGGATTAAAGTAAAACAAAATAGTAGGCATCGCCGTTAGTTATGAAGCATTTATTTACCCGCTTCACTAAAGCTTGGATCATTCCACATGGATTTCAACATGTGCGTTGGATGTACATGTTCTTTTTTTTTCTTTAGTGCTATACATCTTCCCTTTAGACTAATATTTAGACTCATATATTTAAAATAAGTACGCCACTAGCGCGCTATTTTCGCCCTCTCTACTTTTCAGTACATTGCGCAAGAGGAAATAGCGGCTCTTCGTCCTTGCAACCACCATGTCGGCCTGTTCAAAAACTAGCGCAAGAAACGGTCTCACAAGAACAGAACTTTCACACGGCAGGAAGGTGAAGTGGGAGACACGCAAATGAAAAACAAAAGATGAAAACAAGAAAGTGAGACGACTGATTCTTGGTCGTCAAGTCTATTCTGCGGCAACTACAGAAGGCTGCGGCGCAGTGTCCCATGGCAACGCGCAGCTTTCCAAACCTGCAGCTAGCCACATTCGCGAAAACCAAGTATGCTGTCGACTGACATGTCTGGCTGTGACGGCTGAAGCAACGTCTAGGACTGGCATCGCTCTGACGTATCTTCTGACAAGCTGCTTCGTGCGTGCATACTTTTTTGGCTGTAGTTGGTTCAAGGCAAACGGCTCCTCCGTAGCCACTACCCACCCTTTCTCTGCGCCTTCAGCAGCCACGGCAAGCGCAGTACTCGTATCGGCGTGCAACCACTACGTCTAAAAATGGCTCTCGCGCGCTAGCGCCCGGAACATAGAAACACACGCAACGCGAGCAGACGTATACAGTAACACGCGAACATGAACTTAGGTACGGGTCTCCCACAGAAAATAAGGTTCTATATGCTGTGGCCTCGTGCGCTTGCGGTCTGCAAAGTCACAAAGGCACTGCTGCGCTTCTTGAGATGCACCAGCGTATATGACCGCTCGTGATGAATTGAACTATGAACTCTTCATTGTACCTGTGTCCGTGCATACCGTGAACTTTTTTTGGGGCCTTGGACTAAAGGGTCTCCGACCACTGCACGTAAATCGTTTATAAATAAAAGTTTCTCTCTCTCTCTCTCTCTCTTTCAGTCCCATTTCCCGCTTTCCCAGCACAAGGGAGTCAACCGGGCTCAGCCTAATTAATCCCCATGGCTTTCCCTTATGACTTACTTCTCTCTCTGAACTAGTGGACATTCCATCTCTGCAGGCACGCACGCACGCACGCACGCACGCACACACACACACAAACACACACACACACACACACACACACAAACACACACACACACACACACACACACACACACACACACACACACACACACACACACACACACACACACACACACACCACGCGACGAGACGCCTTAAGTGCTAATAAAAGCAACCGCGGGTGGCCGGACATCAACGACGAGTGCATCGACAACACAAGTGTGACATGACGATGATGTGGACATAAATGGCTCATCTACTGAATATATCGTTCAGGCACTGTCGAATAATTGGTGGGGCAAGTATAGTTTTTTTTCTTTTTGTGGTGAATTATTCGGCCATGAAAACATCATGATGATGACATCTTCTACTGCCGTCACAAAAATTGTATGACGTACCCTCTGCCGACAATTCTGTGAATGAAACGCAGAGATGGATGACTGGATGAAGCTTTTAGTGAGTTTAAGACGTTAGAACACGCTTAACTTGGCGTGTTCTTGCAGTACTTCACTTCCCCTGCTATCGCGCACTTTCCTCCCTTCCAGTGCAATAGCGGTAATCAAAGCCACGTCCTGTCTTCTCCGCCTCGCTTTTCTTTAGCGCTTCCACCGTTTCCCAAAATGAACCGGGAGACGTCGCTAGCAGCGTGATCGAAAATAGAGGTGGGCCAGGCAATCGACGAGCGATCGTTAGCGGCAGCTGTGTCGTCGCCACCAGCGCGCCATCAGGCGTCGACGCTAATCGGCGGCATGTTTAGAGCTGCGCGATGCGCCCTCCGCTTCAGCAAACGCCCGTGCAAAAGGGGCGTGCGCTGCGTGCGTGCGAGCGACGCCCCACCTGGCGGCGGGCAACCGCCGCGTTTGCAAACCTGTTGATGAAGGTATTGCTCTGTAGGCTGCCGTGGTCTATTAGCCCGGCGCGGAAGCCCACTCTTCTTTTGTTCCAAGAATTACGGTGGGTGCAACGTGAACTCGGCTTTGATAAGCTTCCACGTACGCACGTGCAAGTACAAAGTACGTCAACGTCAGGTGCACATTTACGCCCATGTACTGGCTTTGTTTACATGTGGTCTGCGCCGCCTCAATGCACGATATTGGGGCAGGGTCCGTCCGTTGTGCTGCGTCGTGTCCGCAAACAGTGCACATCTACGCAGTACATGACGTATCGCGTGCACAGCGTACATGATGTGGTGTGTTGCGCACGTCCCATGTCGGCCTTGCTACGTTGCTACGTTTCCACACGCCTCAATTTTTGTTCTTTGTTCTTTTGCATTTGTTTGCTGCATACGTGTAAATATTTTGAAGTAGCCGACTCCCGCTGGTGAAATCAACCTCTCAGCTAGGTTATTGAATATAGCTTTTTATGTGCACATCCCTACAAGTAAGATCCGTCAGTAGCATATATAACTGCATGTACTTAGAAAACGTGTTGTAACGCGTCAGTATAGCAGTACAGACGTGTCCCCTGCAATGCATGTCATTGTCTACAAATCTTTACATCATGTATTCTTTATACTTATCTGGCATTCCCTCTGCGCCAACCTGATTCGTCTCGATGTCTATAATTCTGGCTGTGGAGCAGATGGTTTGACAATCACACAGAATAAAATGGCTTGCTTTCTTCTAAGGAAAGCTTTCTCGTGTTCTAACATGAACCTGTTGAATACCATGAACCCTTTTCTCTGTACTGCGCAGTTTCTCGCTTTTCAAATTCATCCATATATCTTTGAATCTGTTTTCGCCTCTCTTCTAGCATGCAGTAGCAAACCACGCGCAACTGTCGATAACCTTCTGCCTCTATCCTCGCCTTCTCTCTGAAGTGCTAATGACATTAACTACACTATGCTCACATCCTGAGCTCTTCTCTTCCCCAACTAATACATTCTTTTTTTTTTCATGTTTCGCCTTGCGGTGCACACAGAATAACAGATATGTAACGTTACAAGCTAAGGAAGTAGCAACGTCGATTGAAAAAGCAAACGCGAGTAGATGATATTGTAGTTGAGATAACTAAGAAGAAATGGAGTTGCAGCAGGTCATGAAATGCCAAGAACAGATAACCGGTTAGCAGGGCGAAGTTAGTGCGGTGAAGGGCGGCAGATAGTTAGATGAGGAGATGTGATTAGAAAGTTTGCAGGGTATATGACGGGTCCAGCAGACACACTGCGCTGATCATTGTACATATCACAGGCATGTATACGCCTCCGTCCTGCCGTAGACATAAACCGAGGAGCGTGATGGACTCGACTAGTTTGGTAATATAGGGTTACAGCGCGAAAGCAGGCCACAGGACAACTTTACGGCCTCGTCGGTCGCAATCGTGTCCTGTGTCCAGCTTTCACGCTTTAGCCCTTTAGTATCATGCTTAAACCTACTTATGGTGGTGGTAATAAGTTATGACGACGACTTACGTAGCTTCTCTCCCGGTTATTCTTTAGCATCTGTATCGAGCCTACACTGTCTTATGAAACCGGGCCAATCTCTCTAATTACATCTGTTACGTAAGAGTACTTCCTCACAGGGTGCAGGGTACCCGACCGCTAGCCCCTCATAATAGCGACAAGCGCGACGAACATCCGATATTGACGGTGCATATGCAAGAGAAGTTCTACGTTTGCACAGACGATATGTTGTAGCGATTCCTTCCGCTCGATTTTATGCCAGTCTTATCATCCACCGTGCACCACTGGCAGGTTCCGTTGATAACGCAGGCGAAGCACCGCTCTGACCACTGACGAAACCCCGAAAAGCGTGTGAAAAAAATTAATTATATATATGTACATATATATATATATATATATATATATATATATATATATATGCATGGCATCCGAAGAAGCGTCGCTACGAGATCCCAGCCGAAGTTCAGTACGTTGGAAGTGAAAAACAAATCACGAGATATATAAATCATGGGCCGTATTATGTAACTTTCTTTTTTGCATTTCGTCATTTGCTGACAGGATGCCACGCCTACGTTTCACCGGCATAGGGCGCTCGTTGCGATGAGTTTGGAGAACACAGTCGGGCGGAAAAGTATTCTTACATAACACGGCCCCAGGGTGCGAACACACGCCGTATTAGCACGATAACGTTATGGGTCCTGTGTCGCAGAAAATCTGGCGTCGGCGGCCGCCGTCGAGCGTCCTGTGAGAGAACATTGCCGTATATATTCTATACGGCACTAAAGTTCTTCATGTATCACTCAAGTTGCTCATACCTTATCTTACATTCTTTACAAAGTTATTACTCGGAATTTCGAGAATGACAGCCCACAAACAAATGTCATTTAACAAAACACCGACAACGCAGGCCAACGCAAGAGTTCGTGTTTCCACCAGGCAGCTCGTCTTCGTGCACAGCGTTTGCCGCCGGCGTTTCGCGGTAAACATTACGGTGACATAAATTGCAGTTGACGGGAAGCGTGAGAAGCAGTCGGGAATCTTTGAATGCTATCACTTTCCACTCTTAAAGGCGAAGCTTAAGCGTCCTTCACATTTTTTCGTATCGCCATATCATTCCTCGAGAGGAAAACGCAGCGGCAGGCTTCCGCCTCGAATGCGCAACGAGATAGCCTTGGACCGCTTCGTAACATACGAGAGGGGAACCGCATACGGACCTCCCTGCCAAGTGTCATTGCGCTGGAAAAAGATCTTCCCCGGTCCCTAATGATATTCTTCCTTCGCGACTCCCAGGAGAACACAAGTGACGACCGAGCTCCTTTCACGCAGAACACCAGAAAGCGAAAAGACAAATGACGGCATTGTTAAATTCAGAAAGGCGTGTCGACATAGCTCAGCGTGTCACCGTGTTCACGGCTGCACTTGACAGGCGTAGAATAGGTGCGCCAGACGGTTCCCAGCCAGAGATGTTTCGGTAGCTAAAGGGTTTTCTTTCTTTTCTTTTCTTCTTTCTTTTTTTCTTTCTCATTATTTCTCATACTTTCCTTTGCTAATTTTGCCCGAGAATTTCTTGGCGAGATTTCGCCGGACCGCGAAGGACATTGGAAGGATTCACGTCTTGTCGTTTTGAAAGAGGGCTCGACTCCGGGGCCCGTCGCTGTTCCAACAATCCCGTTGTTCACGTCTGTTACAATTGGTGTGTCGCATCTTCCCCTCACTATAATTCAGGGAGACCGGTGCCTGGAGGAGCTAGCGTACTCCTGTATTATGTAGGTAAACCGAGAGGTGGAATAAAAAAGGAAGAATAAGACGGTTAAGGGGTTGCAAGACGAAGGAAAGTTTGCAACCTTTGCAACATTGTTGATATGCCGCGATTTTTCAGACGCTTAACTACAGATTGCGTTCACTTTCAGTGAGCCTTGAAAGAAGCGATGAGCATCTTTAAGACAAAGTCCCTGTTATTAACGTGCTTGAAATGCGTGAATAAAACACGACAGTACCAAACTTCAAATCAGCCTGGGATATATAAGAAAAGAAAAAGAAGAAGGGGGAACGGGGAAGGGGAAGGAGAGATACTGCCAAACCAAAGGTGTGGTTTTTAACTATGCAGCACGCAATACGCATACTTAATAATTATCGCCATTACAATTGGCTTTATTAAGCATGCTGAACGATATAGGGTCTCGGACACACAAATAATATATAAAAGGTTAGGGAAGTAACCAGACGCTCTTCCGGTTGGCTATACCCTGCACAATGTGGTAACCAATCAGCTACGCCAACGTAGAATGAAACGCGCATCGTCCACCGGAGAAATAGAGTCAACAATAAGAGAAGACAATCGCAGTCAAGCGCGGGCAGAATGTGAATGAGAGTACGATGAAAATCAGGACTTCGGTGCGGCATCTTGCACGTGGTTGACGGTCTATGGCGCAGGCTTTCTTTCAGCTATTGGAATACGGTCTTCCCATGAGATGACACGATAGTCTGGCGGCGATGGCGATTACTTCCCATCATTTCTAGAGCGGCTGAACTGCCACTTTTTAATGTACCGTCACCACTCTCAGTATGCACCGCAGCCTAGCCGTGCTTACACGACCGTTGGGTTTACACGGACATATTCCTAGTGAGAGTACCGTCTGCAAGCCCTACATCTGTATGTCTGTTAATTCGCAAATCTGACTGGAAACCACCGCAATTATCCGATCACTTGTCTTTGGTTGTACTACACCAATGGCGTGGAATGAACCAAGAGTTTGTACTTCATACTATGACTGACAGGTATACCACATGTCCCAGCTAACGCTAGCCAAGCTGTGGAGAGGTCATCATAGGCCTGATCATAAGACCTGCAGAGCTAGGTCATCATAGGCCTCACTACCGAACACCGCTGGTCTTCTAATCTTTACTTGCACCAGATTTATTTAATCTTCTTTTTCTTTAGGTAAGGTTTTTAGCTGGGACGCCCTTTATACGGTATGCTCGACTATTACGAAAGTCACTAGAAAACCTAACACTTTATTGATTGTTTTTTGAAATTCCGAGTGCAAGTTTTATTGATTCTGCGTATACATCACAGATGACTAAATGAGATTGTTTACATTCCGATGGTCCCAGGGTTAGGGAACTATCAAGGAGACCTCTCCAAGTAAAATACATGTAAAACAAGTGCAAATTAGAGCAGAAAATTAATTCATATCGAAATATATAAAGCATATGAAGCCTAACTTATTTGTAAAGCATACCTTACTGCGGTCGTATGTGTACAACCACTCTAAATCAAGCACGCGCATGCGCTTATCGGCGCTTCAGCTTTAAAATAATTTTCCACTTTACCACTGGCCACGCGATTCGGCGCCTTTCCGAGAAGTACGTCCAGTCGCGAGCAATATGCCAGGGAACACCAAATTCATTTTCGAGCAACGATTACTCGTTATCTAGGGATTCGAATGTGAGTCGTCAATTTGTGACAAGCAGCCATCGAACAATTAGCCTCATGGAATAAATTCTACGCGGGGAATGTCTGTTTTGCCACTAGAACCTTTCCGAAGCGATTTGCCCTCTCGCGTTACTCGAAGGGGTACGACCTTGACGTCGCACCCCTCTTTCAACGGAAACTGAAAACACGCTCGCGTTACGGATACACAGATAAGATAGCGGCGCTCGCGGCAAGCGAAAGGCGCGCGTAGGTGCTCGCCGTGCTCGGCATCGCACCAGCGCCGGCCGGACGAGGCGGGGTCGTTGTGCAAGCGGCGGCGATCGCTTTATTTTAAACCGGCAGCGGCAACAGCTGCGGCTCGTCTTCTTCAGCGGCCGGGGCTCGTCGACCCCCGCGGTGACGCGTCGTGACGCTCCGGGCGCGCGACACCGCTACGCGAACGCGTCACGCACGCGTACTTAACAACAACGGCACCGCTTTGTGCCCTGTCGTTGGCGCCCGACACGACACGTTTTCATTGCGCCAAACACACACCACGCACGCACGCGCGCGCGCTCCGTTGACGCCGCGGCGACGCGTTTCAATGTCAGCCGCGGCTACTTCTGAAAACTTCCAGGCTTCAGCGACGTTCCGCTGCGCTCTCGTGGTCCGTGGCGCTCGTCCTTGGCGCGTCTGGGTCACGAAACGGAGGCTACACATACGCGTGACTCGAGGAATGGAGCCTTGGAAATGAGGGCCCCTTCTCGGCTACATAAACTTCACTGCTCGAGTTCATAAAGTTTCTCGTTCATAACAACTGCTTAGCATTGACCAGCCGCCTTATCGTAGAAAAATATTTTCGCTGCCACTATTGGCCTGCGCTTTTTTTTTTCCTGCGAACTGCTCGAATGAGCACGAACTTCTTCGTGATTGTTGGCTCATGGATCTACGAAGCGTTCCGTACGATAGACTGGTTAACAAAAAACGGGCGCCGACCGGTCGGGATCAGAGAGCATAGTATAGGATAATGTGAATTACAAATAGCAAACGGTACTTATGCGAATGAGGTACCGGGCCCAGAATGCACAAAGCAGAAACGTTAGTGTGGCTGTTTCTAATGGGGGCCGACAAATCGCGGTATGGAACATATATCTAAAGAAAATGACCGGCCAATGTCAAACAGTTCTTACGTAAAAAATATCTTTGTGCATTCTACTCCTTGTGAATACTGGCACAGGGACCTCATCCACAAAAATGGGTCTAACTCACAAAACGTTCGCTAAATACGTATGGCTTATCACGCTTGGCTGGCACACTTCATCCCGAACTGCAGCGCGAATAGAGTCCCGTGTTCGCAAGAACTGCGGAAAACAGTTTAAAGACATTGTTTGAAGCCTTCACTACTCTGTCGCTCGCTATCACGAATGGCTATGTGAAAGTTCCTCCTACAAAGAACAGTTTTACTTCGAAAGATATCGTGACCCAGTGCGTCAGCTACAATTCACTTTTGTGTCGGTATATTAGCCTTGTTATCACTCGGACTTTGGGGCAGTGCCGGTAGTCGTTTCCGCGCGACCTCAGTGCTCATAGCATTCCTCAGAGACACTGGCAGTTACTCTTTATTGCTAGTGCTTCTCTCTGGTTCGTGCGCGTTTATGTATGAATGCGTAAAAACGTTCATCTTCATATGCCACTCTCGTCATCCTAGAGAGAAAGAAACGAAAAGGAAAAGGTAGGGAGGTTAACCAAGGACGTGCCCGGTTGGCTACCCTGCACTTGGGGAGGGAAAGGGGAAGAATAGATAGGGAGAGAGAAGAAAAATAATAAGCAGTCAGTCATACGCAGAGTCAGTCGCAAAGGAATGTCCACTATCACAAGCGCTCGTACAGTCCAGTAGCCTTAAAGGAGTGCAGAAGGGTTTTTGCGGCCTTTCGCATCCAAGAATGCATAGACCATGGTCCCAGGGTCTTTTTCTCCTAGAACACTCGAATATCTAAGAGGGCAAGTTTAGCTTGTAGTATACGTCGTTGAGCGTCTAAGGATGGGCAATGACACAGAAGGTGCTCTCATCGCACCCGCACAAATTGCACACCGCACTTTTGGTCATTCCTATTAGGAATGAATAGGCATTAGTAAATGCTACGCCCAACCACACGCGACACCGTAAAGCTGTTTCGTCACCTCGTCATCCGCGGTGGCGCGCTAGGCGTACGGGCGGGCAAATGTATCCAATGGGGCGCTGTAACGTAAAACTATTCCAACCTTTTCTATTCCAATTTTGCAATCAGCCCTCCGCGATTGATCAAAAAACATTTTGGACCACCCCAACTTCACCTGCCTCTCACGCGACGTCACAAAACCTCAAGAACTCACGCATCAAAGCGACGTGTACGCGTTAAAGATGCAGCAATATGACGAACAAAACTGAATTTTCATGTGAATAGCCGCAGGCTGCCCCTTTCCGAAAGCGATAAAAGATGGCTGCCACCGATCGCTCAAACACTGGCTACTCGCAGCTGCCGGAGAGCATGGGTTTATTTGCGTGTATTAAAACTTCTTGCGTGGCCGTGTAAGGTTTTGGAGTATTTTGGAGGTTTTTGAACGACCTCGTTCTGTCAACTCTTCTTTGCTGAGGATCCCATTTAGCGTCATTCTTAAGCTTCCGTTGCATGCCGCCGCGATTGTCGATGAGCCACTGCAAGCTAAGTAAGGGAAAGAGGACCAATCGCAGACGCCGGCACTACCCTCTTCATCCGGTTATCCATTTTAAGTGCAGTGGCTCGGCCCCATCAAATCCCTCTCCGCTTGAGCCTGCTCTTCGCCTCTTGTGAGCCAATTAGAAAAGACCAGCTGCTAAGTGTAGGCAATGTTCATCGTTTTTCAAGCAAACAAAAGTGACCTCCTACGAATGAGGAGAGCGTAATTGATGTGTCCAGACAGCCCCGCGGGTGACCGCCCGATGCTTGTGTCGGCGGTTACGCAAATTTGACGTCACGAGATTGCAATAAAGGCATATTGGAATAGTATTGCGTTATAGGGCCCCAGCACCTATTAAGGAATATTTCTCTTTTTTTCTGTATTTTGCCGCCCCCTCCAGTGTCAGAGACGTAACTGATTCTTGCGCACAGCCTTAATGAATTCGGTCGCCTCGTCCATGATACTTGCGCACACAAATCGCTATCCTCCGCTACTAACATATCGAGCCTCGTAAACAAGGGCTTCTACGCACGGTGCCTGAGTATGGGTCACTGCTAAGCGAGGCCATGCAAGGGGCTCCGGGAGTGCACTGCGAAAATGCGCAGCGCGCGGCAAAACGAAAATAGGTCTCCCGTTTCGTTTCTCGCCGGCTTTAGGAGCAAAACAAAAACAGCCTGGAGCGGCGCCCCTCGTGACGACGAGAAAGCGGCGGAAATGACAGGCGCCAATCGCTTTTCGCGCCTGCCACCAGCAGTCGACCGTCTTCCGGACGCGCTTTGGCGGAAGTGCGGCTCGCTTCCAGGAACACCTCGCAGGAACGCCGCTCGTGGGTGCGGAAATTTCCACAAACGCGCTTATCTTTCTTTTGCCACCCACCTGCGCTGGCCCACAGCGAACGCTCCTGGCCACACGCACAAAGTCGTTGCCTATGGTATGCGCGATCATTCAACCTCGTCTGCACAGCAGCGTGGAATGCATAACGCGCCGCCCTCGCTTAACGCAACAGACAAACGCATAATCTCCGAAGCCGAATAGCTGACGTAACGACACAAGGCTATGACTGAATTGGCATTGTAAACGTAGTACGACAGCTGGCCACATTAACCAATAAAAACTCTTATATGGTTTCTCGTTGTAATACTTGCGAGCAGTGCACTCATTACTACGGTGGTTTGAACCTAGGGCCCTATAACGTAAAACTATTCCAATATGTTTTTATTCCAATCTCCTGACGTCAGACTTACGTAACCGCCGAAGCAAGCATCGTGCGGTGACCCGCAGCGTTGCCTGAACAGCCCAATCAAAAGCTATGCTCGTTTATAGAGGGTCACTTTCGTTTGCTTTCAATACGAATAACATTGCCTGCAAGGGCGGTTTTTCTTACCTAATTGGCTGATAAAAGGCGAGGAGCACATTCAAGTGGAGAGGGTTTCGATGGGGCCGAGCCAGCGCACTCAAAATAGATAACCGGATAAAGCGAGAGGTTCCGGCATGTGCGATTGGTCCGCTTTCCCTTACTTAGCTTGCGGTGGCTCGTCTAAAATCGCGGCGGCGTGAAACGGACAGTTAAAAATACCGCTAAAATGGATCCTCAACAAAGAAGAGTTGGCAGAGTGATGCGGTATACGTGCCTAAAGGGCTCGATAACGTTATACGGCCACGCAAGAAGTTTTATTATACGCAAATAAACCCATGCTCTCTGGCTGGTGAGAGCAGCCACTGCCTGAGCAATCGGCGCAATGCATCTTCTATTCCTTTCGGAATGGGACAGTCTCCCGCTATTCAAAAAAAATATATGGTTTTGTTGGCATAATAATGCATCTTTAACGCGTACACGTCACTTTGACGCACGTTTTCGCGGTTTTGTGTCGTCGAGTAACAGACAGACGAAGTGTGGGTGGTCCAAAAAAGTGTTCCTCCAATCACGGAGGGCTGATTGCAAAAATGGAATAGAAAAGTTTGGAATAGCTTTATGGCATAGCGCCTCTAATCTGAAGCACCGATTCACAGTCTCTCATACGTATGAGAATGTCTAGTATGAACGGGCCTCACAGCTTAGGCACCGGCCAAATACTAGTAGTCTTTAAGAATGAAAAGTTTTCTAAACACAAATCGGGCGTTAGGTTTGTACGAAAATGTGCTGATTTTCGATTCAGCTGACGTGCGTAGCCTTCGTATAATTTAGGTCCATATTCACAAAATTTCTTTTACGTTTCAAATGTTTCCTCACTGATCGGCTTCTGGATGCCGGCCACTTGCGATGACGAGACGATCACCGCAGCGGTGACAAAATTGCGATCGGCACTAGCGTAAGAAAATCTTTGTGAATGCATGGCCTTGGTGTCGAATTCACGCAGCGTTTCTTTCTTCTGAACTGTTGGGCATTGGCCTTCGCTAACACTATGTCCTCTGTCACAGTTTCCCGATGCCACTTCTTAGAAGTACTCGAGCTCCCAGGCCGTGTTGTGAATACGGGCCTTGTGCCCGCATTCTTCGAATGTTGTTGGATGATCTTTGAAGGGAACAGCGCAAGAGATGGTGCAGCAAAGGCAAGTGGCAAACACAGGCACGTCCCTCTGTGTTTGTCATTCAGAGGTCCCGTCTTTCGTGTTGTTTCCTTCAAAAGATGTTGCGTTACCAAGGAACTCGGATCCAGAGCTTAATGTTGTTGGATAAGGACGAAATGATAAACGCTGTGTTGGAAATAATACAAGCAGCATTACTTTGTTGTTGTCGTGTAATTCCGAACTGCTTACTTCATTGTTACACTGTAATGTCGCCGTGTGCTTATTCATTCAATCAAACTATACTACCTTTCTCGGTTTCGCGTAAAACAGCGCGTTTGTCGAAGTATTTAATTTCGCTTTCTGACGCGAACTATATATGTATCAAGTGCACAATTTGTATGAGCTTGAAACAGTACATAACCGTGTGGCAAGGACTAGCCAGGACCGTATTCGCGTGCCAACATACTCCTTTATCATACCAAATATTTTAAAAAAGCGAACATAACATTGGCGACGGCGCTTTACCACTGAAGAACAGTTCTTAAAACGGGAAACTTAGTCCAACGTACCGGCCGCTACTCTCCAAGGAATACTCGTCCTTAACAACAAAAACCAACACTGTCACGTACCGCTTGCTTCAAGGAGGAGCCTTTTCTTTGCCGACATTGCAGCGGATATAATAATGTCTGTCTTTCGGCAGCGTGCATTCTTGCGCCTTTTCCAGAATTTGCTTGCCTCTGCCGTTCTCGTTGCTCTCCTGGGTGAGACTGTCGACTCCGCACAAATAAGGACGAATCGTTCCTGCCTGAACGAGACCGTTTAGGGAGCATCCAGAACGAGAGCCGTGAGCGTCGTTATCTGCTCCCGTAGTGGGGAAAAAATATAAATTGGCGGTGCAGAAAAGTTACGAAAGAAGCAACCTCGTTAAGCGCCTCGAAGACGAACGCATAGGCAGACCCTTCCGTCCTCAAGAAAGAAAGAAAGAAAGAAAGAAAGAAAGAAAGAAAGAAAGAAAGAAAGAAAGAAAGAAAGAAAGAAAGAAAGAAAGTACCCCTGACACTAGAGTTCCTGAAATAACCAGACAGCTCCGTTGCAACGGTCCTAGCGGCCCTCCCCGATTGCGTTGCCCCGCCTGATATCACGCCGGAAAAAAACCGTTCCGCGCACCTCACATATTCCTATTTCTTTTTGGATAGTTTTGTTTGCGGTCCGTTCGCTCCCGTCGGCAGTGCCATACGCAACCGCCGCGTCCGACCGCGTACCGAGTGCTTTTGTATAGCGGCCGCTGCACAGCGGATTACAGCGGCAGCAACGAACGCGTATCGTCGCACCAGGGGCAACAGGTCAGTGGGGAAGGTGCAGAGGAGGGGCCACGCAGTCAAGTGACGCGGGAGAGGGCAGCATGCAGCCGCCGGTGTAATATATACCATAAGCCGAAAAGGCGTTATCGCGGGGCAAACAGTGTCGTGGCACGATGTCGAGCCTTGCCTATAACGTCTCACACCCAGTACCGCTAGTACGGCGCAGTGTTGTAAGAGCATGCGCAATGCTGGCTTTACGCAAACAGTAGCCGAATCGCAATCCTGTTCACGGTTTTAAAGAGTTCCGCGAGTGGTTGACGCCAGGGCTAGCACATCGAGATCGGCGGTTAGCACTTACGTGCGGAGCGATCGGGAAACACATTTACCTGCGACCGGACCTGTGAGTAGGGCCCCATGGATCGGCACCACACTTTCTAAGAGCACTGGAGGCGAATAACGCAAATTTTTCGCTTCGTAACAGCTGTTTGACATTGGCCAGCCTCATTCGCTAATATGATGGCCAACAGCACAGTCGGCAAGTAACTGTACTTACTCGAAGAGTTTGGATCACGAGCCTTAACGAACCTTTGAAAGTATCTCTACATAGTGTGTGTGTGTGTGTGTGTGTGTGTGTGTGTGTGTGTGTGTGTGTGTGTGTGTGTGTGTGTGTGTGTGTGTGTGTGTGTGTGTGTGTGTGTGTGTGTGTGTGTGTGTGTGCGTGTGCGTGCGTGTGTGTGTGCGCGCGCGTGTGAATACGAAACCAGTTACCAGTAGTCACGCACGCGCACACACACAAACGCTAGAACTGCTCGTAAACGGAGATGCCAGCAAGCCGTGACATTCGACATATTATTAGCTAAGCCAGTCGTCCAACGGCAAACACCACTACGAACAACAAGCTTTGTCAGTTCGGCCGCCTCACGGGCCGAATCCCCAAAGACGTTAATTCGTGTTATTTGACATTGACAGGCTGCCTTCGTTAATCATGTGTCTAGCTTCAGGATTAGCTATAATTTGCTCTTATGAACAATTCTAGCGTAAGAGTCAGTTATGTATATGGCATTTAGGCTCGTACTCACCAAAAAATTTCTTACGCCAAAACTGTTAATAAAAGCAAATTTCATTCAATCCTGATGGTAGACATTATTAGCGAATTCGACTGACCAGCGGCAAAAAACACTTGCAAACAAAAGTACCTGTGAATTTGGCCGCGAATTGTCGGGCGAGTTGGCATTGCATCTTTGAATGCAGCTCTAAGCGGTGCATACCAAGACGAGAGAGTACTGAGACACCGGAGCGCTGCACGCTGCACGCAACTGCAGTTTATTGAAACAGTTGGGAGTAGCGCTCAAGTGTCGACCTTTCTCGTCAACGTCTGCGTCGGTTGTCGTTTGCAAGTACAACTATGGAAGCTATATCGAGCTTGTGTTATCCAATCAGCGACCGAAATTACGATGCTTTTGTCGTTTTGAGAACTTTAGCTGGTGATAGAGAGCATCGCGATTGGCCAGCAGCGAATCAGAGCCTAGCAATTAGGAAGCCACACGAGCGGCCGGCTTTGAGCGTTGGGTCACACTCGCTAACGTCAGCCGCAGATTGCATGCCGCTGCATTCTTTTAGAGGAACGAGGGCGCAACCTTCACCGCACCCCCGCCTCTTTCATAACCCACCCGCGGACCTTCGGCCATAAAGCATCGCGCAGTTGCACGCGCCTACGCTCTTGCATGGACAACGCCGCAGAAGCGCGGTGTAAGTATCTCCGTTCGCCCGAAACAAGAGCGAGTTGTGCCGAGGCAGCGAACATTGCTTGCCGACGCTTCGCGCTGGCCATTTGCGCCAGGCAAAGCAGCAAATGCGCGGCATGTTAAACGGCGCTTCCGTTCGGTGCGTGACTTTACGGCTGTGTCCTCGCAATGATGCCGACGCCCCGCGTGGCAGCGTTTACGAGGTTTCAACGCGCAGCTAAGCGTAAATTGTGGCGCCATTATAGGGTTAGCGAGCAAAGAAGAACGCCTTTTGCGACGAATGCTGCTCATTGGGTAACGGGTCAAATTTTTGAAAAATATGTAATAGTTTCTGTGCCCCATGGCTTTCAGTAAAGCGTGAAAATTGCTCCTCTAAAGCGCTTGCTATACTATGTATGGGTGCTTTGCTCACGTTTGCCATTTTGAGTTTACTGTAAGCGTGGCATCTAAAATACGCTCGAATGTACAGAGCGTAAAAGAGGGACGTGGGTAAATACCCTAAAACAAAAACTAACAGTGTCGAACAAAACACCCAACTGTGTTTCTGGGTTGTTCCGAAACAAAGATGTAATAATCTGAAGGGTGACAGGGTAGTTCTCGCTGTGACAGTACCCACACAGCAAGAGGTAACAGGAATATTTTGTCGTAAATCGTAAATACATGTTTTTATTTGTTTTCGGTTCTTGCACACACACACACACACACACACACACACAAAATATCTTGTCGTTGCGAAAGAAATTCCCGTGGCAAAACATGACCCTTTTGCCACAACGACAGGTTCAATTTTGACGCAGTGGCGGCAATTTCAGTCGCAAGTCTGCCGTGAGCCTGTCAGGGTAGGCGTATACCTCATCTGCGAGTGCGATAACTCTCTATAATGAGCTTAACCTACACCGAGCAGTCGCTGCCACAAACTGTACCTGCCAACAGAGTCTTATTTTTAGGGTCTACCAGATACATGCTTCGTATGAAATTCAGACAGGGCTGCAATGTACAGTTTAACTTGCATAACAGCTGCAAGAGAGAGAGAAAGAGAGGGGGGGGGGCATGACGTGAGAAAATTAACTATCGAAGTTTTCTGCTCAGCACCTAATGCGCGTAACAAGATAGCTATCGAGCAGGAACGTGCTCACGAAATGATATCCCGCATGATGGCCGCAATTCTATATCTAGCTTTCCGACCCGGCGACGGAGCACTACTCCATATGTTCAGATTTGCGCCTCTTTAAGCTCGCAGCACGTCAACATGATGGTCTATACGGTTCTGGGAGTTTCCGCTTGCGTAATGTTGTAGCCCCAACTTCGACGAAACGAACGCCCGCGTCTTTCACTGCAGCGTAGTTTTCGCGTAAACTCCGGCCGCTTGTTGAGGCTAAGTTTCGACGCTTCGACATAGTTTGAAATGACAGCAGGATGTTGGAGAGCATTTAATTTACAGGGCTGATTAGCTTCAGAAATAGGACACCGCTTCATTAAAGTGAACGTCTCTGGTGTCAGCGCCAGAAGAAGGTATTGTTTGGCGACGTGCATGAGTATTCTCTGAAGGCCACATCGTCTACGTATAACGTGTGATGTCGTCCCTGACGAAGTGCTGGTTCTACTTAGCTGCAGCGCGCATGCGACAAACAGTACAGGGATCTCTTTCTGCACACTAGCGCTCTTTATCGAGAGCTTCCAATAACGAAGGGAGTAAAAAAGTTGGGAAACCAACCTCGCGAGTGCCGCTTGCGAAACATTATATTAAACCAAGTAAACTTCGAGTTAGCTACAGGTTCACTGCAACGGAACTTGGCTTGGCTAGGTTATTAATTGATGGAGCGAACGACGAAGTCGGTCGATTAGAAACAAACGGAATGAATGGCAACGAGCAATCACGAGGAGTAAGCGGAGAGTGCAACGAGTGACTGACAAATGACAATGAGCAAAACGAGAACAAGGGGAAAGCGGGAGCCAACGTTTCGACAAGTGGACTTGTCTTTTTCAATTTCCATCTCCCGCCTTCCCCGTGTTTTCCCTGACAAATGAGAAACCGCGAAAAAGCTAGAATCAAAGAATAGTTGGTAACTAAACGGATTATTAAAGAGCACACAGAATTAGTGCAATTTATTGAGGTAACAAGCACTTGAACGTGTGAGCTATTGAAATGGCAACCCTGTAACCGCGCCGCTCCCTCTACTGTGTGCTTGCATGCACATCTTTTTCCTCTCTCTCTCTCTCTCTCTCTCTCTCTCTCTCTCTCTCTGCGACCAGATGGCACGGAGCTGCCAAGCAGTGCGTGACGCTTAGCTACCAGATGGCGTGATTGGCTACACACGATGCGCGCAGAAATGCTTCTTCAGCAGCGTCTAAATTCCATGACGTGCGGAGCGAACAGACTGACGCGCATGTTGACGAGGGCGCAGGTCCAAGGCACGGGACATGTGTGCATCGTCCCGCGTCTGTCCACTTAGTTTGTCTTCTTATGGCCATTTACATGCCACGTTCATCATGTTCATCCTGCACCGAAGACTTAAGTCACTAATTTGTCATTAGTTCATGTGTGCCGTGATCGATCGTCTTTCCTTCGCTTTCTCGTAACTTCATCTCATAGCCCTACCACCTGTGTAGCGCTCATTGCATTTGCAGCTTAACAACATCAAATAAGATGTTTACTTGATGCCCGTCTGGGCAGTGGCGCGGCGTCGCAATATCGACAAAGGAGGACCGAACGAGAAAATTGGAGAAGGTGCTGTACGCGCGCGAGAGAGCACCCATAGACGCCGCAGCAAACCGGCGTTCCGGGGGACACAAGGGACGAGAATCGGTCGGGAGCGCAATCAGGGCTGTCCGAATCGAGGGTCACGCTTCTCCCGCGGAGAGAGGCTGCCTCGCCGCGTGGAAAACACGGCCTCCCGTGCAGGACACACGTGCCGCCTGATTAAGCGCCGGCGCAGTAAATACGGCACAACGTTTGCGCAGACCCTTTTTACTCGCCCGCTGGGCAGCGCCGAACGTTTGCTCCGAAGCAGGCCATGCCGTCGAAAGAGAGACGCCAAAGTTGCAGCCGGTTCGCACGGCGCGCAATTCTGCTGCCATTCGGAACTGGGAGATGAGGGCACAAGCGCTCCTGTCCTATAGATTGTGATCGTGGCTTTGCGCACAAAAGGAAAAAGACTCTCCGAGCGAATGCCTTCCCTGACATCCGCAATGTGAGGTTGCCCTCTTTCGCTAGGTCTTTTACTTTCAGACTTTCTTTATTCCTACATCTTCATTCCCTGTAGGAAGGCTATAAGGCGCAGACCTTAGTTTTGTAACGGTGTTACCGCCTTCATCAGCTGGACAAGGAAAGCTTATCGGCACGTAGGCTATGTGATCAGCTGTTGCTTCATAGATTATGTATGTATCCCGAGTCAAAGATACATACATAATCTATGAAGCAACAGCTGATCAAATAGCCTACGGCGCTCAGTACAAATAAGAAATCTTGAAACAATGGCCAATGCAATGTAGCGTACATTAAATGACCGCGAACGCCTTGTGCTGAGGATTCACACTCGCTTTGAGTAATGATATCATCAGCAAATATGGAGAGGACATTGCAAACGATACCTGCCGCATCGCTTTGCGCTTACCAAGGTCTCGTTCTTCAAAAATGCTGTCAATGTAGTAGAAAAAGCTGGGGCCAAGCGTGTTTTGTGACGACCCTCCTCACGAGCTATGGCATCGATAATGAGGCGCTCTTCAATCGGAGGCCCGTATCCGCAATGCAGTTCGTACTCTACAGCGTGTCCTATGAACAGGCGCCGATCAAATTGTGATAGCAAACTTAAAGGGTCCCTAAAAAAATTGTTTCACCCGCATTAATAATTTAACCTGCTACAATAGCAAGGATGTCACACTTTCTGTGAGAGAAAGGCTTGGTCGGCCTTTTTGGTGACGGCTTAGATGCTTCTGGTGGCGACTCAGCTTTGAAGTTTACGCATCATTTTTCATCGCTAAAGATTAATTGCAGTGTATTTTAAAAGAGCCTGATACTGAACTTAAAAACTGTCCATAAATTTTACTGTCACACAACGGCCGAAATGCGCAAAATGCAGAAAAACTTCGAAATTCGAGACGTCACGCTGGCGTAATAGTCCTAGGGTTCCGGTACTAAATTTTTAAAAAAGTTGAAACTCTGATCTTCATTTTATATTTTAATAATCAGCCTACTACGGCAAAATTAACCAAAATATAATTTTAGAATAATGCTTTAACCAGGCTAAACTTAGCTAGTGTTTCCAGTCTACTTAGTGTGCCTTTATATTTCGCAGGCACGACTGGTTAATGACCAACAGTTCTTACGAACGAAATTTCTGAATGATAAGCAACCTTAGGCAAAGTCGGACTTCATACTCGCAGAGTTTCTGATGCCTGACAGAAATGCACGTTCTCTGGCGAAGGTGGTATGCATAGAGACCCGTGTTCTGAGATTTCAGCGCGCGTTAAAGACGAATAATAAGACGAGTTATATTCGTAAATCACAATTCCACAATGCGTAAAAGGCTCACCCTTACCGTGGGTGCATGTCTGGTACGGCAGTAAACGGCCAAAAACGAAAGGAGGGTCATCCTCTTTCCGTGTCCTATAACCCCCCCCACCTCCCCTATCGCTATTCCACTGCTGACAAAGGTTCAGGTATTAACAGAGTGCGCTAGACAGTTTCTGCGGTTAGTACCAATTATTCCTTCCCTTCCTGTTTCTTTACTTGTCTAGTTATTTAGAGTAAACAACCAATCACTATCACTACTACTACTACTACTACTACTACTACTACTACTACTATTACTACTACTACTTCTACTACTACTACTGCTACTACTACCACCACCACCACCACCACCACCGCGGCCCCCTTCATGTTCCCGCACCAGCTTCTCGCGACGTTACGGATTTGGACCACATTTCAGTCTGTTTTTTTAGCAGTTTACCAATAAATAACGATTACAGTAACCAATGACATAATCGAAGAAGTTCGAAGAACTTTCTCCGCCTTAGAAAAGCCCAACTATACGGGGGAAAGCACCTTGCAATTCGTGACGTCAAAGTGACATACCGGAGCTATACGGTTAGAACGCGAAGTTCAAGAAATGGAAGTCATTGGCGGTTATTTCCTCCTCTAGTAATCAATGTTCTCGCGCTGAATTTATGAAAATTGGGTTTGGAAATAATGTTTCGCCCTTCTACACCGATTTAAGTTTTCTTTTTTACTGCCCCTATAAGTAACCTCGTCTGGTCGAAATCGATCCCGGAGCTCACCACTGCGGCGTCATTCAGAACCAAAGCGTAACATTCGTTGGGCAAAATAAATGAGTCAATCAATTCATCGATCGAGCAGGAAGGAGCAGCTTTGTGAGCCTTATATGATGCCGTCTTTTTTCTTTCTTTCTTTTTCCTTCGTGGTGGATTAGCTGGGATATTGATGGACGTTTCGTGGCCGATAGCTGGACAGGCCTTCTCGTGTTCGATGCCCGCCGCGGGGTAATCAGGAGGGGCATCGACGGAGCCTGCAAGTTCGCCCTTCTATCACGCATGGCCACTCTTCGGCCGGGGTGTAGGTAACAGAGGTGTGCCTCCGGCGCGGCTTGCGAGCAGTCATCGGTCATCTCCGCCAAGCCTCTCTAAATATGTGCAGCATTACAAAGTCTAGAGCTGTCAGCTTATCGTAACGGAACCACCATGCAACTTGAGCAGCTTCCCGAGCAATCTTTTCCTCAGAACGCGCTGACACGAGCGAAGCAACTCCCTGATTTCCGTTAAGGCTAACTACCAGAACATATTATGGGCACGCAGAATCTCTTACGCCGAGGAATTGCCCGTCATGAGTTTCCAAATGTACAAGAAGTCTAAATTTAACGTTATATAGAAGGAAAATGCACTTTCCGACAAGTGTTCTTTTCTCTTTCTTTTGTTTTCTTCGAATAAATTAAGGAATGTAAAGCTTTGTGAAAACCCACAAAGCTTTTCATTCGTAACTGCTGTTCTAATTGGCTGTCCGCCGTCGCTAACGTACCATCGAGTAAGACGATTGGCTGACTGCTATTCGTGCCAATACGTTTATCGTAAGAGCAACCCATTCGTGAATACAGGCTCAGGGCCAGGATCCCCAATCAGCTCGTTCTAGCCTCGGAAACGCTGCACGCTACTGCCCGGACACAGTGTTGCACTGCGCAGCAATGGACGGTTATAGGTGCGTCCACCCGGAGGGAGTAGCGTGACCGGCGGTCGTCCCTCGAATCGTGGCGCGGTACGCGTGACAAACGGCCAAGGCCGCCGCGATCCTTATCGCCGCTCGGCTCATCACGGAACCGCGCTCGAAAAAGTTTGTAGAGCCCGCCTGAAGGGGTCATTCCATTGGGGTAGGAGCCGCAGGCGCTTTGCAGCTTTCATGTTTTGCCGCCCTCTGCCTTCCCTTATTATCCTTCCGCTTGCCTTCTGCGCTTGTTCCGTTTCCCCAATTTCATGTAATGAGGGCTTTTGTTCTCTACCCTACATCCCTGTTATGCATTGGGTCCCTCTTCCCCATCATTTAGTTTCCCTCTCCATGCCACCAGCACGTTGAGAATAGCATATAAAAAGTAAACCGACCGACCGACCGACCGACCGAGTGAGTGAGTGAGTGAGTGAGTGAGTGAGTGAGTGAGTGAGTGAGTGAGTGAGTGAGTGAGTGAGTGAGTGAGTGAGTGAGTGAGTGAGTGAGTGAGTGAGTGAGTGAGTGAGTGAGTGAGTGAGTGAGTGAGTGAGTGAGTGAGTGAGTGAGTGAGTGAGTGAGTGAGTGAGTGAGTGAGTGAGTGAGTGAGTGAGTGAGTGAGTGAGTGAGTGAGTGAGTGATGACAATGCCGAAACACGGACTGTATTCGCTGCGCTTAGCTTATTGTCATTAAGGTGTATGATATACAAAAAATTATGCAGACCCCATGTACAGTGGGAATTGATGTAAGCGAAGCTTTTTTTGTTGTTTGCTTTGATTGACGTTAAATAACGGTGATGTGACGGCGAATGTTTGATTTCTTCAACGTTTAGTCCAATACGAGAGTGGTGAGTTCATGTTAACGGTTACCTTGCGTACACCACTGCTGTTAGTGTGTGTAGTGCGCAGAACACACAGGGAGACGTGTTTGCTTGAGGCGTTGTTTTGTGCCATTGTTCATAATCTGTGAGAGGGTTTAGCATTGTCATTGCCTCACATGGCACATCCTATTGTGGCAGAAGTGTAGGCAGAATTATGGGATGTACATGCCAAAACCAAAATCAGGCTGTGAAGCACGCCGTAGTGGCGGACTCCGGATTAATTTTGATACCCTGGTGTTCTTTAGAGTATATCTAAATCTAAGTGTATGAGCATTTTTGTATTTTGCTCCCGTTGAAATGCGGCTGTCGCAGTCGGGATCAAACCCAGCGACGTTGAGAAATGCCGTAGCCGTCAAGCTACCGCGGTGGGGACAGAAGTGTTGACTTGACCTGCGAACGCTTACGTAGTGTCGTGTAGACCCTACGGTGATTTAATGCGGCTTTGCTTCTGCACGCCCTGCGTCAGTTGTCCGCTTGACAAATTTACATGGTGTTTATTTTGCAGAAATAGCAGAAGCGTACGTTACCGTACCTTAAACTTGCTTGCAACCGCTGTCGTGTCTACAGTAGTAGCGTTTCCTTGGCTACTCGCGTCGCCCCCCCCCCCCCCCCCTGTATGAGAACTGCGAGCGAAGAGTGGCAAGGCTGTTATTCACTCGTTTGGCGACTGCCGCCGGTTCTAGCCATTCTCTTACTCTTCTCCCTGCGCCCTCTTTACCATTCCACCTACCTCTTCTCAGGACTTGCTCGTTAGTAGAAGGGTAAGCGCTGCAGTTTCTGCAATGTTTTTGCGGGGGATCGCGTATAAATACATCTGTCAAGAGGCTAATGCGACGACGCCCAGGGAGCTCCAGAGGACATTGTGCTCGTACAACGCGATGGAAGGGTCCAAACAAGTTTCTAGCGTTGCCTTTCCTCTCTGTCACGCTCCTCCCATGTCCATGTCCTCGACAGTCAGATACACGTGAATCACTGAAAGGCTTATTTAGGCAACTACGCTGGAACAATTTGCACGTAATTGGTTGTACCTAAAAGTAAAAGGTCATGTTGTAATTATTGGGGTCGAATAAAAGTAATAACCTCCCCCCCCCCCTCCCTCCCAACGCAGCGTGCAGGACAGCAGCAGTGGAAAAGTCGAAGGAAGAGGCAAAGAAAGCTTTCCTTTAAAAAAATCCCAGAACACCTAAGCAGGAGGTGGTGGTGGTGATTGTGGTGGTGATGATGCAGTTAAGGCTTCTTATTATGAGCTGCGAGTGCGAAACGTTAATGTCCAACTGAACGCTGCTGAGCGGTACTTCGAGTGATGAACTCCTCGCGGGCAAGCGAGCGCGTTGAGACGCCCGGTGCTTTTTGATTTGGCCTTACCGAGGCGCAGTTAGAAGGCACGCAAGAGCCTGCGCGGACACGGAACACGCGGTTACGCGGAGTCGCGGCGATGCGCCCTCCGGTCACGCAACACCTGGTGCGCTAGCGCAGCAGCAGGTGTTCGCTTTCGCCCGCTCTGCTTCGTCGAGGCACGCCCGTGACGTGGCCTCACAGCCAATGGGAATTTGCCTGCCGTTTCGCTGCCACAGATGACAAACGCCGGCTTTTTCAATCGATGGGCCATTTGATGTCATCGCATCAAAACATTTAGAGGTCGCATGAATTTATACACTGCATGGTAATACCAGTCCCAATTCAATCACCTGAATTCGGCCCCTGCTGCCTAATTTACGAAGCTTTTAGCTCTTAAGTGCTCTTCGCAATTAACGGGACACCTTCGCTAATGATATGTCCAGCATCGGGATTGGCTGGAATTTGCTCTTGCTAACAAGTTTAACGTAAGCACGTTCTTATTTTTTATTTTTTAATACGTGCCCTGTTTAACAGGCATCTTAGCTTGGCAATCCTTGTTCATGAACACTAGAAGTACACCAATGCTGTCATTGGCCAGCCGCTGAAGCTATTCTGATTTAGTCAGTTCATGAACACTAGAAGTACACCAATGCTGTCATTGGCCAGCCGCTGAAGCTATTCTGATTTAGTCAGTTGCGTTTGATAGAAAGCTTGAGAACAAGGAGCGCATTCACAAAAAATGTCCTTACGCTGGAACTTTTCGAAACAGTAGATGTGAGCCAACCGGGGTGTTAGGCATATTAGCGAAGACGGCCGGCTAATGTCAAACATCATTTACGAACTAAAAGCTCTGTAAGTTCGGCCCCAGATCATGCCCATCTTCTCGCATAACACTGGTTGAGTCTACCTTTCTTTCTTTTATTTTCCTTTTATTCGGCCCCATTCATCGGAACATGACATTTTCCTTTGAAGTGCAACCCATTTCACGCAAATTGTTCCAGCACAGTTGCCTAAAACAAGCCTTTCGATGATTCACGTGCATCTGACTGCCGAGGACATGAACAGCTTCCCCTTAAACCTCTGAAACACTTAAACCTCCATAAACACTCAAGTCGCTCACTAATCTCCTTTGAAGCAATCACTTTCCTGTAAGCCGCGCGCAAGCGCGTTTTTCAAAAAGCCCATTTTGCGACACACGGTGACAAAGCCAGCGAGAAACGCTGATCCTTTGTCACTTAAGCCGGTTTCGGCACTGAATATAACGTTACTGTTTCCCGCTCGTCAAAGCACCGCTCCTGTGTTCAGAAGAGAGTAACAAGATTTGGAAAATAATTCTATTACTGCAAGTTGATTTTATGTCAGCCCGAGCGCGCGAACTGGCGTCCTCGAGACAGATGTTTCGTATAGTTTTCGGCATGTTTGCCGTGCCGCAGGCATGGTACTTTACGTGCGCGGCAGCATTCAGCTCCGCAAACATAGACATAAAAAAGCGCTCTTTCATAGTTTACACAGAACGCAAGCTTCAGAACTTGACAAGTCTGAAGTGGAAGCAAATTTTCTGGCAGCGTCATTTTCCTTTCGTCTTCCCTTGCAACGAGCTGGCATAGTCAAGCGGACTGCCGTTGAAGCGCGTTACTGCCGGAGCTTCACGCTATGTTGCGTGTAGAGCAATTTGTACATGTGCGTGCCTCTTATGTTGTGTTGTGGGATTACTGAGCTATCTGTCGGCAAGCGTGCTGTTCCAGTTCGCCCAGTGTTCAGCATTGCTGCTGTCTCCTTGAAATAGGGAGAAAAGAAAAGAAAACGTCAGGAAGCGTGGCACAGTGGTAGGATACCGGGTATTTCACGAAATGCGTTCGAAATTTCTTTAAAAGGAGGAAAAGTAGATAATTAAACGATGTCCTCTCGATTGTTTAGACCAAAGAGCCGCACATATGAAGATGACTCAAGGTAGTAATTAGACTAGCAATTATGTATATTGGACAAAATAACTATTTAATCCAAAAGAGCTATACGACTGATTCCAACTGAATATTTGAAGCAAGCCATTCGAGGGGAGCTCATAACGGTTTCCAGAAATGCAAAAAAGAAAATTGACGTTAGTAATTTTTGCTGCGTCATGAATTTCACACAAAAGAAGGACAGGGAACAGCCGAAGAGCGCCACTCCCACGTCCTTATAGTAGACGCCGTTGAATGACGTAGTTGCTTGCGCCCCACAGGTGGGCAAGCATCAAACGAGTCTCCTTTGAAAGCCGCCAATAGCGGTCACCTCATGGTCGTCTGACGGTGACCATTAAAAAGAAGAATCAGTAGTAATACCAGTAGCGCTCTATTTTATTCATTAGGAAAAATAAGAGCAAAGGAAAAGGCCGCTGCTGTCGTAACAGTCTCAACGTTCAATGTGCGGCTGAACTGTGCCTCGGCCACGAGAAGAATGATAAAGAAAGGAAATTTAGAATTAGGGAGGGAAACAAAAGAAAGTAAGATGACAAACTATGAATGGGGGTTCTGAAATGCGTCCTACGCATTGCAATACTTTCTTTTTTCGGCGTGTCATTAGCCGCATTATGTGCATGCATGCACAGTCCACTGCAGGTTCATCTGCCCGAGATTAATTGGAAATGCGCCAGCATCACTATATACGTATGTGATCAGGACGCGGCACGCTTTGAAGAGACGACGTTGCATTGTTACGTCGTCGCGTTGTTATTCGTGGTTGTACCTACTGCTCCAGATCGCTGCTTATTCGCGACGAATGCGTCATGTGATGAACATCATTTGCAGTGCGAGGCTTGTCATACCCTATTTCTCGGCAAAATAGTTTTGCGTATCCATAGCTACATAACCCCCCTCCCCTTGAGTTTCACAATGCAGAGGCCCAGTGATTAGGAGTTTTGATAGCAGGATGAGGACTTTGATCTAGGCTTATGTGCGCGATAAGAAAGACAAGCCGAACTTGGAAGCACATAGATAAACAAACGAGCGGAGTGCAGAGTCGGCATTATGCTACTTGTTCATAAAATAGTTGACATTTGGATTATTGTGCATTCATTTCTTTTTTTAAGGAACAGGGCAACACCACAGTGTCTTGTATTTTTAATGTTCCGTTACCTTGAAGGGTTCTTTCTATCAGTGTAACACGTACTAACATTGGACACATCTCTCTTCCCTCGTAAGCAGTTTTCCGTGCGCACTCGAGTTCTGCTATCTGTCGTAATCCTCGGCGGTGTCTGTTTGTTTTTCCTTACCTTTGTATTGCATTGTATAGCGCTGTTTGAATCCATCGACAAATGCTTTAGTTCTCCCAGAAAATTGCCTTCCCTTCTTCTAAAATGCGGCTTTGGTTATGCTCAGTTGCGTTCACGCGTGTTAAGAAGAAGAATTGAACTTCGCTTTTGCCTCGTGTTCCTGCTTCGCTGTAGCTTACGGCACAGCGCAACATGTGGACAGCGAAGGAAGACAGGCGCGAGCGGGTGCTTCCTACGGGCGGGCTTTGAGGAAATGCCTATACAGCGTAGCTGAGCCTGCCGGTGTGCGAATTATAGCCGTCATCGAACTAGCCGGCTTGTTGGAAACGTCCAGACAGGATCTAAATACTCTTAATTAGGTCGCTCTGTCTGATCCGCAGGAGACGCAGTCGGCCTGGGCTCCGATTCCTGCTCCGTTCCTCGCGATCGAGGCCATGAGGGCCTCGCCTTCTTTCGGAACGAAAGCTTGGTCACTCGAAACGTTCGATAATCAAGTCGATGGTTTACGCAATGAAACTAGTAGAGAAGCCTCCTCGTCTCTCGTGATGCCTAACTTGCTAAATAAACTATGGATGACCGCTAGTCTTCGCTGTCAGCTTCAAAGTGTATATGCTTTTCGTATCTAGCTCGCCATTTCTGAGAAATCAGTGGATCATTAGATAATGAGCGATCGATGCGCATCGTATTGCAGACGCAGCGGATGGTTCGGGAGTGGGGGGTCGTGGTGCTTAATTTCTGATCTTACGAAAAGAAGGCCGCACTGTCGACCGTATGAGCGTACAGGCAGACAATTAGGCGCCCTATCTCAGAGGGAGCAGCGGATATGATTGGAGGGGATGTACACATGAAGCTTGTCCTCGGCAGGAAGTGAAATCGTCCAGATCGCCAACGTGGTCACGCTGATGTTAATGAAGCGCCCCGGACAAAAGATCGTGTTCATTTCTTTGCTGGGCATTAGTTACAACCGGTCCCAGAGGCACAGTTTTGTCCCACGGCTTAAGTAAGCGTTCGTTCGTACGAAAACAATGCGGCAAACGATGTTGTTGTGGATTAACTGTCACGTATTTCAAATTATGGAGCTTTACTAGAGAGAGGAAGAAGAGACGGGGGATCCGTAGAGGAGTGAACCAGACTGACGCACGGCAGGCTTCCTTACGAAACTAAAGAAAAGAAGAATGAGAGAGAACAAGTGAAATAGAGAAAGGGAAGAAAGAAAAGGCAGGGAGGGCGACAAGACTGTTTGCCTGTTCGTTACTCTAAACAAGATTAATGAGAGTAGGGAAATTGGAGAGAGAGAGAGAGAGAGAACATTAAAGCCAGTTTATATCCAGTTTATACAGAGGCGGTAACTGATGTCATTTGACTTCAGGAAGTGCAGCAGTATCCGTGTTTTTTTTCTGAGCTGAAAATTCACGACCGCGTTCCATGTACAGCTTTGTCAACGAGAATTATTCTTCAAGTGCAGGTTATTAGGGAGTAGAAAACCCTGGTCATCGTAGCGGATACATACGCAGAGGAGATCGTCGATCGATGGACTTCTCACGTTCTCAGCTGCTGTGGCACTGAGGTACGCCGTCGCCCACTCCTATGAGGATTTATCACGTGGTTGTGATTTTTTAAACACCCTGTAGGGTTATCGTAGTGCTATTTTTAAAAGTGAACGTTAAACAACTTGCCCAAACGTCCATCTTGCTAGTAGCCTTTGTGAACAACAATTCCAGCCACAAGCGATCGACACAGAGTAGTATAGCAGTGGGAGACACCTTGGAATGGCTGCAGCCTCAGGCAAGAATAAAGAGTGCCGCAAACGACAGCCCCAAAAACGTGATGAGTTCCATTCAGCTAGCGTGGCGTTACGAGCCAGAGAAGCGAGTTCCTTTACAGCGTCTGTACTATTCGCAGAGGTATATATCGGAAATTTTCGAGTACCGCCGTGGCCGGACCTGGCGGCACCGTCAGCGCAGCACTTGCGATCGAACTCGTAATGACCCGGTGGCCACTGACAAACGGTGATGTTCCCCTTATCGAACGAGCGATGGCGAGCTTCACGGATCTAGGACACCTATTGGTCGGCAAGACCTGCAACGTAAGATTGACACCAGGTTCTGAAGAACCAGCTTAGAGACGCAAGTCGGGCGAATTTCTCGATGGTTCCTGCAAGACACAATTTATTGCGGTATTGATAGCAGCGAGCTCACTCTCCGTCGACGTCATCAGGTGGGAATATACGAACACAATAGGGATTAATTTAACCGGGCGATAATGGCACCCACACACGACGCTACAGGAACTTGTGCAGTTATATGTGGGTTCAGCTTGGTAGTATAGGGGAGGTTGGTAGAATCTACAGCCCACCGCCTCCTGCTACTTTTTCTGTCGGCATTATTATCGTCCGTGAATATTCTCAAACGATATATACGGCTAATCCTATTTTGTGTCTTCGCACATGACAATGGTATTTCTTGCGGCTACTTCACTTCCGCTCACATTAGGAGCAGTTGTTTTGCTATGGCTTAAGCGTAATAATGTGGCTTAGCTCATTATTTCTCAGAGAGTACTTCAATCAACTTTCGAAGCACCTACGACAGGTATCGATCATCATCATCACGTTTATTATAATCGTGCTTCATTGAAGAAGTCCCCAAGAAAGGCAAGCTGTTTTTTACCGTCAAGGATTCAATCCTGACTTTCCAAAGTGGGTGACGTCGGAGCATCTTTCGAGATGCGCAGTTCCTCACGAGCGCCATCCTTGTAATCGAGCCGGCTATCGCTGTTTTTGGTGCCACTCAGGTCTCCCGCTTAAGCGGCGCCCTCTACTTTTATATCTTTCCCTGCGACTTGTCCTTTTTCGCTGGTCCACACGCGCTGCAGGCCCAGAGGGCGACTGAGTCTGCGACCCAGTAGTCTACAAGTGCTTCCAAGTTTAGAGATGTCGCACGCAAGCGGAATCGATCGCACACTGACGCTCGATTTTGCCTCGCGGCCCGCGTCGCCTCGACGCGATCGGTCTTCGCGAGAAACGTTACACACGGGCTCGATTAGAACCTTGCGCCTCCGTCGAAGCTCGAAGCGCGTATCGCGACCAGTGTTTCGACGACGACGACGACGCTGGCCCTCGACTGCACCAGAGCATTGGTCCTCCTAGCGAGGAGAAAGAGAAAAAGACAGCGCGGAGTCTCGTGGAGATTTAATAAAAGAAGGCAGTTCGAACTCAGTTGTCGAGTGTCGCCGATGTCTTTGCGTTCAGGTCCTGACACGCCGTTATCTGATCGGAGAGTCGAATTGGCGCTTCTAGAAATGTTGGAGCGACACTGCCGCAAGGTATGACAGCCCAAGTGTTGTGACGGCGGATCGGTAAAATATTAGCTATGCCTGCAGCTTTTGGAATGGTCTTACGTTGAGTCTGTGCATGTAAATCAATTTTCATGCCCATTTCAGCGTTTTCTTAAGCTTGATCCTCTTCTCTCCCGGTGTGAGTCGGTTGCTGTGGAGAGGGGCTACTTCATATCATGACCCTCACTTTTGTGATGCGCACTTCTGCCCTCTTCGAACACTTCACATATGTTAGAAAGCCAGCGCAAGGTTTTCGGAACATCGATAATTTCGCAGTCTGTATTAGCAGCGTGTACCTTCACACAGATTTCAGCGCAGCTGCTCATTTTAATATTTTTCCAGTGCGTCCAATGGCTGGTTTTGACGTGTGTTTGGCGAAATGATCAAAGTATAGATGTACTTCTTTATGCGTGTGTGCGTACGTGCTTGCTTAATTATATTAAACGACGTTCTAGGGGTAATTCTGAGATAATGTTCTTTTGCTCCTTTCTTTCTTTCTTTCTTTCTTTCTTTTTTAGCTTTCACGCGTCGCTGCACAATATTTCACGCGTATATTTGAAATATTTTATGTGCATTTATGTTTCTCTTGCCGGGTTCCAAAAGTTACGTACACGTCACGTTCTTTCAGTTTATTTCCAGTCTTGCGATTCGCCTGCGCATAGAACTCATCTAATCACGAAAGTGATTCAAGTTGTTCATCCACTAATCGCGAACATACCGTGACTATCCGGCGCCTGTGTACAGGCCCATCGTACTGGACGGTAAAGGCAGCGACAGACAGCAAAGCCGACAGCTAATCTCCAGTAACTGTCGACGACGTTACCACGTAATAATGGCGCGCGCCGGCAAGATCCCGAATGCTTTCGTCATGCCGTGCGAAAAATTACAGATGTGCTGTGCACTGTGCCTTCAGGAGTTTGGGTTGGGAATCGCAAGAGCGCTACGCCAGACGATCGTTACGGGAGCACTCGGAAAGTGCCCGCATGGGGCCTGCAACTCTGCTAGGTGCAGGTGAAGTCTTCGATTTCGCAGGAACGTCGATCGTGAGAGTGGAGGCACGAAGTTTTCAAACGACCAGCGGTCTCCGACCGCGCCCCTCAAAAATCATTGACTGTCTTCTCACTGTGCTTAGAAACATCCGAACCACGACGACATGTATGATGAAGGTAGTTCGAAAATGCGTCGAAATTGTGGTTTTAGCATGAGAGAGAGAGAGTATGCATAGCATGGCAGGGAAGTTAATTTGAGGTAGTTCTGGTTGGTGATCCTGCACGAAGGCAAGGAGAAGGGGGATAAAAAGTGAGGGAGTTGAAGGAGGGAAAGAGAGGGCGCTATTGAGAAACTCTTGAGAGACTATTGAGCGGCAAGGGACGGCGTTCTTAAAGTCTATCGTGAAGGCCCGTAGACCGCAGGAACTTTAGAATCTTAGCTTGATGTTCACGTAGCATCAGTAGCGCATTTTTGTGATGACGTTGCGAGCAGCTGCCCGCGCCGGTTGCAATATACCCTAACGACATGTTTCGCCGAAAAGCGTTAACACTAGGCGGTAGATCTTTTAGCAATTCGCATGCTGTCTAAAAATGGGCAGAGAGCTTTGCTAGATGTATTGATAGTTGTGCATTTATTCCTATCTCGCCTGCGAGGCTTCAGCACGGTTTCGCTTCGAGAATGTCTGTCGCCAGATTGCTTACGAGAGTTCCTGCGAAACTTTTGCCACTGCAAAGCTTGAGACGTTGAGGAAGACATCGCGCTCTGCTCTCGCCTGTCTAGTAGCGCCAAGTGTGCTGCGGGAGTTCCGCCACTAAGCCCGGTGACACGCGGACTGGCCTCCACAACGTCTACGAACAGAGTGGAAGGCACAGATGGAGATCCTGCGTGTGAAAAAACTACACAGAGACATCAGATCGGGACAGCTACTTATGTGATTACTTTTTCACGCGGCTGGCGTTCCATTGCTGATCACGAAGTAGCGGAATCGATGCTCTGCTGCATTGGCATCAATGTGAGGAGGAGGAAAAGGAAGGAAGGAAAGGTAGGGAGGTCAACCAGACGCACGCCCGGTTTGCTACTCTACACAGGAGAATGGGTTTAAGGGAAGAAGACATCATTGGGAGGCGCTACACAAGAACGCTCCTCTACTGAACTTTGAATACAAGGTAAAGAACTCCAAGTTGTGAAAGTATCGCAGCTTCAATCTGTGAAACAACATAAATAATTTTCCTTATTTTGTCAGCTTTTATTTTGGAATTTTTCTTCGCGTTGCCAGTCCACATATTCAACTGAAGAGCAAACAGCAAAAGCAAGCAAAGCCGTTATGGCAACAGTTAAACGTCTCTCTCTCTCTCTCTCTCTCTCTCTCTCTCTCTCTCTCTCTCTCTCTCTTTATCATTTATTGTTATTTAAATATTATTATTGTTAATGTATAATTATTTTTTAGAACAGTGGTGGAAACGGCCACCTTCCTCTCCCACCGACGGACACGCAAATCACGCATAACTTCAAGGGCGGCCGCACGAATTATCACTTCGGGAATCTACCCCGCCGCTCGCTGTGACACCCCCGCGTCAAGTTCCTCGGGGGAACAGGGCAGCCCGCCCCCCGTTGTTCCGACGACTCGCGCATTGCGCGCTGCAGCGATTTCGATCCCCCGCCGGCCGCAGCGGCTATTCTCTATCGTCTCGGCATTTTACCGCCCCGCACTCCGCTGGGGCAGCTGGCGAAAAGCCATTAGTGACTGCTTGCGCTGCTGCTGTTCATTAGATATTAATAATAACCTGCCCATGAAAAGAAGATGGTTCGCGGACTTCTATTCCTTCCTAGATCTGTTCAGTGTTCTGGAAGCTAATGGGTGAGACAAGGGGGCCATTACACTTGTGCATAGATATTATAGCGCCGTGGCCACATAATTAAAAAATGCGGCATTCTTTACCACCCGACATAGCACATCTCTGCATGCATTAATCACCGGCCCAAAGTGACTAGGCTCGCAATTATTTTATTTTTATATTTATTTCGCGCGAACTGGGCCATCGAATTACTTTGTACCAAGAACCAGTAACTGTAGAATACGCCTACGGAGTTCCATCGCTGCGGTAATGGACGCTGTGGCTGTCACATTTCTTGTTGACCCTTAATACTTGAAAGCGCAATTGTTTTTCGCATGTGCCTTTCTTTTTCCGCATCCCCTTCATCCTCTCCATCTGGTTATTCAATACAGCTGCCAGCTTGCCTCGTATGACATGCTTTACAAAGGGATATAAAATACACATAAGGGATATAAAATACGAATGAGAAAGGGCTGGGGTGCGTTTGGCAGGCATTCTCAGATCATGAACAGCAGGTTGCCATTATCCCTCAAGAGAAAAGTGTATAATAGCTGTGTCTTACCAGTACTCACCTACGGGGCAGAAACCTAGAGGCTTACGAAAAGGGTTCTACTTAAATTGAGGACGACGCAACGAGCTATGGAAAGAAGAATGATGGGTTAAGGTAAGGAATAAGAAAATGGCAGATTGGGTGAGGAAACAAACGCGAGTTAATGACATCTTAGTTGAAATCAAGAAAAAGAAATGGGCATGGGCAGGACATGTAATGAGGAGGGAAAATAACCGATGGTCATTAAGGGTTACGGACTGGATTCCAAGGGAAGCGTAGCAGGGGGCGGCAGAAAGTTAGGTGGGCGGATGAGATTAAGAAGTTTGCAGGGACGACATGGCCACAATTAGTACATGACCGGGGTTGTTGGAGAAGTATGGGAGAGGCCTTTGCCCTGCAGTGGGCGTAACCAGGCTGATGATCATGATGATGATGATAAAATACGCATATGTGCTGTTCTGTAACATAAGCGCAGATTTATTATTATTATTATTATTATTATTATTATTATTATTATTATTATTAGTTTCGAAAACATATATACACTAGACAGGAAAGGGAAAGCGAGGAGCTTGCTGGCAACTGCCACCGGAAGGGGCAGAATGCCTGCCTATATACGCTTCAGAAAGGAGGACACAGAAATGGAAGACAGGAAGAAGGGGATGGAAAAGGAGAGAAAGATCAACATGAAAAATCGCAATGAATTAAGCACAACACACTCACACAGTACAGGTCACACAGTAGGGCCGGTCACTACGGGTCACGCCACTAAAGAATGTCGAAATAGAAGAAATAGTGTTTGAGGTCCCGTCATTCGAAAACAGAAACAGGCCACAAACGTGAACCTAGATCAGTTTCTTTTATGAAAGTTAGAAGAGCACGATGCGCTTGATTACGTCAAGATGCACAACCACTGGGGTTCAAACAATCGTCGAATGTCGCACACCGCAGGCCAAGGAGATGATAGTCCCTCACTAGCGACGTGCGCTGCTCAACGAAAGCGGGACGCTCCAATATCAGGTGCTGAAGTTTCTTGCAGCAACCGCATGACGTACACGACGAACGGGCCACACGTCCTTGTTGGTACAGACATTTGCACACGTTCACACAGCCAACACTCAGTTGGAGTAGCTGTCCACTAGCACGAGGAGGCAAGTCTCGACCGCGAACACTGGGCGGGAACGATCTATTTGCGGCGCGTTAGTATGGATGCTGCTTGTGTAGGTGTCCACGAATCAGCAGACGGGCGTCATCAAGCTTGCACAAACTTTCAGGGCAGACATAGTCGTTATGCGCGTAAGTTGAAGCCAGTCGATCGGCCTCTGCATTTGCGGCGATCCCTACGTGTGAAGGTATCCATCGAGCAACGAGAGATACCTCACATGATGCAATTTTGTTGGCAGAGTCAGTAATGCTACGCACAACTAGGCAATTAATCTGACGGTGCTATAATGGGCTAAGGACAGCGCGGGAGTCCGTAATGATGGCAATCTTCGATGCGGTTACGCGCACGAGCTGCAGAAGTACACAAGGAGACATGGCTTACATGTCCAATGAAATCGTGATTTCGGCACGTAAAATTTTTAAGTATTGTATTGAACGATTAAAACCACAAATTGCAACCCGGCTGTGAAATCTGAGCAAGAACAGAGGTGCAGTAAGCTTTTCCGTGCTCTTAAAAAAGAAACGCACGTCAGTGTATGCATGGTGTCCTTATCGTTCACGAAGAGTATAGACGGCATAGTATCGAATGCGGCTACACATTCTTGCTCAGCTAAACAGGCGGTAGCTCACCTCCGTAGTCGCTGCATAGTTTTGCAGATGCAACCTGCACTTGCGCACATGTATTGCTTCACGCATTCTCCCGCTATTTGCGTTCATCTGTTTTCAATATAACCCGGCTCGCGGAGGGAACGCGCGGACCTCTGCTCACGTAAAGGAGAGCCCTTCGGACTCGCGCATGGAAGCCATTACGCGAACAAGAGGTCGAGGGGCAGACAGGAAACAGTGAGAATAAATAATCTTGGTGGGCTTCATTCTCAATCACCACTCTCGTTTTTTGCTTGTTTCTCGCATGTTTGAAGATTTCTGCGCTCGTGCCGATAACTATCTCCTTATTTTGGTCGTAACGTATGTTAGGCCACGCAACATAACCATGATTTCAAGAGCTCGCGCGTTTATGGCGCTCAGTTCTCAGGAGTCTCGATCGGCCTCACCTACAGCGCTTCTCAGAGCCATGAGAATACGTTATCGTGCGTGTGCACCGAAATTACGAGTTTTGCTAAGTGCTAATAGGAATACACGCTGGCTTCGCAAAGAAAACAAACACGCACACGCGATTGGTTGATTCAATTGATATCTTTTTTGCCTGTGTTGGCTTGTTTAACTGAGTTGCTATCGTTTGCCTTTCACTTACGCTGACCCTCAGGAGAAAAAGAGGCGCACGAACAGAGCAATTCAGCCGTCCTGCTTTTTTATAAAGCACATTGAACTCTTGAGCCTGTCTTGAGATAAGTGCGGGTGCCGGCAGTAGTTGCCCCTTGCTTGGGGAACAGAAAGTATGATGTGCTTATAAGCGTAGCGGTACTAAGTTACATATCTGTGAAGTTCTAAAACAAGGTAACTTGATATTTTGACTAGCTGACATTTACTAACTGGTGCGGCACAGTAGATATCAGATTCGCATCGGCGTGCTGATCAAAATGTGTGATTATCAATATCATTGACACATATTGAACTATCCGTGAGTAGAAATGTTGCGAAGACACCATGGACAGGGTGCGGAATGCAACAGAATCCCTACGCTCAGAAAATCTATAGTCATTCATTTAAGCGCTGATACGTACGGAATCTGTGAGCATTGTGTGCGCATTGCCTGTGTAAAGCACAGACAATGGAAAGTAACAGACTCTTTCTATCACTGGCCGATGATATTAGTGTCGGGTAGATATTTATTTAAAGCGGTTAGTAAACGCTTCAGGAATATTGTGCTTGTTGGCCAATGCTGGCGTTAGGGCGTAGTCCAGAATCGTAGACTACATATTTAATGCCCTTACTGTGTACATCATTCGGTGTCTTCGTGTAGCTTAAGGAAGGTGTCTAAGGAGAAAGTGGTATGTATGTTCATTCGCTTGCATGGCTTGACTACAATGAGATCGCAGTGCTTCAGCAATGCCAAATCAATGTAAAAGTACAGGCGCTGCCCAATCGTACCTGAGCGCTGTACGACTATAGTTAATTGTTTATTATTTTTTAAATTATTGTAATGATGAAGTGTGTGTGGGGGAGGGGCGGAAGGAGGTAGGCTTGTAAACGCGTTTATCTCTCCTCGTCCTCGGGTTGTTCTGAAGTGCCAAAGAGCTTGGCCCGAAATGGCATCAAACTACAGTGGTTTGCCGTCCTTGTCCACACGGCGTCACTAAATGTGGGATGGATGGATGGATGAAAAACTTTATTAACTAAATGTGGGAGGAGTATTAAAATTACGTATACGAACTCCCTGAAGGGCTGGCAAATACGCGATTCCTTATGTATGAAACCACGCGCCCGCCTTTTCTCGCCGCAACGTTTCAAGCGCGAAAGAAAGCAAAATAAAATAATTCGATTAGGTTGTCCGCACTCGTCGTGATTGTCCGTGCTTTCTTTCAAGGAATTCGGGGATTAAAATATTTTCTTAGCTTCCTCAACGAGACAAAGACGAAAGGGCGCGCACGTGGAGACGTCATTGCACGCTCGCTCCACGTCTTTGTTTTATTTTCGCCGTTGCCTTAAGCTCTGTGTTGCAGTCATTGATGGTCGCACATCAAAAAACTACAAAAGCTGTTTTATTGTTTTTCCTCGTTTATCTGTTTAGATTAAATATTTCAAACATATCATCATATCAAACACCTAATATATGAAATGGCCTAATTGTGGTCTTGCTATTCTCTACGTGTTGGCTGCTTCGTCAAGGTGGGTCCTTGTGAGGTTGGGATATAAGAACTTATGGGGAAATGCGATGATGGTGTATACATATAGTTAAGAAAACAGGCAGGCTTAGGGGGAAAAGAGGCGCGTACGTAGGCATGCAAAATATTTGTGTGCTCATTATATTTTGTTGTTGTTGTTGTTTCGTCGTAGAGTTGATGCATCGTGGGGACGCTTCATATCAAGCAAGCCATGTATTCAGAATATTATGTAAAACGTCATTAAAATGATCAACGAACAAAGACAGAATATGCACAGGGCCGGTCTCACTGATGGTTTTCTTTTTTTTCTTTTTTTTTTGCTTTTTGAGAGCTTTTAGGTACCTAATGCAGCGAGACTTCTTTTTCTTTAATTCTTTCTATCTTTCTTTCAATATTTATTTATTTATTTATTTATTTATTTATTTATTTATTTATTTATTTATTTATTTATTTATTTATTTATTTATTCCGAGCAGCTCACTTCATTTCAATACATAAATGGGACTGTGTTTTCTTCACAACTGTAGCAATGATGAGTGCGATCTCAATAAATCCGTTTGACTCTGAGAAGAGGCCACGTACTTACTACAATGACAAAAAGGACACAAGTACGATTTAAGTGCGAGTGGATGTATATGGGGCTTGTGTTTTGGTGGAGGGCTATACCAGTTCGACTTTCATGTCATTTCTCTTTGTCATCTTTGTTTTCCCCTTCCCCTGGTGTAGTGTAGCCAAGCGGACGTTATTCTGGTTAACCTCAGTGCCTTCTGCTTTTCTCTTTCCTTCCATGTCGGTCAATTGTGCGTGCTTACGACACAGAAAGTTAGCCGGCAGGATGACCAAATGATTTAAAGTGCGCGTAAGTGTTCAAATTTCCCTAGTATGCCCGTAATGACTTCCTACTAAAGCTTAGCACAGACACGGTATTTGCAGAACAAGCAACTTGATTTGTCCGGGAAAGCCAACGCTGAGAAATAAAAGGGAAATAAAGGTGAAAGAATGCGTCAATAGATTTCGTCATTAGCGCGGCGTAGACACCCAACAAACAACAAAATGGCTCCAATTACTCCGGTAGGAGAAGTGTACAATACGCGGTTGCTATGACGTAACGTTCGCTGCGTATCCAGCTCACCTGCTTACGTTGTGCAATTGCCAATTAAGAACATTGTAGCACGCGGCTGGTATGGGCGCAGAGCGCCCCTCTGTTTTTATTTTTTCCTGTTTGTGTGTGTGTGTGTGTGTGTGTGTGTGTGTGTGTGTGTGTGTGCGCGCGTGCGTGCGTGCGTGCGCGCGTGCGTGCGTGCGTGCGCGCGTGCGTGCGTGCGTGCGTGCGTGCGTGCGTAGAGAGCTAGACGTGCTGCTTCACAACTACGTGGCGCTACAGCGGGCGCTATACCATAGCGTTCATCTATACAGGAGCACTAAGCAGCACTGGCCTTGCGACGCGCTCGAGCCGAGCTCGAGACAGAGCAGACGAAACGCTGACGAGGGGCAGATGCGGCACGTAGCCTGCATGCATACATTCCCGTAATTGCGTTTCGCATTCGCCGACTACAGTTTCCAGTTCATTCGGACGTCATTGTGAAACAAATTGTTCTGGCCGTTATCGCTCGACATGCGCATTGCGGTAGATGTCATATAAGACAGCCTCGGACTATGATGTATACAGGCGGCGATGATAGGAAACCGTGCCGCATGGTACTGTGGTGTAACTCGCTTGATTCGTTTCCAGCTCTACAACAGCTCTACAACACTCACACCCCTTCACCACGACGCATTTAAGGCGGACCGCGCATATTTTTCCCTGGCAAACCAAAACTCACACGTCTCTCACCAACTTATCAGCGATTTTTTTCAACATCGCGAGAAGAGCGACATCGGCAACGTGCATTTTGCTACATACCTCCGAAAACGAAGACGATTTAAATGCTTATTTGTCAATACCTTGGTTACTCTCATACGACAAAGTAAGGAAGTGTATATAGTGCTTTCTACACCTTTGTTCGTTTGTTTGTTTTCTTCTTTTTTTTTTGGAACGTTGTCTTTACAACTACGATGCGGATTCATGTCGCTATGATATAATCGACCTTTGTGATGTTCACAAGCAACACAACTATTGTTTAACAGTACTGCATTCTTGACACAAGCTGTGACAGAACCTGCCCGCCCGGTTCCACAAGTACAGTCGACCAAAAAAGTTTACGGACCATGGGATCTAAGAAAATGCAAAATATACGAGCAGCTTTTAAAAGCAGCCGGTAAAATTGTGCATCACAATGTTGTTCGCATATGCCACAAAAGGCTGGAAATGGGAATAACACGCTGTGTTTTGAGACTGAGGAGATGTTCAGCATTTTGTCAGATCTCTTGGTCCGTAAACTTTTTTGGTCGACTGTACATCTAACAGAATCCAGCTAAATTTGTCGTCACGACGACACAGTCTGTCGCAATAAAAAAAATAATAATAGAAGCATAAAAAGAGATGTCGTGCTGCCAAGAACACCTGTCGCGTTCACTTTCATTTGCATATGACTTCGTGCTTTTTGGAGACCAGTATTTTACAATGAGCGGTGCACTATTTTCAATGTCGCGCACCTGTCACTCTGGGGAGCTCACGGGAAGTGGATAAGGCGAAAAAGCTTGTTAACTGTGAGTGAGCCCATTGCCCTAGAAAAAGAAAGGGGGGGGGGGAAGAAACACTATAGCGCTGGCTGAGATACGCTTCAACTGCTTTGCGTTCAGCTGGTCTGGGAGCTAGTCTGTAGCCAGTCAAACCGTGCGACATGAATAGACTGCCTAGAACGAGAGAAACAGAGGTGGCGATCAAAACACAAGACTTGTTCGTATAAACACCTTCGTGTGCATCGCAGAATACCCTTTTGTTGCACCAACCAGTTGAGGTCAAATTATGTGACCACAGCGCACTTCGCAAGTCATCCTCGCCTATTGTCTCTACGTCCCAGTGTTATAGAAATACACGTGTGAGCTTCATTTGCTCTCTTGTCTAACTCCACTCTAATTTTCTCAACTATGACGTCACTTTTTATTTTAAAATAATTTTCTCGTTGTTATTACTACTAAGCAAGAATGAGTAGCCGCTGCATTACAGGTAAATAAATCTTTCTTTTATTTTTATTTCGATAAAAGCAAATATGGAAAATATTCCGTAAATTTTTTTCCTCGTTACTTTCAGGTAGTTATTACCTTTAACATCAAACAATCGTACAGTGCTCAATTATGTAAACATATGTTATCGTTTTACCTTCTGGCTTTTGTAGCTAGTTGTGTTCATGTTTTGTATGTTATGTTCTTTTATTTATTTTTATACCGCTACTTGTAACACTGAGCTTACGTTGTTACTACTGACAGGTCCCTTCGTCTCCGACCATGGGATCGCCTTCTGTATTTACTGCGAAATGTAGTATTATTTTGCGTACTGAAATTGAAACTGATAAAATAACTGAACACACACAAGTGTAGTATTACGACGCAGGCGACCTTTGTCGCCTCTAACAATTGATGGTGTTACGTGTGACAGTATTGAAGATTTCAAAGAATAATCAGATATGCCTCGCTCTTCTACTCATAAAGATACGTTTAGTAGTATTAATAGTTTCCCTTAGGGGAATATAAACACGCATTTTGAGATTATGGCGCCCGAACAACGCCCACTGGTCCACTAGGCGGTTGATACTTGTACATTAGAATCATGCAAGCAGAAACAACACGGCAATGCAGTAGACATGAACCGCTCGCCACGACGTTTCTGCGGCAAGCACCCAAACCTTAATTTTGCAACACCATAAGTAACACATATGCAACACTGGAATTTATGTTATTTTTTTCTTTTATTTGTATTTTTCACTCCTGTTTACTTTTTTTTAATGAGCGACAGCATCATATCTAGCTTTGTCGCTACACGACGACGACAGCAACTTTTACTCTGTCATGACGTCACTATATATATATATATATATATATATATATATATATATATATATATATATATATATATATATATATATATATATATATATATATATATATATATATATATATATATAATGTCGATGACGCCAGGTACGGCATCTCGAGAGCAACCTTAATGTCAAATGAAAATCTCTTATAAGTCTTTCTCAACCTTCACACTTGCGAAGGGTGCTCATTTTACGTGTGACAAGTGCGCGCTACATCATCTGAAACGTTGAAGATACGTATGTGTCACTGCTCCCTTAAGCCTTCCATCCTGGGAGCGTAACTCTCTTGTTACACGGCCAAGATTGACGCAAAGTCGACTCTCCTACACCTTCGCTCCGGTACCCGCGACCTTGACCGCCCCGCTGACGTGGTCGTTAACGCGGCGGAAAGAAAGGCAGTTGTGTGGTTCACCTTCATTTGCAAAGTAAGCGGCTGCCCTCTCGTACGCAGTGCCTGAAGAATCGCTAGGTGAGGCAGCGACGCGCTGTGAAGGCGCATTGCGCCGTTCCTGCCTATTATAGCGAGGCCCGCTCTGGAGATCATCGATTGAAAAGGGACACTCTCCTTCCCGGCGCGAAGGGTAGCTCCAAAATAATCTCTCCTTCCAGGGGCCGCAGTGCCCCGTTCGCCGAAACCACCTACGTCCTCTCGACGCCTTTATTCTTGGGCCGAGCTTTACCCACAACGAGCTGTCTCGAAAACGCCTCCCCGCTACGCCGTGGCGCGCTCCCGCAGTGGCTGTGCGCCCTGTGACGGAGATCATAGATCGAAAACGTGATTACAGCACTGGATGTCCTCTCTGGATGCCGTGCACGGCGCGCGCACGCTCTATAGATCAGCTTACCAATTCTGTGCAGTGCACCGAAGGCTATGGCTCCTGTCAGCCAATCAGTAACGAGAGCCGGCTGCGTGTTACAGAGAAGAGAGGAGGGCTCGCCCATTTTGCGCAACTACTCATTCCGTCCACCTGGCGGGCGATCAGTGGCGGACAAATTAGGAACCCTTTTCTGATTGGCCCAAGCGATCCATAGCGCTCACTGCACTGCACGCAATTGGTGTGGTGCAGTACGGCGGCAGTTCGTTCAGTCTCGAAGGAAATAAATTCAATGAGGTGGTGGAGGAGGGATGAAAATGGTTCTCACGCTCACCCCGGGACTGTCTCTACAGAGACTGCCTCGCCACGTGAAAAGAAATAACAATCAGCAATGTAAATTTACCACACTTCAGCATGGTTGCTTGCTGGGTTAGATGGTTCATTGCGCGAAACATAACACAGCGCGAAACATATTGAAGGGACGACGATAGAGGGGCTCTTTTCACTCGGTCTCTATCATCGTCCCTTTCTTATGCTTCACGCTGTTAATTAGGTTACTACACTTCCTTCGCCCATTGTAACTTCAAATCAAACAGCACGTCCAAAGTGTCGACAGAAACTCTGTGAAAGTCTTGATTTATTAAATGTGCGTGTGAGAAAGATTGGCATCTCAGGGTGATGCTAGCTACTCCTTCACGTTTAGGCAAACAGCGCATAGCAAAGAAGGCCTGCTCAAACAAACAAGACAAAATGTTAAAACAGATATAAAGGAAAACCGGAAAGTGCTGAAACACAGTTCACTGAAAGTTCCAATTAGCACATTTTACGTCAGCGAATGGAACGAAAAATGTTAGGCGTAGCATAAAGAGACAGAAAAGAGCGGTGTCGATCCGACAGTAAACGGCAATAGCCGATATTCTAGTTTACATTAAGAGAAAGAAATGGAGCTGGACAGGCCATGTAATGCGTAAACTAGATAACCGGTGGGCCATTAGAGTTACAGAATAGCTGCCAAGGGCAGGAAAGCGCAGCCGAGAGAGAGAGAGAAACGAAAAGGGAAAGGTAGAGAGGTTAATCAAGGATGTGCCCGGTTCGCTACCCTACACTTGGGGAAGGGAAAGGGGAACAATAGATAAGAAAAGAGAAGAAATAAGAATGAGTCAATTAGTCGCAGAGTCCGTCGTAGAGGAATGTCCGCTGTCACAAGCGCTCGCACAGTCCAGTAGCCTTCTAGAGTTCAGAAGGGCTTTCGCATGCAAGAATGCATAGGCCATGGTCCCAGGGTTTTTGCCTCCGAGGGCACTCGATTACCTAAGAGGCTGAGTTTAGCTTGTAGAGTACGTCGTTGAGCGTCAAAATATGGGCATGACGCAGTCGAGGACGGTAGAAAACCAGGTGGGGTGATGAAATTAGGAATATTGCATGACGCAAGTGGGAATCAGCTAGCACAAGACGTGGGTAATTGGAAATCACAGAGAGGCCTTCGTCCTGCAGTGGACTTAAACAATAGGATGATGATGATTATGGCGACGACGACCTCACATCACGCACAATTTGCTTAATTAATGGCAGATTGTAAAAGAAGGTAGTAAAAATTGCAGCACAGTCACTTGCAGTTCACATGTAGTTCAAGTAAGCACAGTCTACAAAGCAATATACGTACAAAAGGTTGCATCGCGAGCTGTGACACGATTCAACCCATTTTAGATACAATTCACAGAAACCTTTCACTGCAGCGATATTTCCGTAAAACATAATTCATGCATAACATGTTACGTCGCTCTAGTAATTTCCCGCAATTCTGGACGGTTCCAAAACTTCCTTTAAGGCGCTAATTGCGCGCTCTTTTAGTTCAGTTGTTGCATACGGCTCCAACATTTACTTTTGTGCAATATGGAACATGAACACTGCAGTGCAATAAGAGCTGCCAAACATCTGATTCCGTGCAAAAGTAGACCACACTTTCACATCATCCTGTTCTTTGTGGAAAGCAGTTTATTTACGCAGTGCCTAAGGCACCCTGTGCATTGCTGCTTCGATAGAGCGGCTGACAATTACTGGAATATTGAACTGTATTTTTGAATCAATCCGAAATATAACGAAATTTCGACGAGCGTTTTCAAACAAGGTATCTCTCGATACCCGGACCCACATTTCACGCAGTGTTGCACGCATCGTTTTGTGAAAGTGGTATCAGAGAAGTCTCACTTTCAGTCTGCGCCATGCGCGCTAAATTATCAGCGACTGTGCTGCCTAGAATGACACGGTGACTAAGCACCCACTGAAATGACATTTTGTGTTCACTTTTGTTCTAACTTTCAGAGGCAATGTTTAATAAACCACTCAGAATTGCTCATCTGAATGGGTGTGGTTGTGAGCATATGAAGCTCAAGGAAGACAGTTCTGCTGTCGTGAAAGTAGTGATGTTTGATGGCTTGAGTATTATCTGTTCTCTCGTAGTGAACCGGCGAGTAAGCCCTTCTAAAGGGACACTCCAAAGCTACAAAATGGTCTATATGGAACGCCCTTAGTTGAATGATTGATTTTTTTAGTTACAACCACATGAACCAAACAGACAATGAAGCCCTGGAAAGCGTAAGGGAAATTAACTGTACTTTTTAATAGATATGTCGAAAGAATAAGGAAAAGGGAAATATGGAAGAAGATGAAAAGAAGGCTTGCCGTCGGTGGGAGCCGCACCCACAACCTCTGCACTACGCGCGAGATGCTCTACGCAATAAAGCTACGGCGACGGACATCCTCCCGTCCACTTTCCTGTGTATTTATGTATGTGTGCTGTAGATCTATTAAGGCCTGGGACTGTCAGCCAGGGCCTCTCACGATCATGGCGGAGGATGTGGAACATCCTTTGAGTAGCCTGTGTCGCGTAGGGCGTCAACTTTAAGAGCAGGCAAGTGGCCAATCAAACAAACAAACATTTATTTGTCTTTTCAAAGCATGATTACAACAACAGGGATATGCAGAAGAGGGTCCCAAGGTCACAGGACCGTACCGGGACCCAATGAACCCTCGTAAGCTATATACCTCATGGCATCAGGCTCGGCTGCCCGATTCGAAACCGCGACCGATCGTGACCTGCAGCGGAACACCGCAGCAGCTCAGCCAACACGCGGCAGGCGTTGTCGATAAATGGCGCAGCCGCCGTATCGATTTCTACCTCGTCGTAATTAACCGCGTCTTTCTCGCTTTGCGCTCGACCAGAGCCGCGCTACCCTTTTGAAGCCAGAGGGACAAACGTCTCGCGCAACCTCTTTGATCTTCGGCCCCAAATACGCTTAACGGTGACGCCATCATTCATCCGACGATGCGCAGAGATAAAATCCGTAACCACGAATATGAATACAAACCGTTCCCCATCATACTCCGACGGAGGTGGTTTCAGCCAATAGGAGCTCGTCGCGCGTGCTCCAGTTAGCTCGAATTCCGCAGCGTCTGTCGAATCGAGCGAACCTTTCTTTTTTTCTTTTTTTCGCATGTGAGTGTGGCGCTGCCGGCAGTGTTCGGGTAAAGACGACGCTCGAGAAAGTGCGTCCCGTAAGACTGGTCACGCACACGACGAGACCGCCTAGGGGCGCAGTGTATGCTTTCCCAGCAGATGTGGAGGCACGTTCAATGCCCGAAACAAGACTCCCTTTTAAGCGAACACCCGTTTTCGAAGCCCTGGTGTTGTCTCCCCGACAATCCCGCCACGACAACCTGCATTCCGTTGCTGTACCCCCCTCGCTTCTCCATCCTCAAGCCCGTTCATATAATCAATAAGGGATAGATACACTTTGGCGTCGCCCTCTATAACTAAACTCTACCCCTCTCTCTCTTTCCCACTTTATTTCTCCCTCTTCCACCCTATCTCTTTCTCGCTGAAAACGTGCAGCGATGTCGAGACTGGGGACGGGTGACGCAAGCCAAACAGCAGAAAGTTGTTCATTACACGTCATATTCGGAAGAGGCTTTTTTTTTATTCATATGGTATGAGGAGACGTTGACGCACAATTTAAGGCGCCGGCTTATCCTTAGCTCTTTAATGGTTCTATCTAACAACATAGAGGGTTCAAGATTACATATCAAATAACCCTTTCACACAAGCACCAGAGCTTCTCACGCAACGTTTTCACAGTAACGTAAGAAACACATGATACATACACTATACAAGTTAAATGTCTCCACAGTTATGTAGAAAACAGTCTCAAAAATACAAATGATACTGCCGCCTAATAACACAGTCTCTAGTCAGCGGGTGGTACATACATCTTGTAAATGCATTATCACACATAGTCTTATTCATGGAAGACAACCGCGACGCAATGAACCCGCCCCAAACCTTGAGATTGTTCATCCAATACAAGGTCACCCACCTCAGCGCGCACCGGAATCAGCACAGCCAAACGAACCAACAAGCTATTCCTCCTCTAGAGAACAACCAATAGTACAATAAAAAAACCAACCAAGAGGATCACAGTCAAGCGCCCTGTCTTATGCATCAATGCTACGGAAACCCGGACGACAACAGGCAAACAGCATTACACCAGAAAGCTTCAATATTCGCACACATTATTCTCAGCGACCTCACGCACCTACTGCAGAAGTAAAGCCAGCAAATAGCGAACATGCCACCGCATCGGTGACACAACTGATATTGCCAATACTTTTCGCAACTCTTAAGGCAATTCTCTCTGCTCTGCTGGAAGCAAACAACCTACCAGAAGCGAAAGCCTTGTTGCCTCTGGAAGCACTATTGTGTCAACAATCCGGGCAAAAACTGCAGCAAGCAGTACATGAATAACCGCTACAAAAATGTCTCCATATTTCAGTGGAATGCCAACAGTTTTCGAAGGAAGTGTGCCGACTTGGAAGTGTGTTGTACAATATAACATTCCAATACTTTGCACTCAGGAAGCGGAAATCAATGACGACTTTCGCCTCTCGAATTATGTGATATACAAGACTTCTCGTCAAGGTGTTGTTTGCAGAGTGCTCCTGTGCGTCATAAAAGACCTACCATCTTAACAAATTCAGTCTAGTGATTCAGACTTTCCGGAATTCATCGCAATGTAAAGTATCTTTTGGCAAGCTCTGCATAACAGTGATTAATCTATATCTACAACCTTCAAACTGGATTTCAGTAGAAGCGTTAGTGGATATCTTCGAAATAGCTTTTTCTAATGTATTTATATGTCGGGATTTCAATGCACACAACATTATCTGGGACAGTGATCATTGTGATGCACGTGGTAACGTTATTGATTTTGGGAGAGGCATACGCATCGAAAATTATCCTCATTGCACTTGTGGCCTGTGTGATTGTCTCTGACTACGAACACAAACGGACATCACAGAGCAGTAGTAAGCTTCCATGTCATATCCGCGCTAGATGATAACGGCGCCGCCTTTGTGACGCGGTTGTTCCATCTTATGACAAAGCCGCACTCGCGTGTGAAATCGGACGGAGAACTGATTCCAAAGAAACAAAATTGAGAGAACGCGGTTCACTGCTAGAACATAACTCCTTCCGAGTGATGCGAGACCCGCTAAAGTAGAAATCGTGAAGCAGATATACGAAATAATTGTGCCAGCAGTAAAGTGTTGACAGTGCCAAAGCGGCGATCGAGTCCTTTCTCGTAACAATTCCCGCACATTCTCCTTTTTTTTCGTGTTTCACTCTTCTAGAATACTCCTGGGCTGAGTTACTGCTCTTGCCTTTATACCCGGTGTCGTAAAGCTTCCAGTGCAGTGCACGCAACTAGGCCGGGGTTGAGGTACTCAGGACATCCGCACCACAGCGGCAAACGTCTCAGCTTCTGCAATCGGGTCCTGCACGTGGCTCGCGCCATCGAAGCAAATTGGCAGATCCCGTGGTTCTTTCAAGCAAGCAAGCAAACAACGCGTTCTGAGAGTCGACGCAGTGGTAGCCTAGCGAGCATGTTCTGAACTCCTCTTGCTCCGTCTTCACCGTCCGCGCAAATACACGAGCAGGAAGACGGCACACATACATGCACAAATATCCGCACACCAACGCGCACGCACGCATGCACACAGTACGCACGCACGCACACACGCACACACACACATGCAACACACACAGCACACACACGCGCAGGCAGGCACATACATCGCTGCAGTGTCAACCACCTTGCTCTCGCACAAGAGCCGTGTTTGGCGCGCAGAAGCCTCCGAGCGACGTCGGTGACACGCGCGACAACGTCACGAAAACCCCGGCGCCTTTCACTTCGTCGGATGTCGCCATGGTTCAGGCTTTCCCTCGCTGCCCCCCCGCGTCCCCTGGTTCTGTTCTTCGTTGCCTGTTCTTCGTCCTGCTCCTGTTCTTTCTCCCCTTTGTTATTTCTCGTTGACGTTGATTCCTTTTTTTCTTCAGCTCGGTCGTCTTCCTTCTTCTTCGCAGCACCGGATGTCGCTGGTTTCCGCGCAAATACGCAGTCATGCACCGAGCCTAAGGTTCCGAATAATGAAGGCCACGCGACTATACGTCGCTGGCATGGAAACCCGAATAGGGCTTCCCGATAGCGACGTATGGGGGAGGCTGATAAACGGATGACGGGGACATCGCGAGACAACCGATATATGCTCGCGCGTACGCGTGCGAATGTATCTCGTAGACGAGGCCTACTGCTTTGCGGCCTGCCTCGCGTGAGTCGCGGATCGGTGATATACAAGAGCGCGAGCGCTTTCTCACCTACGTCATTACCTTTACCTGTTTTACTTATTTTTTTATTACTTTGCATTTCTGCCTACCTTACAGGCTTGCGTATCATCGCACTTTGCATTTCGTAATAATTCTATTGCATTTTCCCGACCACGCGCTGTGCAGTAAGAAAGCACAGCCAGCTTCGTCTAGGAATATAGTCTGAGAGAGAGGCTTGCGACATTGAAAGAAGGAGGAGTTTTCTGTCGTTGTTGTTTTTTCATATTTATTTTTTTCGCAAGGAGTGTTGAACCGTTTCGCAAACGTTATGTTGTATAAGAAGTATGTTTAACAATAGACATTGCGAGGTATAAGCAGTGATCACACTTGAACCCTCACACAAAAAATAAAACAATGTAGAAACAATATCGTCACAAACATCGCACCGAGCCCTGAAACCAATATGAGGTCCGCCGCTTTATTAGTCAGTCCGAGATACCTTGCACACTTCCTTTACATTATCAGGAAAAAGGAAGAAGAAAGGATCCCCGACGTGACCCCCAACGCAAGTCCTATATGGTCCTGATACACGCAGCCGGCAAACGTCCCGTCCGCAACTCGGTTGCGTGATAGCGTGCGCACTTCGCCACAGCGCCTTTGTGTCGGCGGTGAAACTCCGACTACCAGCGACTACCATCCCGCAAAACGGGCAGAAAGAACCAAAGAAAGTTATTCGCTTTAATTAAAAGCAGAAAGTTTGTGCGCACTGCAGCGCCCAGCGTGTTTCCACAACTGGTGAAATCCTTATCTGCACAGCTCCTTTCTATCTTTCTCTCTTTCATTTTTTTAGCTTTGAGAAGATATATTTAATTAGCAGTGATAGAAAAGAGCCGCAGAATACTCTCACAAATGTGGCGATTCATCGTTATGATGAGCACAAAACTGCGTTATTCTTTGCAAGCTAATCAGCCTTAGGAAAAAAAGAAAAAGGTAAAATAACAAAGAGCGTCTGCTCATTACGGCGCGAGGAAACGGAAAATCTATTAAAAATAAGGACATGGTGGAAGCAGTTAGGCTCAGTTTAACCCTGACGTTACAGTACGGGCCCTGATGCCAGCTAATTGTGGCGTTGAAACTACGATTAGCGAACGCAGCAGACCAATCGCAAACAGCACTTACGAAATAAGATATGTCCGAGTTAGATCCCAGTTTCATTCTTTTTTTTTTCTCGCATCAGTACACGCCTAGACATGTTTTTTTTTTTTCCTGCGTTACGCGTAAGACGCGCTAAAATCCCACATGCTTTCTTTAAATTTAAAGGCATCGTTTTAATAGACATTCTAACAGCAAACGTAACTTTGACAATTCATTTAATGGAGTGACTAGTTGTTCAGTATTTAGCTCAGTTTTCAGGAGTTCTCGTACACCCACCTGAGGAGTATGCGTACGTTCGCCCTCATTTGGCAGAGAGAGTGGGAAGCGATTCCATCGGTCCATTGGAGAACTCTTGAAAAAGAGCGCGTTCATTCGATTAAGATTTAAGGTGTTAATTATAGTTTCTACACTACACAAGCGCTCGCTATCAAGCGTCAAGAAATGGCCAAACCGAACGCATGGCTGCTGGGACGAAAAGTACTCTTCGAAAATTAGAGAAGGAACAGTGCAGCGCAGGATGGCAACAATTACACCCTTACACCAGCATCAAGAATTTACCAGCAGGTGCACTGTTTTCAGAACCTATAAGATACGTGTTTCTCCTTTTCTTACTACTGATTTTCTGTCCTGTTTAATTTTATCGTTCGTTGTTTCTGTCAAGTACGGAGCGCCCGGAGCGGTTAGCATTTGATCGCGCTCAGAAAGGTCTCTCACTTAATCTTGGTAGGGCGACAACAACAAAAAGATATTGCTTCGCTTTTTTGTTTTATCTCCTTATTCAGGCTTTCTGGCTCTTTTTTTTTCCTTATTTACTTAGAGTCTGTCTTCGTCCTCACTAAGTTAATTACTTTAGTTATAGTTTTCTTTTCCACGGGCTCTAAATCAACTGTTCCTCTTACGATGTTTCATCAAACAAGAGTTTTTTTTTTCCCCGAACTACCGCTTTGGATGTCTGCTGTCTTTGAGCAAACAAGGTCACGTGTTGATCGATCGATTCCACACAGCCCTGAAAGCAAAAGAAGAAGAAAAAAAAATCCTTCAATGTAGTCCCGGAATAGATGGTGTCTCAGTAGCACCCCGTGCTAGACGTACAACTTCCATATACCTTACATCGAAACAAGTCTCTTAGGAAAGAAACTGCATTTAGGGACTTAAAATTTTCATCGAGTGAACGCTTTGTCCCCTCCGCGAACAAAAAAGTGAGTGTAATAAAATCGAAGCTACCCGAGTGCCGCTGTTGGGCGTCCGAAGTAACGGTTCGGTGTGCGGCGCAGCAGTGGCCCTCGGGGTGTCCACACAAACGGCCCAACAAAGGTCACGTCCCGTTTGACAGGCTTAACGAGAAAATATTAAATCGCTTCGGCGAGCCGGAGGAGCGGCTTAACCTGCGACGCGCACTCTCGTAAAATGCGGCGTCAGACGAAGCCGATAGCGTTTACGAAACGTCCGCTCAAATTTGCTCGCTATAATCTTGCCGAGAACGAGACAGAAACAAAACTGCACGCTGTTCAAAGACGAGCTCCCCCTTGTTATGCTTGCGTTCATAATAAAAAAGAAGCAAAAATATGAAGAAGAAAAAACATTCAGTGGCGATTTAGCGGAGAATGCGAGATAAATTCGTTAGTATTAAGTCGCATCTCTCTGAGGTGCCGGATTCATTAGTTAAACCGCGTTCACCCCATTGAAAAATGTTGTCAAGGAGCTCACTGGACACTCGTTTCGCCTCTTTGAGAAAGTGGATGTGAAAATGTACATATATACACATACACGCGCACACGCTCTTCTAAGCTTTCCAATCCCATCTCACCCCGTGACCGGCTTCCCACACTTCACGAACATACAGTCCTAATAATGTTAATCGCAGTCAAGAAATGCTCACTCACTTTTCCAAGAAGCCTGTGCAGCCTTAAGTTAAATCACCATAACTTGCTCTATTACTTATTACAACCCTTTACAACGTATTTGCAGCGGAAGAAGACTATCAGAGAAGAAAATTTAACTCGTGTCATGGGTGTTATGTTATTCATGCCCTGTCACCTCACTTTCCTGCTGTTATCCTGCGCAACTTTCCAGTGAGAATGGTAGCAGGTTCGCTACTGGCTGTGGTGCTTTCTCCTTTTTTTTTTTTTGTCATTCGTTACCGTTCTGACATCACGACATGTCATGTCGTCATGAAAATCTACGATGAGAACGGCCCCGGTGGTGACGACCAGCGGCGATGACGTACGTTAAAGCTATCTGCGACTCACGATGTCTCGGCGAATGTAGCAGCAAAATTGTTATACAGCTGCTATCGCTGTAAAAAGAACTCAATAATCAATGACACAAGCGTGAATAAAACTGCATATACAGGAAGGAAATGTTTTTGTGAGCCAAAAATGCTTAGCCGTTTCTCTCGAGGCGGACGCTTTCGTCTCCCTCGTTTCTTTTTGCTAGTGGTGAGAAACATTTCAAAGGACAAAACCTCGCGGCGATAAAGCTGCAGACGGGTTTCTCGAATCACAGGAGGGCGACCTTCAGCGAAAAAGTGTGACGCCTGATACATTCTTTCAACAAAATTGTGCATTGCAGCAAACGCTGTATACAGGCATGCGCACATGTTTGGCCCTCTTTGATCAATCAATCAATCAATCAATCAATCAATCAATCACCCAATCAATCAATCAATCACCCAATCAATCAATCAATCAATCAACCAAGCAAGCAACCAAGCAAACAAACAAACAAACAAACAAACAAACCCTGGGGTACTGTAGTAGCAGCCGGTCAGGAGCGTGACCGAACTTGTAAACAATTATCCTCGACAAGTTCAAAACTGACAACTGTTATCAAGAAAGTCCCCACCTCGTCCGTAGGAAAAAAGAAGAAATGCAGCACCCCACTAGACTTCAATGTAAACCTACCGACCGGCGTTGACCACAAATCATAAAAAAAATTAACTGTAACGAGTCTGGTATCAGCAAGCTAGTTTCCGATATCTGCCACCAATACATAAAGAAATGTTGATGGCCATGACGGGAGGAAATAAAGCATTCGGAGTTCAAAACTATTAACAACGGACGTACACATCACTGCCAACAGACATTTGCTACGTACCTATATTACTACATCAAAATTGTCTTTTTAAAATGAAAAAAGTTACCGAGCTCTCTTTGTGGGCTGCTCTCGTAACCGATCAGCAGACAACAATTCAAGACTCAGTGACGCGATTTGGTGTGCATTTTTTGCAGTAAAGTGAGACAGAGAGAGAGATACAGGGGAAAAGGGAGAGGCAGTGAGATTAACCATACGGGAATACCGGTTTGCTACCCAATAATGGGAAACGGAGGAGGGGGATGTAAGGAGATAAAATAATATATATATATATATATATATATATATATATATATATATATATATATATATATATATATATATATATATATATATATATATATATATATATATATATATAGAGAGAGAGAGAGAGAGAGAGAGAGAGAGAGAGAGAGAGCAGACATACGGTCACAGTTTGTCACGATCACAGCACAGGATCACTCGAAGCACAACGAACGCCATTTCAGGCTTACAGCCGTTTGCGCAGACCTGTTGTCCTTCAAGACTGTAGCCGTGTCTTCGTCGCCCTCAGTTGTGATCGCTTACAAGGTTGCATCCCGAAATGGTTCGCTCTGATGCATGGTGTTCGATCAAAAAGATAGCGGATTTGCCAGTGACCGCCTTTGTACACTGTAGCGATCACGGTCGCACAAAACGTGTCGAAGGCTCTCCTCGCGAACACAAGTCACCACACGAGGCGTTTTCGGCCATTCCGATGCGAAAAGCATGAGAGTTCGTAAAATCCGCTGTAATCCGACGAAGCAGTGGAAGCCAATTTGTAGTCAAAGCGCTGTCAAAGCTCGGTGCTAAACTTTACGTGTGCCTGCAAGGTGTGCCACCAATCTCTGCGTCGCTAAAGCGGTGCAGTCAGGTGCGAGATTGCGTAAGCTGCAAGGTGTGCACACCTTACGCAATTTCGCACCTGATTGCGCCGTTTTAGCGATGCAGAGATTGGTGCTGCTCATTTGCTCGCGTCTGTTCAAGCCTCCCCGCCAGCCAGTACGGCGCTGCAACTGGATATATGAGGTGCGCCGCCGCGTAAAACGGGCTTATAGCAACGCTCGGCATCCTTCTTTGTGCAAACAAACAAGCATTCGGGACACCAAAATACTGCGGCTGCGTCTCTTTTTCCATCTTATGTTTACCCGTTCTAAGAAGCGGGAAGAAAAGGCTCAGGCGCGAACGTTTCTCCTGAAACAAATTTTCAAAGAGCGATCTCGTTCCCGCGACTCCAAAAGCGAATACTCGAGACGCACGTAAGAGCGTGCGTCTGGGTCAAGCGGAGGCTTATCGTGGTGTGGCGGTTTGCTTGGGTATACACGAAAAGCTCTTCGCTCGCCACAGAAGCTGCGCTCAATCCTTTCCTTTTTTTGTTTATTAGTGCGCGGAAAATGTGTCTAGTGGTATATACGGACGCAACGGCTTATATAGAGGCTTTCGCCTCACGTCTGAACTGCCGGCAGAAGAAAGCATATTGTCTGATCTCTAACTCGTCTTCGAAAAGTGTATCCCTGCAGGTATGCGCCTGTGCGAAGAAAACAATTTAACGAAGGAGGAGTGTGCCTTTTTTTTTCTTTTTAACATTTGCGTAACATAAAGATGTCGTGAAGACGTGTTTTAGAGAGAACGTGTCTTTGAACGTTGAAGATTGGGCTAACGCGAAGATAAAAAAAAATATATTGTGCTGCGACAACGTCTGCGGAAACGACCGGATTGCTCAAACAAAATGTAGGTAGCTG